>NW_026893810.1:0-369783 GCF_032452875.1 Bos javanicus
CTGGTCACGTGACTGATCATGCACTGATCATGCACTGATCCTGCACTGATCACGTGGCTATCAAGCACTGATCGTCGCGGGCTGATCGCGACATGATCACGTGACTGATCATGCACTGATCACGTGGCTATCATGCACTGATCACGCGGGATATCATGCACTGATCACGTGGCTGATCACACATGATCATGACTGATCATGCACTGATCACGTGGCTATCATGCACTGATCACGTGGCTATCATGCACTGATCACGTGGCTTATCAGGCAATGATCACGAGCTACCATGTACTGGTCACGGAACTGATCATGCACTGAGCACGAATTGATCATGCACTGATCATGTGGCTGATCATGCACTGATCACGTGGCTGATCATACACTGATCACATAACTGATCATGCACTGATCACGCTGACTGATCATGCACTGATCACGGGCATATCATGCACTGATCACTTGGCTGGACATACACTGATCACGCGTTCGGTCATGCACTGATCACGCGCTGATCATGCACTGATCACGTTCGACTGATCATGCATCTGATCTCGTGTCTGATCATGCACTGATCACGTGGCTATCATGCACTGCTCACGTGGCTGATCATGCCATGATCACGCAGCTACCATGTACTGGTCACATGACTGATCATGCACTGATCACTGGACTGATCATGCAGTGATCACGTGGCTATCATGAACTACTCACGGGCTGATCATGCAACGATCATGTAGCTACCATGTACAGTAGTCACGGAATGATCATACACCCATCAGGTGACTGATCATGCACTGATCACGTGGCTATCATGCACGGATCAGGAGACTGATCATGCACTGTTCACGCCTATATCATGCACTGATCACATGACTGCCCGTGCACTGATCACGTGGATGATCATACACTAATCTTGTGACAGATCATGCACTGATCACGTGGCTGATCATGCACTGATACCGTGACTGAGCATGGACTGATCACATGACTATCATGCAGTGATCACGTGACTTAATGGCGCTGATCATGTGACTGATCATGCGCTGATCATGTTTGCTATCATACACTGATCATGTGCCTCTGGAGGCAATAAACAAAGAGCTGAGTAGGCACGAATCAAACAGTCAGCAGGCAATAATCATGGAACTCAGGTGTGAGGAATCATGCTGCTCAGCTGGCAATAATCAAGCAGCTGAGCAGGCAGGAATTACGCAGCACAGCTGGCAATTGTCAAGCAGATGACAGGCAGGAATCGTGCAGCTCAGCTGGCAATTGTCAAGCAGATGAGCAGACAGTAATCACGCAGCTCAGCAGGCCCAGATCACGTGACTGAGCATGCACTGTTCACGGGCTGATCATACACTGATCACGTGATGATCATGCACTGATCACTTGGATATCATGCACTGATCACGTGGCTGATCATACACTGTTCACGTGTCTGACCATGCACTGATCACGTGGCTGATCATACACTGCTCACGTATGATCATGCACTGATCACGATCACTGGCTGAACATGCACTGTTCGCGGCTGATCACACACCTGTCACGGACATATCATGCACTGATCACGCGGGCACTCATGCACTGATCACGTGGCTGATCATACTCTGCTCACGTAACTCATGCACACATCACGTGGCTATCATGCACCGCTCACGTGGCTCGTCATGGAATGATCACGTAGCAACCATATACTGGTAACGTGACTGATCATGCAAAGATCACGTAAATGATCATGCACTGTCTCACGTGACTGATCATGTACTGATCACGTGACTGATCATGCACTGATCACGTGGCTATCATGCTCTGCTCACGGCTGATCATGCAACGATCACGTAGCAACCATGTACTGGTCACGTGACTGATCATGCACTGATCACGTAATTGATCCTGCACTGATCACGTGGCTCATCATGCACTGATCACGTGGCTGATCACACATGCATCACGTGACTGATCATGCACTGATCCCGTGGCTCTCATGCACTGATCACGTGGCTGTCATGCACTGATCACGTGATATCATGCACTGATCACGTGGCTGATCACACACGTATCACATGACTGATCATGCACTGATCACGTGGCTATCATGCACTGATCACGTGGCTATCATGCACTGATCACGTGCTGATCAGGCAATGATCACGTAGCTACCATGTACTGGTCACGTGACTGACTGCACGAGCACGTAATTGATCATGCACTGATCATGGGCTGATCATGCACTGATCACGTGGCTGATCATACACTGATCACATAACTGATCATGCACTGATCACGTGACTGATCATGCACTGATCACGCGGCTATCATGCACTGATCACGTGGCTGATCATGCACTGATCACGCGGCTACCATGCACTGGTCACGTGGCTGATCATGCACTGATCACGTGACTGATCATGCACTGATCTACGTGACTATCATGCACTGATCACGTGGCTGATCATGCACTGATCACGTAGCTATCATGCACTGGTCACGTGGCTGATCATGCACTGATCACGTGGCTGATCATGCAATGATCATATGGCTGATCATGCACTGATACATGATTGATCATGCACTGATCACGTGACTGATCATGCAGTGATCACGTGGCTATCATGCTTGCTCACGTGGCTGATCATGCAATGATCATAAGCCACATGCACTGATCACGTGACTGATCATAAGCCCTCAGCTGCGCAACTGATCATGCACTGGTCACGTGGCTGATCATGCACTGATCACGTGACTGATCATGCTGCTCAGCTGTGCTAATCATGCAGCTGATCAGCATCGTGCAGCTCAGCAGCACCGGTCACGTGATGATCATACAGAATCACGTACTGATCATGCACTGATCACGTGGCTGATCATGCACTGATCACGTGACTGATCATGCACTGATCACGTGACTGATCATGCACTGATCACGTGGACTATCATGCACTGATCACGTGGCTATCATGCACTGATCACGTGGCTGATCATGCACTGATCATGTGGCTGATCACACACTGTCACGTGACTGATCGTGCACTGATCACGTGGCGATCATGCACTGATCACGTGGCTGATCATGCACTGATCACGTGGCTTATGCACACATCACGTACATTATGCAATGCTCACGTGGCACGATCATGGAATGATCGCGTAGCAACCATATACTGGTCACGTGACTGATCATGCAATGATCACGTAACTGATCATGCACTGATCACGTGACTGATCATGCACTGATCACGTGGCTGATCATGCACTGACCACGTGGCTATCATGCACTGATCACGTGGCTGATCATGCAATGATCACGTAGCGACCATGTACTGGTCACGTAACTGATCATGCACTGATCACGTGGCTGATCATGCACTGATCACGTGGCTGATCATGCACTGATCACGTGGCTGATCATGCACTGATCACGTGACTGATCATGCACTGATCACGTGGCTGATCATGCACTGATCACGTGGCTATCATGCACTGATCACGTGGCTATCATGCACTGATCACGTGGCTGATCATACACGATCACGTGACTGATCATGCACTGATCACGTGGCTATCATGCACTGATCACGGCTGATCATGCACTGATCACGTGACTGATCATGCACTGATCACGTGGCTGATCATGCACTGATCACGTGACTGATCATGCACTGATCACGTGATTGATCATGCACTGATCATGTGGCTGATCATGCACTGATCACGTGGCTGATCATGCACTGATCACGTGACTGATCATGCACTGATCACGTGACTGATCATGCACTGATCACGTGGCTATCATGCACTGATCACGTGGCTGATCATGCAATGATCACGTGGCTACCATGTACTGGTCACGTGACTGATCATGCACTGATCACGTGACTGATCATGCACTGATCACGTGGCTGATCATGCACTGATCACGTGGCTGATCATGCACTGATCACGTGGCTACCATGCACTGATCACGTGGATGATCATACACTAATCTTGTGACAGATCATGCACTGATCACGTGGCTGATCATGCACTGATACGTGACTGAGCATGGACTGATCACATGACTATCATGCAGTGATCACGTGACTTAATGGCGCTGATCATGTGACTGATCATGCGCTGATCATGTTTGCTATCATACACTGATCATGTGCTCTGGAGGCAATAAACAAAGAGCTGAGTAGGCACGAATCAAACAGTCAGCAGGCAATAATCATGGAACTCAGGTGTGAGGAATCATGCTGCTCAGCTGGCAATAATCAAGCAGCTGAGCAGGCAGGAATCGTGCAGCTCAGCTGGCAATTGTCAAGCAGATGAGCAGACAGTAATCACGCAGCTCAGCAGGCCCAGATCACGTGACTGATCATGCACTGATCACGTGGCTGATCATGCACTGATCACGTGGCTGATCATGCACTGATCACGTGGCTGATCATGCACTGCTCACGTAAATGATCATGCACTGATCACGTGGCTATCATGCACTGATCACGTGGCTGAACATGCACTGTTCACGTGGTTGATCACACACCTGTCACGTGACATATTATGCACTGATCACGTGGCACTCATGCACTGATCACGTGGCTGATCATACTCTGCTCACGTAACTCATGCACACATCACGTGGTTATCATGCACTGCTCACGTGGCTCGTCATGGAATGATCACGTAGCAACCATATACTGGTAACGTGACTGATCATGCAAAGATCACGTGAATGATCATGCACTGTTCACGTGACTGATCATGTACTGATCACGTGACTGATCATGCACTGACCACGTGGCTATCATGCTCTGCTCACGTGGCTGATCATGCACGATCACGTAGCAACCATGTACTGGTCACGTGACTGATCATGCACTGATCACGTAATTGATCCTGCACTGATCACGTGGCTCATCATGCACTGATCACGTGGCTGATCACACATGTATCACGTGACTGATCATGCACTGATCCGTGGCTCTCATGCACTGATCACGTGGCTGTCATGCACTGATCACGTGGATATCATGCACTGATCACGTGGCTGATCACACACGTATCACATGACAGATCATGCACTGATCACGTGGCTATCATGCACTGATCACGTGGCTATCATGCACTGATCACGTGGCTTATCAGGCAATGATCACGTAGCTACCTTGTACTGGTCACGTAACTGATCATGCACTGAGCACGTAATTGATCATGCACTGATCATGTGGCTGATCATGCACTGATCACGTGGCTGATCATACACTGATCACATAACTGATCATGCACTGATCACGTGACTGATCATGCACTGATCACGTGGCTATCATGCACTGATCACTTGGCTGGTCATACACTGATCACGTGCCTGGTCATGCACTGATCACGTGGCTGATCATGCACTGATCATGCGACTGATCATGCACTGATCTCGTGTCTGATCATGCACTGATCACGTGACTGATCATGCACTGATCACGTGGCTGATCATGCACTGATCACGCAGCTATCATGCACTGGTCACGTGACTGATCATGCACTGATCACGCAGCTATCATGTACTGATCACGTGACTGATCATGCACTGATCACGTGGCTGATCATGAACTGCTCACGTAACTGATCATGCACTGATCACGTGGCTATCATGCACTGATCACGTGGCTGATCATGCACTGATCACGTGACTGATCATACACCTGTCACGTGACATATCATGCACTGATCACGTGACTCTCATGCACTGATCACGTGGCTGATCATGCACTGTTCACGTAACTCATGCACACATCACGTGGTTATCATGCACTGCTCACGTGGCTGTCATGGAATGATCACGTAGCAACATACTGGTCACGTGACTGATCATGCACTGATCACGAATGATCATGCACTGTTCACGTGACTGATCATGCACTGATCACGTGACTGATCATGCACTGATCACGTGGCTATCGCGCACTGATCACGTGGCTGATCATGCAATGATCACGTAGCAACCATGTACTGTCACGTGACTGATCATGCACTGATCACGTAACTGATCATGCACTGATCACGTGGCTGATCATGCACTGATCACGTGGCTGATCACACATGTATCACGTGACTGATCATGCACTGATCACGTGGCTCTCATGCACTGATCACGTGGCTGTCATGCACTGATCACGTGGCTATCATGCACTGATCACGTGGCTGATCACACACTTATCACATGACTGATCAGGCACTGATCACGTGGCTATCATGCACTGATCACGTGGCTATCATGCACTGATCACGTGGCTTATCAGCAATGATCACGTAGCTACAATGTACTGGTCACGTAACTGATCATGCACTGAGCACGTAATTGATCATGCACTGATCATGTGGCTGATCATGCACTGATCACGTGGCTGATCATACACTGATCACATAACTGATCATGCACTGATCACGTGACTGATCATGCACTGATCACGGGGCTATCATGCACTGATCACGTGGCTGACATACACTGATCACGTGCCTGGTCATGCACTGATCACGTGGCTGATCATGCACTGATCACGTGACTGATCATGCACTGATCTCGTGTCTGATCATGCACTGATCACGTGGCTATCATGCACTGCTCACGTGGCTGATCATGCCATGATCACGCAGCTACCATGTACTGGTCACATGACTGATCATGCACTGATCACGTGACTGATCATGCAGTGATCACGTGGCTATCATGAACTACTCACGTGGCTGATCATGCAATGATCATGTAGCTACTATGTACAGGTCACGTGAATGATCATACACCCATCAGGTGACTGATCATGCACTGATCACGTGGCTATCATGCACTGATCACGAGACTGATCATGCACTGTCTACGTCTATATCATGCACTGATCACATGACTGCCCGTGCACTGATCACGCGGATGATCATACACTAATCTTGTGACAGATCATGCACTGATCACGTGGCTGATCATGCACTGATACCGTGACTGAGCATGGACTGATCACATGACTATCATGTAGTGATCACGTGACTTAATGGCGCTGATCATGTGACTGATCATGCGCTGATCATGCTTGCTATCATACACTGATCATGTGCCTCTGGAGGCAATAAACAAAGAGCTGAGTAGGCACGAATCAAACAGTCAGCAGGCAATAATCATGGAACTCAGGTGTGAGGAATCATGCTGCTCAGCTGGCAACAATCAAGCAGCTGAGCAGGCAGGAATTACGCAGCACAGCTGGCAATTGTCAAGCAGATGACAGGCAGGAATCGTGCAGCTCAGCTGGCAATTGTCAAGCAGATGAGCAGAAAGTAATCACGCAGCTCAGCAGGCCCAGATCACGTGACTGAGCATGCACTGTTCACGTGGCTGATCATACACTGATCACGTGATGATCATGCACTGATCACTTGGATATCATGCACTGATCACGTGGCTGATCATACACTGTTCACGTGTCTGACCATGCACTGATCACGTGGCTGATCATACACTGCTCACGTAACTGATCATGCACTGATCACGTGGCTATCATGCACTGATCACGTGGCTGAACATGCACTGTTCACGTGGCTGATCACACACCTGTCACGTGACATATCATGCACTGATCACGTGGCACTCATGCACTGATCACGTGGCTGATCATACTCTGCTCACGTAACTCATGCACACATCACGTGGCTATCATGCACTGCTCACGTGGCTCGTCAAGAAATGATCACGTAGCAACCATATACTGGTAACGTGACTGATCATGCAAAGATCACGTAAATGATCATGCACTGTTCACGTGTCTGATCATGTACTGATCACGTGACTGATCATGCACTGACCACGTGGCTATCATGCTCTGCTCACGTGGCTGATCATGCAACGATCACGTAGCAACCATGTACTGGTCACGTGACTGATCATGCACTGATCACGTAATTGATCCTGCACTGATCACGTGGCTCATCATGCACTGATCACGTGGCTGATCACACATGTATCACGTGACTGATCATGCACTGATCCCGTGGCTGGACATACACTGATCACGTGCCTGGTCATGCACTGATCACGTGGATATCATGCACTGATCACGTGGCTGATCACACACGTATCACATGACTGATCATGCACTGATCACGTGGCTATCATGCACTGATCACGTGGCTATCATGCACTGATCACGTGGCTGATCAGGCAATGATCACGTAGCTACCATGTACTGGTCACGTGACTGATCATGCACTGATCACGTAATTGATCATGCACTGATCGTGGCTGATCATGCACTGATCACGTGGCTGATCATACACTGATCACATAACTGATCATGCACTGATCACGTGACTGATCATGCACTGATCACGTGGCTATCATGCACTGATCACTTGGCTGACATACACTGATCACGTGCCTGGTCATGCACTGATCACGTGGCTGATCATGCACTGATCACGTGACTGATCATGCACTGATCTCGTGTCTGATCATGCACTGATCACGTGGCTATCATGCACTGCTCACGTGGCTGATCATGCCATGATCACGCAGCTACCATGTACTGGTCACATGACTGATCATGCACTGATCACGTGACTGATCATGCAGTGATCACGTGGCTATCATGCACTACTCACGTGGCTGATCATGCAATGATCATGTAGCTACCATGTACAGGTCACGTGAATGATCATACACCCATCAGGTGACTGATCATGCACTGATCACGTGGCTATCATGCACTGATCACGAGACTGATCATGCACTGTCCACGTCTATATCATGCACTGATCACATGACTGCCCGTGCACTGATCACGTGGATGATCATACACTAATCTTGTGACAGATCATGCACTGATCACGTGGCTGATCATGCACTGATACCGTGACTGAGCATGGACTGATCACATGACTATCATGCAGTGATCACGTGACTTAATGGCGCTGATCATGTGACTGATCATGCGCTGATCATGTTTGCTATCATACACTGATCATGTGCCTCTGGAGGCAATAAACAAAGAGCTGAGTAGGCACGAATCAAACAGTCAGCAGGCAATAATCATGGAACTCAGGTGTGAGGAATCATGCTGCTCAGCTGGCAATAATCAAGCAGCTGAGCAGGCAGGAATTACGCAGCACAGCTGGCAATTGTCAAGCAGATGACAGGCAGGAATCGTGCAGCTCAGCTGGCAATTGTCAAGCAGATGAGCAGACAGTAATCACGCAGCTCAGCAGGCCCTGATCACGTGACTGAGCATGCACTGTTCACGTGGCTGATCATACACTGATCACGTGATGATCATGCACTGATCACTTGGATATCATGCACTGATCACGTGGCTGATCATACACTGTTCACGTGTTCGACCATGCACTGATCACGTGGCTGATCATACACTGCTCATGCAACTGATCATGCACTGATCACGTGGCTATCATGCACTGATCACGTGGCTGAACATGCACTGTTCACGTGGCTGATCACACACCTGTCACGTGACATATCATGCACTGATCACGTGGCACTCATGCACTGATCACGTGGCTGATCATACTCTGCTCACGTAACTCATGCACACATCACGTGGCTATCATGCACTGCTCACGTGGCTCGTCATGGAATGATCACGTAGCAACCATATACTGGTAACGTGACTGATCATGCAAAGATCACGTAAATGATCATGCACTGTTCACGTGATGATCATGCACTGATCACGTGACTGATCATGCACTGATCACGTGGCTATCATGCTCTGCTCACGTGGCTGATCATGCAACCATCACGTAGCAACCATGTACTGGTCACGTGACTGATCATGCACTGATCACGTAACTGATCCTGCACTGATCACGTGGCTCATCATGCACTGATCACGTGGCTGATCACACATGTATCACGTGACTGATCATGCACTGATCCCGTGGCTATCATGCACTGATCACGTGGCTGTCATGCACTGATCACGTGGATATCATGCACTGATCACGTGGCTGATCACACACGTATCACATGACTGATCATGCACTGATCACGTGGCTATCATGCACTGATCACGTGGCTATCATGCACTGATCACGTGGCTGATCAGGCAATGATCACGTAGCTACCATGCACTGGTCACGTGACTGATCATGCACTGATCACGTACTGATCATGCACTGATCATGTGGCTGATCATGCACTGATCACGTGGCTGATCATGCACTGATCACATGACTGATCATGCACTGATCACGTGACTGATCATGCACTGATCACGTGGCTATCATGCACTGCTCACGTGGCTGATCATGCCATGATCACGCAGCTACCATGTACTGGTCACATGACTGATCATGCACTGATCACGTGACTGATCATGCAGTGATCACGTGGCTATCATGAACTACTCACGTGGCTGATCATGCAATGATCATGTAGCTACCATGTACAGGTCACGTGAATGATCATACACCCATCAGGTGACTGATCATGCACTGATCACGTGGCTATCATGCACTGATCACGAGACTGATCATGCACTGTTCACGTCTATATCATGCACTGATCACATGACTGCCATGCACTGATCACGTGGATGATCATACACTAATCTTGTGACAGATCATGCACTGATCACGTGGCTGATCATGCACTGATACCGTGACTGAGCATGGACTGATCACATGACTATCATGTAGTGATCACGTGACTTAATGGCGCTGATCATGTGACTGATCATGCGCTGATCATGTTTGCTATCATACACTGATCATGTGCCTCTGGAGGCAATAAACAAAGAGCTGAGTAGGCACGAATCAAACAGTCAGCAGGCAATAATCATGGAACTCAGGTGTGAGGAATCATGCTGCTCAGCTGGCAATAATCAAGCAGCTGAGCAGGCAGGAATTACGCAGCACAGCTGGCAATTGTCAAGCAGATGACAGGCAGGAATCGTGCAGCTCAGCTGGCAATTGTCAAGCAGATGAGCAGACAGTAATCACGCAGCTCAGCAGGCCCAGATCACGTGACTGAGCATGCACTGTTCACGTGGCTGATCATACACTGATCACGTGATGATCATGCACTGATCACTTGGATATCATGCACTGATCACGTGGCTGATCATACACTGTTCACGTGTCTGACCATGCACTGATCACGTGGCTGATCATACACTGCTCACGTAACTGATCATGCACTGATCACGTGGCTATCATGCACTGATCACGTGGCTGAACATGCACTGTTCACGTGGCTGATCACACACCTGTCACGTGACATATCATGCACTGATCACGTGGCACTCATGCACTGATCACGTGGCTGATCATACTCTGCTCACGTAACCCATGCACACATCACGTGGCTATCATGCACTGCTCACGTGGCTCGTCATGGAATGATCACGTAGCAACCATATACTGGTAACGTGACTGATCATGCAAAGATCACGTAAATGATCATGCACTGTTCACGTGACTGATCATGCACTGATCACGTGACTGATCATGCACTGACCACGTGGCTATCATGCTCTGCTCACGTGGCTGATCATGCAACGATCACGTAGCAACCATGTACTGGTCACGTGACTGATCATGCACTGATCACGTAATTGATCCTGCACTGATCACGTGGCTCATCATGCACTGATCACGTGGCTGATCACACATGTATCACGTGACTGATCATGCACTGATCCCGTGGCTCTCATGCACTGATCACGTGGCTGTCATGCACTGATCACGTGGATATCATGCACTGATCACGTGGCTGATCACACACGATCACATGACTGATCATGCACTGATCACGTGGCTATCATGCACTGATCACGTGGCTATCATGCACTGATCACGTGGCTGATCAGGCAATGATCACGTAGCTACCATGTACTGGTCACGTGACTGATCATGCACTGATCACGTAATTGATCATGCACTGATCATGTGGCTGATCATGCACTGATCACGTGGCTGATCATACACTGATCACATAACTGATCATGCACTGATCACGTGACTGATCATGCACTGATCACGTGGCTATCATGCACTGATCACTTGGCTGGACATACACTGATCACGTGCCTGGTCATGCACTGATCACGTGGCTGATCATGCACTGATCACGTGACTGATCATGCACTGATCACGTGTCTGATCATGCACTGATCACGTGGCTATCATGCACTGCTCACGTGGCTGATCATGCCATGATCACGCAGCTACCATGTACTGGTCACATGACTGATCATGCACTGATCACGTGACTGATCATGCAGTGATCACGTGGCTATCATGAACTACTCACGTGGCTGATCATGCAATGATCATGTAGCTACCATGTACAGGTCACGTGAATGATCATACACCCATCAGGTGACTGATCATGCACTGATCACGTGGCTATCATGCACTGATCACGAGACTGATCATGCACTGTTCACGTCTATATCATGCACTGATCACATGACTGCCCGTGCACTGATCACGTGGATGATCATACACTAATCTTGTGACAGATCATGCACTGATCACGTGGCTGATCATGCACTGATACCGTGACTGAGCATGGACTGATCACATGACTATCATGTAGTGATCACGTGACTTAATGGCGCTGATCATGTGACTGATCATGCGCTGATCATGTTTGCTATCATACACTGATCATGTGCCTCTGGAGGCAATAAACAAAGAGCTGAGTAGGCACGAATCAAACAGTCAGCAGGCAATAATCATGGAACTCAGGTGTGAGGAATCATGCTGCTCAGCTGGCAATAATCAAGCAGCTGAGCAGGCAGGAATTACGCAGCACAGCTGGCAATTGTCAAGCAGATGACAGGCAGGAATCGTGCAGCTCAGCTGGCAATTGTCAAGCAGATGAGCAGACAGTAATCACGCAGCTCAGCAGGCCCAGATCACGTGACTGAGCATGCACTGTTCACGTGGCTGATCATACACTGATCACGTGATGATCATGCACTGATCACTTGGATATCATGCACTGATCACGTGGCTGATCATACACTGTTCACGTGTCTGACCATGCACTGATCACGTGGCTGATCATACACTGCTCACGTAACTGATCATGCACTGATCACGTGGCTATCATGCACTGATCACGTGGCTGAACATGCACTGTTCACGTGGCTGATCACACACCTGTCACGTGACATATCATGCACTGATCACGTGGCACTCATGCACTGATCACGTGGCTGATCATACTCTGCTCACGTAACTCATGCACACATCACGTGGCTATCATGCACTGCTCACGTGGCTCGTCATGGAATGATCACGTAGCAACCATATACTGGTAACGTGACTGATCATGCAAAGATCACGTAAATGATCATGCACTGTTCACGTGACTGATCATGTACTGATCACGTGACTGATCATGCACTGACCACGTGGCTATCATGCTCTGCTCACGTGGCTGATCATGCAACGACCACGTAGCAACCATGTACTGGTCACGTGACTGATCATGCACTGATCACGTAATTGATCCTGCACTGATCACGTGGCTCATCATGCACTGATCACGTGGCTGATCACACATGTATCACGTGACTGATCATGCACTGATCCCGTGGCTCTCATGCACTGATCACGTGGCTGTCATGCACTGATCACGTGGATATCATGCACTGATCACGTGGCTGATTACACACGTATCACATGACTGATCATGCACTGATCACGTGGCTATCATGCACTGATCACGTGGCTATCATGCACTGATCACGTGGCTGATCATGCAATGATCACGTAGCTACATGTACTGGTCACGTGACTGATCATGCACTGAGAATTGATCATGCACTGATCATGTGGCTGATCATGCACTGATCACGTGGCTGATCATGCACTGATCACATGACTGATCATGCACTGATCACGTGACTGATCATGCACTGATCACGTGGCTATCATGCACTGATCACGTGGCTGATCATGCACTGATCACGCAGCTACCATGCACTGGTCACATGACTGATCATGCACTGATCACGTGACTGATCATGCACTGATCACGTGGCTATCATGAACTACTCACGTGGCTGATCATGCAATGATCATGTAGCTACCATGTACAGGTCACGTGAATGATCATACACCCATCAGGTGACTGATCATGCACTGATCACGTGGCTATCATGCACTGATCACGACTGATCATGCACTGATCACGCCTATATCATGCACTGATCACATGACTGCCCGCACTGATCACGTGGATGATCATACACTAATCTTGTGACAGATCATGCACTGATCACGTGGCTGATCATGCACTGATACCGTGACTGAGCATGGACTGATCACATGACTATCATGTAGTGATCACGTGACTTAATGGCGCTGATCATGTGACTGATCATGCGCTGATCATGTTTGCTATCATACACTGATCATGTGCCTCTGGAGGCAATAAACAAAGAGCTGAGTAGGCACGAATCAAACAGTCAGCAGGCAATAATCATGGAACTCAGGTGTGAGGAATCATGCTGCTCAGCTGGCAATAATCAAGCAGCTGAGCAGGCAGGAATCGTGCAGCTCAGCTGGCAATTGTCAAGCAGATGAGCAGACAGTAATCACGCAGCTCAGCAGGCCCAGATCACGTGACTGAGCATGCACTGATCACGTGGCTGATCATGCACTGATCACGTGTCTGATCATGCACTGATCACGTGGCTGATCATGCACTGATCACGTGGCTATCATGCACTGATCACGTGGCTGATCATGCACTGATCACGTGGCTGATCACACACCTGTCACGTGACATATCATGCACTGATCACGTGGCACTCATGCACTGATCACGTGGCTGATCATACTCTGCTCACGTAACTCATGCACACATCACGTGGCTATCATGCACTGCTCACGTGGCTCGTCATGGAATGATCACGTAGCAACCATATACTGGTCACGTGACTGATCATGCAAAGATCACGTAAATGATCATGCACTGTTCACGTGACTGATCATGCACTGATCACGTGACTGATCATGCACTGATCACGTGACTATCATGCACTGCTCACGTGGCTGATCATGCAACGATCACGTAGCAACCATGTACTGGTCACGTGACTGATCATGCACTGATCACGTAATTGATCCTGCACTGATCACGTGGCTCATCATGCACTGATCACGTGGCTGATCACACATGTATCACGTGACTGATCATGCACTGATCACGTGGCTCTCATGCACTGATCACGTGGCTGTCATGCACTGATCACGTGGATATCATGCACTGATCATGTGGTTGATCACACACGTATCACATGACTGATCATGCACTGATCACGTGGCTATCATGCACTGATCACGTGGCTATCATGCACTGATCACGTGGCTGATCATGCACTGATCACGTAGCTATGCACTGGTCATCACGTGACTGATCATGCACTGATCACGTGACTGATCATGCACTGATCACGTGGCTGATCATGCACTGATCACGTGGCTGATCATGCACTGATCACATGACTGATCATGCACTGATCACGTGACTGATCATGCACTGATCACGTGGCTATCATGCACTGATCACGTGGCTGATCATGCATGATCACGCAGCTACCATGCACTGGTCACGTGACTGATCATGCACTGATCACGTGACTGATCATGCACTGATCACGTGGCTATCATGCACTATCACGTGGCTGATCATGCAATGATCATGTAGCTACCATGTACTGGTCACGTGAATGATCATACACTGATCACGTGACTGATCATGCACTGATCACGTGGCTGATCATGCACTGATCACGTGACTGAGCATGGACTGATCACATGACTATCATGCAGTGATCACGTGACTTAATGGCGCTGATCATGTGACTGATCATGCACTGATCATGTTTGCTATCATACACTGATCATGTGCCTCTGGAGGCAATAAACAAAGAGCTGAGTAGGCACGAATCAAACAGTCAGCAGGCAATAATCATGGAACACAGGTGTGAGGAATCATGCTGCTCAGCTGGCAATAATCAAGCAGCTGAGCAGGCAGGAATCGTGCAGCTCAGCTGGCAATTGTCAAGCAGATGAGCAGACAGTAATCACGCAGCTCAGCAGGCACTGATCACGTGACTGATCATGCACTGATCACGTGGCTGATCATGCACTGTTCACGTGGCTGATCACACACCTGATCACGTGACATATCATGCACTGATCACGTGGCATCATGCACTGATCACGTGGCTGATCATACTCTGCTCACGTAACTCATGCACTGATCACGTGGCTATCATGCACTGCTCACGTGGCTGTCATGCAATGATCACGTAGCAACCATATACTGGTCACGTGACTGATCATGCACTGATCACGTAAATGATCATGCACTGATCACGTGACTGATCATGCACTGATCACGTGACTGATCATGCACTGATCACGTGGCTATCATGCACTGCTCACGTGGCTGATCATGCAACGATCACGTAGCAACCATGTACTGGTCACGTGACTGATCATGCACTGATCACGTAATTGATCATGCACTGATCACGTGGCTCATCATGCACTGATCACGTGGCTGATCACACATGTATCACGTGACTGATCATGCACTGATCACGTGGCTCATGCACTGATCACGTGGCTGTCATGCACTGATCACGTGGATATCATGCACTGATCATGTGGCTGATCACACACGTATCACATGACTGATCATGCACTGATCACGTGGCTATCATGCACTGATCACGTGGCTATCATGCACTGATCACGTGGCTGATCATGCAATGATCACGTAGCTACCATGTACTGGTCACGTGACTGATCATGCACTGATCACGTAATTGATCATGCACTGATCATGTGGCTGATCATGCACTGATCACGTGGCTGATCATACACTGATCACATAACTGATCATGCACTGATCACGTGACTGATCATGCACTGATCACGTGGCTATCATGCACTGATCACGTGGCTGGACATACACTGATCACGTGCCTGGTCATGCACTGATCACGTGGCTGATCATGCACTGATCACGTGACTGATCATGCACTGATCACGTGTCTGATCATGCACTGATCACGTGACTGATCATGCACTGATCACGTCTGATCATGCACTGATCACGTGGCTATCATGCACTGATCACGTGACTGATCATGCATGATCACGCAGCTATCATGCACTGATCACATGACTGATCATGCACTGATCACGTGGCTGATCATACACTGATCACGTAACTGATCATGCACTGATCACGTGGCTATCATGCACTGATCACGTGGCTGAACATGCACTGATCACGTGGCTGATCACACACCTGTCACGTGACATATCATGCACTGATCACATGACTCTCATGCACTGATCACGTGGCTGATCATACTCTGCTCACGTAACTCATGCACGCATCACGTGGCTATCATGCACTGCTCACGTGGCTCGTCATGGAATGATCACGTAGCAACCATATACTGGTAACGTGACTGATCATGCAAAGATCACGTAAATGATCATGCACTGTTCACGTGACTGATCATGTACTGATCACGTGACTGATCATGCACTGACCACGTGGCTATCATGCACTGCTCACGTGGCTGATCATGCAACGATCACGTAGCAACCATGTACTGGTCACGTGACTGATCATGCACTGATCACGTAATTGATCCTGCACTGATCACGTGGCTCATCATGCACTGATCACGTGGCTGATCACACATGTATCACGTGACTGATCATGCACTGATCACGTGGCTCTCATGCACTGATCACGTGGCTGTCATGCACTGATCACGTGGATATCATGCACTGATCACGTGGCTGATCACACACGTATCACATGACTGATCATGCACTGATCACGTGGCTATCATGCACTGATCACGTGGCTATCATGCACTGATCACGTGGCTGATCAGGCAATGATCACGTAGCTACCATGTACTGGTCACGTGACTGATCATGCACTGATCACGTAATGATCATGCACTGATCATGTGGCTGATCATGCACTGATCACGTGGCTGATCATACACTGATCACATAACTGATCATGCACTGATCACGTGACTGATCATGCACTGATCACGTGGCTATCATGCACTGATCACTTGGCTGGACATACACTGATCACGTGCCTGGTCATGCACTGATCACGTGGCTGATCATGCACTGATCACGTGACTGATCATGCACTGATCACGTGTCTGATCATGCACTGATCACGTGGCTATCATGCACTGCTCACGTGGCTGATCATGCCATGATCACGCAGCTACCATGTACTGGTCACATGACTGATCATGCACTGATCACGTGACTGATCATGCAGTGATCACGTGGCTATCATGAACTACTCACGTGGCTGATCATGCAATGATCATGTAGCTACCATGTACAGGTCACGTGAATGATCATACACCCATCAGGTGACTGATCATGCACTGATCACGTGGCTATCATGCACTGATCACGAGACTGATCATGCACTGTTCACGTCTATATCATGCACTGATCACATGACTGCCCGTGCACTGATCACGTGGATGATCATACACTAATCTTGTGACAGATCATGCACTGATCACGTGGCTGATCATGCACTGATACCGTGACTGAGCATGGACTGATCACATGACTATCATGTAGTGATCACGTGACTTAATGGCGCTGATCATGTGACTGATCATGCGCTGATCATGTTTGCTATCATACACTGATCATGTGCCTCTGGAGGCAATAAACAAAGAGCTGAGTAGGCACGAATCAAACAGTCAGCAGGCAATAATCATGGAACTCAGGTGTGAGGAATCATGCTGCTCAGCTGGCAATAATCAAGCAGCTGAGCAGGCAGGAATTACGCAGCACAGCTGGCAATTGTCAAGCAGATGACAGGCAGGAATCGTGCAGCTCAGCTGGCAATTGTCAAGCAGATGAGCAGACAGTAATCACGCAGCTCAGCAGGCCCAGATCACGTGACTGAGCATGCACTGTTCACGTGGCTGATCATACACTGATCACGTGATGATCATGCACTGATCACTTGGATATCATGCACTGATCACGTGGCTGATCATACACTGTTCACGTGTCTGACCATGCACTGATCACGTGGCTGATCATACACTGCTCACGTAACTGATCATGCACTGATCACGTGGCTATCATGCACTGATCACGTGGCTGAACATGCACTGTTCACGTGGCTGATCACACACCTGTCACGTGACATATCATGCACTGATCACGTGGCACTCATGCACTGATCACGTGGCTGATCATACTCTGCTCACGTAACTCATGCACACATCACGTGGCTATCATGCACTGCTCACGTGGCTCGTCATGGAATGATCACGTAGCAACCATATACTGGTAACGTGACTGATCATGCAAAGATCACGTAAATGATCATGCACTGTTCACGTGACTGATCATGTACTGATCACGTGACTGATCATGCACTGACCACGTGGCTATCATGCTCTGCTCACGTGGCTGATCATGCAACGATCACGTAGCAACCATGTACTGGTCACGTGACTGATCATGCACTGATCACGTAATTGATCCTGCACTGATCACGTGGCTCATCATGCACTGATCACGTGGCTGATCACACATGTATCACGTGACTGATCATGCACTGATCCCGTGGCTCTCATGCACTGATCACGTGGCTGTCATGCACTGATCACGTGGATATCATGCACTGATCACGTGGCTGATCACACACGTATCACATGACTGATCATGCACTGATCACGTGGCTATCATGCACTGATCACGTGGCTATCATGCACTGATCACGTGGCTGATCAGGCAATGATCACGTAGCTACCATGTACTGGTCACGTGACTGATCATGCACTGATCACGTAATTGATCATGCACTGATCATGTGGCTGATCATGCACTGATCACGTGGCTGATCATACACTGATCACATAACTGATCATGCACTGATCACGTGACTGATCATGCACTGATCACGTGGCTATCATGCACTGATCACTTGGCTGGACATACACTGATCACGTGCCTGGTCATGCACTGATCACGTGGCTGATCATGCACTGATCACGTGACTGATCATGCACTGATCTCGTGTCTGATCATGCACTGATCACGTGGCTATCATGCACTGCTCACGTGGCTGATCATGCCATGATCACGCAGCTACCATGTACTGGTCACATGACTGATCATGCACTGATCACGTGACTGATCATGCAGATCACGTGGCTATCATGAACTACTCACGTGGCTGATCATGCAATGATCATGTAGCTACCATGTACAGGTCACGTGAATGATCATACACCCATCAGGTGACTGATCATGCACTGATCACGTGGCTATCATGCACTGATCACGAGACTGATCATGCACTGTTCACGTCTATATCATGCACTGATCACATGACTGCCCGTGCACTGATCACGTGGATGATCATACACTAATCTTGTGACAGATCATGCACTGATCACGTGGCTGATCATGCACTGATACCGTGACTGAGCATGGACTGATCACATGACTATCATGTAGTGATCACGTGACTTAATGGCGCTGATCATGTGACTGATCATGCGCTGATCATGTTTGCTATCATACACTGATCATGTGCCTCTGGAGGCAATAAACAAAGAGCTGAGTAGGCACGAATCAAACAGTCAGCAGGCAATAATCATGGAACACAGGTGTGAGGAATCATGCTGCTCAGCTGGCAATAATCAAGCAGCTGAGCAGGCAGGAATTACGCAGCACAGCTGGCAATTGTCAAGCAGATGACAGGCAGGAATCGTGCAGCTCAGCTGGCAATTGTCAAGCAGATGAGCAGACAGTAATCACGCAGCTCAGCAGGCCCAGATCACGTGACTGAGCATGCACTGTTCACGTGGCTGATCATACACTGATCACGTGATGATCATGCACTGATCACTTGGATATCATGCACTGATCACGTGGCTGATCATACACTGTTCACGTGTCTGACCATGCACTGATCACGTGGCTGATCATACACTGCTCACGTAACTGATCATGCACTGATCACGTGGCTATCATGCACTGATCACGTGGCTGAACATGCACTGTTCACGTGGCTGATCACACACCTGTCACGTGACATATCATGCACTGATCACGTGGCACTCATGCACTGATCACGTGGCTGATCATACTCTGCTCACGTAACTCATGCACACATCACGTGGCTATCATGCACTGCTCACGTGGCTCGTCATGGAATGATCACGTAGCAACCATATACTGGTAACGTGACTGATCATGCAAAGATCACGTAAATGATCATGCACTGTTCACGTGACTGATCATGTACTGATCACGTGACTGATCATGCACTGATCACGTGGCTATCATGCTCTGCTCACGTGGCTGATCATGCAACGATCACGTAGCAACCATGTACTGGTCACGTGACTGATCATGCACTGATCACGTAATTGATCCTGCACTGATCACGTGGCTCATCATGCACTGATCACGTGGCTGATCACACATGTATCACGTGACTGATCATGCACTGATCCGTGGCTCTCATGCACTGATCACGTGGCTGTCATGCACTGATCACGTGGATATCATGCACTGATCATGGCTGATCACACACGTATCACATGACTGATCATGCACTGATCACGTGGCTATCATGCACTGATCACGTGGCTATCATGCACTGATCACGTGGCTGATCATGCAATGATCACGTAGCTACCATGTACTGGTCACGTGACTGATCATGCACTGATCACGTAATTGATCATGCACTGATCACGTGGCTGATCATGCACTGATCACGTGGCTGATCATGCACTGATCACGTGACTGATCATGCACTGATCACGTGACTGATCATGCACTGATCACGTGGCTATCATGCACTGATCACGTGGCTGATCATGCCATGATCACGCAGCTACCATGTACTGGTCACATGACTGATCATGCACTGATCACGTGACTGATCATGCAGTGATCACGTGGCTATCATGCACTACTCACGTGGCTGATCATGCAATGATCATGTAGCTACCATGTACAGGTCACGTGAATGATCATACACCCATCAGGTGACTGATCATGCACTGATCACGTGGCTATCATGCACTGATCACGAGACTGATCATGCACTGTTCACGTCTATATCATGCACTGATCACATGACTGCCCATGCACTGATCACGTGGATGATCATACACTAATCTTGTGACAGATCATGCACTGATCACGTGGCTGATCATGCACTGATACCGTGACTGAGCATGGACTGATCACATGACTATCATGTAGTGATCACGTGACTTAATGGCGCTGATCATGTGACTGATCATGCGCTGATCATGTTTGCTATCATACACTGATCATGTGCCTCTGGAGGCAATAAACAAAGAGCTGAGTAGGCACGAATCAAACAGTCAGCAGGCAATAATCATGGAACTCAGGTGTGAGGAATCATGCTGCTCAGCTGGCAATAATCAAGCAGCTGAGCAGGCAGGAATTACGCAGCACAGCTGGCAATTGTCAAGCAGATGACAGGCAGGAATCGTGCAGCTCAGCTGGCAATTGTCAAGCAGATGAGCAGACAGTAATCACGCAGCTCAGCAGGCCCAGATCACGTGACTGAGCATGCACTGTTCACGTGGCTGATCATACACTGATCACGTGATGATCATGCACTGATCACTTGGATATCATGCACTGATCACGTGGCTGATCATACACTGTTCACGTGTCTGACCATGCACTGATCACGTGGCTGATCATACACTGCTCACGTAACTGATCATGCACTGATCACGTGGCTATCATGCACTGATCACGTGGCTGAACATGCACTGTTCACGTGGCTGATCACACACCTGTCACGTGACATATCATGCACTGATCACGTGGCACTCATGCACTGATCACGTGGCTGATCATACTCTGCTCACGTAACTCATGCACATCACGTGGCTATCATGCACTGCTCACGTGGCTCGTCATGGAATGATCACGTAGCAACCATATACTGGTCACGTGACTGATCATGCAAAGATCACGTAAATGATCATGCACTGTTCACGTGACTGATCATGTACTGATCACGTGACTGATCATGCACTGATCACGTGGCTATCATGCTCTGCTCACGTGGCTGATCATGCAACGATCACGTAGCAACCATGTACTGGTCACGTGACTGATCATGCACTGATCACGTAATTGATCCTGCACTGATCACGTGGCTCATCATGCACTGATCACGTGGCTGATCACACATGTATCACGTGACTGATCATGCACTGATCCCGTGGCTCTCATGCACTGATCACGTGGCTGTCATGCACTGATCACGTGGATATCATGCACTGATCACGTGGCTGATCACACACGTATCACATGACTGATCATGCACTGATCACGTGGCTATCATGCACTGATCACGTGGCTATCATGCACTGATCACGTGGCTGATCAGGCAATGATCACGTAGCTACCATGTACTGGTCACGTGACTGATCATGCACTGATCACGTAATTGATCATGCACTGATCATGTGGCTGATCATGCACTGATCACGTGGCTGATCATACACTGATCACATAACTGATCATGCACTGATCACGTGACTGATCATGCACTGATCACGTGGCTATCATGCACTGATCACTTGGCTGGACATACACTGATCACGTGCCTGGTCATGCACTGATCACGTGGCTGATCATGCACTGATCACGTGACTGATCATGCACTGATCTCGTGTCTGATCATGCACTGATCACGTGGCTATCATGCACTGCTCACGTGGCTGATCATGCCATGATCACGCAGCTACCATGTACTGGTCACATGACTGATCATGCACTGATCACGTGACTGATCATGCAGTGATCACGTGGCTATCATGAACTACTCACGTGGCTGATCATGCAATGATCATGTAGCTACCATGTACAGGTCACGTGAATGATCATACACCCATCAGGTGACTGATCATGCACTGATCACGTGGCTATCATGCACTGATCACGAGACTGATCATGCACTGTTCACGTCTATATCATGCACTGATCACATGACTGCCCGTGCACTGATCACGTGGATGATCATACACTAATCTTGTGACAGATCATGCACTGATCACGTGGCTGATCATGCACTGATACCGTGACTGAGCATGGACTGATCACATGACTATCATGTAGTGATCACGTGACTTAATGGCGCTGATCATGTGACTGATCATGCGCTGATCATGTTTGCTATCATACACTGATCATGTGCCTCTGGAGGCAATAAACAAAGAGCTGAGTAGGCACGAATCAAACAGTCAGCAGGCAATAATCATGGAACTCAGGTGTGAGGAATCATGCTGCTCAGCTGGCAATAATCAAGCAGCTGAGCAGGCAGGAATTACGCAGCACAGCTGGCAATTGTCAAGCAGATGACAGGCAGGAATCGTGCAGCTCAGCTGGCAATTGTCAAGCAGATGAGCAGACAGTAATCACGCAGCTCAGCAGGCCCAGATCACGTGACTGAGCATGCACTGTTCACGTGGCTGATCATACACTGATCACGTGATGATCATGCACTGATCACTTGGATATCATGCACTGATCACGTGGCTGATCATACACTGTTCACGTGTCTGACCATGCACTGATCACGTGGCTGATCATACACTGCTCACGTAACTGATCATGCACTGATCACGTGGCTATCATGCACTGATCACGTGGCTGAACATGCACTGTTCACGTGGCTGATCACACACCTGTCACGTGACATATCATGCACTGATCACGTGGCACTCATGCACTGATCACGTGGCTGATCATACTCTGCTCACGTAACTCATGCACACATCACGTGGCTATCATGCACTGCTCACGTGGCTCGTCATGGAATGATCACGTAGCAACCATATACTGGTAACGTGACTGATCATGCAAAGATCACGTAAATGATCATGCACTGTTCACGTGACTGATCATGTACTGATCACGTGACTGATCATGCACTGACCACGTGGCTATCATGCTCTGCTCACGTGGCTGATCATGCAACGATCACGTAGCAACCATGTACTGGTCACGTGACTGATCATGCACTGATCACGTAATTGATCCTGCACTGATCACGTGGCTCATCATGCACTGATCACGTGGCTGATCACACATGTATCACGTGACTGATCATGCACTGATCCCGTGGCTCTCATGCACTGATCACGTGGCTGTCATGCACTGATCACGTGGATATCATGCACTGATCACGTGGCTGATCACACACGTATCACATGACTGATCATGCACTGATCACGTGGCTATCATGCACTGATCACGTGGCTATCATGCACTGATCACGTGGCTGATCAGGCAATGATCACGTAGCTACCATGTACTGATCACGTGACTGATCATGCACTGATCACGTATGATCATGCACTGATCACGTGGCTGATCATGCACTGATCACGTGGCTGATCATGCACTGATCACGTGACTGATCATGCACTGATCACGTGACTGATCATGCACTGATCACGTGGCTATCATGCACTGATCACGTGGCTGATCATGCCATGATCACGCAGCTACCATGTACTGGTCACATGACTGATCATGCACTGATCACGTGACTGATCATGCACTGATCACGTGGCTATCATGAACTACTCACGTGGCTGATCATGCAATGATCATGTAGCTACCATGTACAGGTCACGTGAATGATCATACACCCATCAGGTGACTGATCATGCACTGATCACGTGGCTATCATGCACTGATCACGAGACTGATCATGCACTGTCACGTCTATATCATGCACTGATCACATGACTGCCCGTGCACTGATCACGTGGATGATCATACACTAATCTTGTGACAGATCATGCACTGATCACGTGGCTGATCATGCACTGATACCGTGACTGAGCATGGACTGATCACATGACTATCATGTAGTGATCACGTGACTTAATGGCGCTGATCATGTGACTGATCATGCGCTGATCATGTTTGCTATCATACACTGATCATGTGCCTCTGGAGGCAATAAACAAAGAGCTGAGTAGGCACGAATCAGTCAGCAGGCAATAATCATGGAACACAGGTGTGAGGAATCATGCTGCTCAGCTGGCAATAATCAAGCAGCTGAGCAGGCAGGAATCGTGCAGCTCAGCTGGCAATTGTCAAGCAGATGAGCAGACAGTAATCACGCAGCTCAGCAGGCCCAGATCACGTGACTGAGCATGCACTGATCACGTGGCTGATCATACACTGATCACGTGTCTGACCATGCACTGATCACGTGGCTGATCATACACTGATCACGTAACTGATCATGCACTGATCACGTGGCTATCATGCACTGATCACGTGGCTGATCATGCACTGTTCACGTGGCTGATCACACACCTGTCACGTGACATATCATGCACTGATCACGTGGCACTCATGCACTGATCACGTGGCTGATCATACTCTGCTCACGTAACTCATGCACACATCACGTGGCTATCATGCACTGCTCACGTGGCTGTCATGGAATGATCACGTAGCAACCATATACTGGTCACGTGACTGATCATGCACTGATCACGTAAATGATCATGCACTGTTCACGTGACTGATCATGTACTGATCACGTGACTGATCATGCACTGATCACGTGGCTATCATGCTCTGCTCACGTGGCTGATCATGCAACGATCACGTAGCAACCATGTACTGGTCACGTGACTGATCATGCACTGATCACGTAATTGATCCTGCACTGATCACGTGGCTCATCATGCACTGATCACGTGGCTGATCACACATGTATCACGTGACTGATCATGCACTGATCACGTGGCTCTCATGCACTGATCACGTGGCTGTCATGCACTGATCACGTGGATATCATGCACTGATCACGTGGCTGATCACACACGTATCACATGACTGATCATGCACTGATCACGTGGCTATCATGCACTGATCACGTGGCTATCATGCACTGATCACGTGGCTGATCATGCAATGATCACGAGCTACCATGTACTGGTCACGTGACTGATCATGCACTGATCACGTAATTGATCATGCACTGATCACGTGGCTGATCATGCACTGATCACGTGGCTGATCATGCACTGATCACGTAACTGATCATGCACTGATCACGTGACTGATCATGCACTGATCACGTGGCTATCATGCACTGATCACTTGGCTGATCATGCACTGATCACGTGCCTGATCATGCACTGATCACGTGGCTGATCATGCACTGATCACGTGACTGATCATGCACTGATCACGTCTGATCATGCACTGATCACGTGACTGATCATGCACTGATCACGTGACTGATCATGCACTGATCACGTGGCTATCATGCACTGATCACGTGACTGATCATGCATGATCACGCAGCTATCATGCACTGATCACGTGACTGATCATGCACTGATCACGTGGCTGATCATGCACTGATCACGTAACTGATCATGCACTGATCACGTGGCTATCATGCACTGATCACGTGGCTGATCATGCACTGTTCACGTGGCTGATCACACACTGTCACGTGACTATCATGCACTGATCACGTGACTCTCATGCACTGATCACGTGGCTGATCATACACTGCTCACGTAACTCATGCACTGATCACGTGGCTATCATGCACTGCTCACGTGGCTGTCATGGAATGATCACGTAGCAACCATATACTGGTCACGTGACTGATCATGCACTGATCACGTAACTGATCATGCACTGATCACGTGACTGATCATGCACTGATCACGTGACTGATCATGCACTGATCACGTGGCTATCATGCACTGCTCACGTGGCTGATCATGCAACGATCACGTAGCAACCATGTACTGGTCACGTGACTGATCATGCACTGATCACGTAATTGATCATGCACTGATCACGTGGCTCATCATGCACTGATCACGTGGCTGATCAAACATGTATCACGTGACTGATCATGCACTGATCACGTGGCTCACATGCACTGATCACGTGGCTGTCATGCACTGATCACGTGGATATCATGCACTGATCACGTGGCTGATCACACACGTATCACATGACTGATCATGCACTGATCACGTGGCTATCATGCACTGATCACGTGGCTATCATGCACTGATCACGTGGCTGATCATGCAATGATCACGTAGCTATCATGTACTGGTCACGTGACTGATCATGCACTGATCACGTAATTGATCATGCACTGATCATGTGGCTGATCATGCACTGATCACGTGGCTGATCATACACTGATCACATAACTGATCATGCACTGATCACGTGACTGATCATGCACTGATCACGTGGCTATCATGCACTGATCACGTGGCTGACATACACTGATCACGTGCCTGGTCATGCACTGATCACGTGGCTGATCATGCACTGATCACGTGACTGATCATGCACTGATCACGTCTGATCATGCACTGATCACGTGGCTATCATGCACTGCTCACGTGGCTGATCATGCCATGATCACGCAGCTACCATGTACTGGTCACATGACTGATCATGCACTGATCACGTGACTGATCATGCAGTGATCACGTGGCTATCATGCACTACTCACGTGGCTGATCATGCAATGATCATGTAGCTACCATGTACAGGTCACGTGAATGATCATACACCCATCAGGTGACTGATCATGCACTGATCACGTGGCTATCATGCACTGATCACGAGACTGATTATGCACTGTTCACGTCTATATCATGCACTGATCACATGACTGCCCATGCACTGATCACGTGGATGATCATACACTAATCTTGTGACAGATCATGCACTGATCACGTGGCTGATCATGCACTGATACCGTGACTGAGCATGGACTGATCACATGACTATCATGTAGTGATCACGTGACTTAATGGCGCTGATCATGTGACTGATCATGCGCTGATCATGTTTGCTATCATACACTGATCATGTGCCTCTGGAGGCAATAAACAAAGAGCTGAGTAGGCACGAATCAAACAGTCAGCAGGCAATAATCATGGAACTCAGGTGTGAGGAATCATGCTGCTCAGCTGGCAATAATCAAGCAGCTGAGCAGGCAGGAATTACGCAGCACAGCTGGCAATTGTCAAGCAGATGAGCAGACAGTAATCACGCAGCTCAGCAGGCCCAGATCACGTGACTGAGCATGCACTGTTCACGTGGCTGATCATACACTGATCACGTGATGATCATGCACTGATCACTTGGATATCATGCACTGATCACGTGGCTGATCATACACTGTTCACGTGTCTGACCATGCACTGATCACGTGGCTGATCATACACTGCTCACGTAACTGATCATGCACTGATCACGTGGCTATCATGCACTGATCACGTGGCTGAACATGCACTGTTCACGTGGCTGATCACACACCTGTCACGTGACATATCATGCACTGATCACGTGGCACTCATGCACTGATCACGTGGCTGATCATACTCTGCTCACGTAACTCATGCACACATCACATGGCTATCATGCACTGCTCACGTGGCTCGTCATGGAATGATCACGTAGCAACCATATACTGGTAACGTGACTGATCATGCAAAGATCACGTAAATGATCATGCACTGTTCACGTGACTGATCATGTACTGATCACGTGACTGATCATGCACTGATCACGTGGCTATCATGCTCTGCTCACGTGGCTGATCATGCAACGATCACGTAGCAACCATGTACTGGTCACGTGACTGATCATGCACTGATCACGTAATTGATCCTGCACTGATCACGTGGCTCATCATGCACTGATCACGTGGCTGATCACACATGTATCACGTGACTGATCATGCACTGATCACGTGGCTCTCATGCACTGATCACGTGGCTGTCATGCACTGATCACGTGGATATCATGCACTGATCACGTGGCTGATCACACACGTATCACATGACTGATCATGCACTGATCACGTGGCTATCATGCACTGATCACGTGGCTATCATGCACTGATCACGTGGCTGATCATGCAATGATCACGTAGCTACCATGTACTGGTCACGTGACTGATCATGCACTGATCACGTAATTGATCATGCACTGATCATGTGGCTGATCATGCACTGATCACGTGGCTGATCATACACTGATCACATAACTGATCATGCACTGATCACGTGACTGATCATGCACTGATCACGTGGCTATCATGCACTGATCACTTGGCTGACATACACTGATCACGTGCCTGATCATGCACTGATCACGTGGCTGATCATGCACTGATCACGTGACTGATCATGCACTGATCACGTGTCTGATCATGCACTGATCACGTGGCTATCATGCACTGCTCACGTGGCTGATCATGCCATGATCACGCAGCTACCATGTACTGGTCACATGACTGATCATGCACTGATCACGTGACTGATCATGCAGTGATCACGTGGCTATCATGCACTACTCACGTGGCTGATCATGCAATGATCATGTAGCTACCATGTACAGGTCACGTGAATGATCATACACCCATCAGGTGACTGATCATGCACTGATCACGTGGCTATCATGCACTGATCACGAGACTGATCATGCACTGATCACGTCTATATCATGCACTGATCACATGACTGCCCATGCACTGATCACGTGGATGATCATACACTAATCATGTGACAGATCATGCACTGATCACGTGGCTGATCATGCACTGATACCGTGACTGAGCATGGACTGATCACATGACTATCATGTAGTGATCACGTGACTTAATGGCGCTGATCATGTGACTGATCATGCGCTGATCATGTTTGCTATCATACACTGATCATGTGCCTCTGGAGGCAATAAACAAAGAGCTGAGTAGGCACGAATCAAACAGTCAGCAGGCAATAATCATGGAACTCAGGTGTGAGGAATCATGCTGCTCAGCTGGCAATAATCAAGCAGCTGAGCAGGCAGGAATTACGCAGCACAGCTGGCAATTGTCAAGCAGATGACAGGCAGGAATCGTGCAGCTCAGCTGGCAATTGTCAAGCAGATGAGCAGACAGTAATCACGCAGCTCAGCAGGCCCAGATCACGTGACTGAGCATGCACTGTTCACGTGGCTGATCATACACTGATCACGTGATGATCATGCACTGATCACTTGGATATCATGCACTGATCACGTGGCTGATCATGCACTGATCACGTGCTGACCATGCACTGATCACGTGGCTGATCATGCACTGCTCACGTAACTGATCATGCACTGATCACGTGGCTATCATGCACTGATCACGTGGCTGATCACACATGTATCACGTGACTGATCATGCACTGATCACGTGGCTATCATGCACTGATCACGTGGCTGATCATGCACTGATCACGTGGATATCATGCACTGATCACGTGGCTGATCACACACGTATCACGTGACTGATCATGCACTGATCACGTGGCTATCATGCACTGATCACGTGGCTATCATGCACTGATCACGTGGCTGATCATGCAATGATCACGTAGCTACCATGTACTGGTCACGTGACTGATCATGCACTGATCACGTAATTGATCATGCACTGATCACGTGGCTGATCATGCACTGATCACGTGGCTGATCATGCACTGATCACGTAACTGATCATGCACTGATCACGTGACTGATCATGCACTGATCACGTGGCTATCATGCACTGATCACGTGGCTGATCATACACTGATCACGTGCCTGATCATGCACTGATCACGTGGCTGATCATGCACTGATCACGTGACTGATCATGCACTGATCACGTGTCTGATCATGCACTGATCACGTGGCTATCATGCACTGCTCACGTGGCTGATCATGCCATGATCACGCAGCTACCATGTACTGGTCACATGACTGATCATGCACTGATCACGTGACTGATCATGCAGTGATCACGTGGCTATCATGCACTACTCACGTGGCTGATCATGCAATGATCATGTAGCTACCATGTACAGGTCACGTGAATGATCATACACCCATCAGGTGACTGATCATGCACTGATCACGTGGCTATCATGCACTGATCACGAGACTGATCATGCACTGATCACGTCTATATCATGCACTGATCACATGACTGCCCATGCACTGATCACGTGGATGATCATACACTAATCTTGTGACAGATCATGCACTGATCACGTGGCTGATCATGCACTGATACCGTGACTGAGCATGGACTGATCACATGACTATCATGTAGTGATCACGTGACTTAATGGCGCTGATCATGTGACTGATCATGCGCTGATCATGTTTGCTATCATACACTGATCATGTGCCTCTGGAGGCAATAAACAAAGAGCTGAGTAGGCACGAATCAAACAGTCAGCAGGCAATAATCATGGAACTCAGGTGAGGAATCATGCTGCTCAGCTGGCAATAATCAAGCAGCTGAGCAGGCAGGAATTACGCAGCACAGCTGGCAATTGTCAAGCAGATGACAGGCAGGAATCGTGCAGCTCAGCTGGCAATTGTCAAGCAGATGAGCAGACAGTAATCACGCAGCTCAGCAGGCCCAGATCACGTGACTGAGCATGCACTGTTCACGTGGCTGATCATACACTGATCACGTGTCTGATCATGCACTGATCACGTGGCTGATCATACACTGCTCACGTAACTGATCATGCACTGATCACGTGGCTATCATGCACTGATCACGTGGCTGAACATGCACTGTTCACGTGGCTGATCACACACCTGTCACGTGACATATCATGCACTGATCACGTGGCACTCATGCACTGATCACGTGGCTGATCATACTCTGCTCACGTAACTCATGCACACATCACGTGGCTATCATGCACTGCTCACGTGGCTCGTCATGGAATGATCACGTAGCAACCATATACTGGTCACGTGACTGATCATGCACAGATCACGTAAATGATCATGCACTGTTCACGTGACTGATCATGTACTGATCACGTGACTGATCATGCACTGATCACGTGGCTATCATGCTCTGCTCACGTGGCTGATCATGCAACGATCACGTAGCAACCATGTACTGGTCACGTGACTGATCATGCACTGATCACGTAATTGATCCTGCACTGATCACGTGGCTCATCATGCACTGATCACGTGGCTGATCACACATGTATCACGTGACTGATCATGCACTGATCACGTGGCTCTCATGCACTGATCACGTGGCTGTCATGCACTGATCACGTGGATATCATGCACTGATCACGTGGCTGATCACACACGTATCACATGACTGATCATGCACTGATCACGTGGCTATCATGCACTGATCACGTGGCTATCATGCACTGATCACGTGGCTGATCATGCACTGATCACGTAGCTACCATGTACTGATCACGTGACTGATCATGCACTGATCACGTAATTGATCATGCACTGATCACGTGGCTGATCATGCACTGATCACGTGGCTGATCATACACTGATCACGTAACTGATCATGCACTGATCACGTGACTGATCATGCACTGATCACGTGGCTATCATGCACTGATCACGTGGCTGATCATGCACTGATCACGTGCCTGATCATGCACTGATCACGTGGCTGATCATGCACTGATCACGTGACTGATCATGCACTGATCACGTGACTGATCATGCACTGATCACGTGACTGATCATGCACTGATCACGTGACTGATCATGCACTGATCACGTGGCTATCATGCACTGATCACGTGACTGATCATGCATGATCACGCAGCTATCATGCACTGATCACGTGACTGATCATGCACTGATCACGTGGCTGATCATGCACTGATCACGTAACTGATCATGCACTGATCACGTGGCTATCATGCACTGATCACGTGGCTGATCATGCACTGATCACGTGGCTGATCACACACTGTCACGTGACATATCATGCACTGATCACGTGACTCTCATGCACTGATCACGTGGCTGATCATACACTGCTCACGTAACTCATGCACACATCACGTGGCTATCATGCACTGATCACGTGGCTGTCATGGAATGATCACGTAGCAACCATATACTGGTCACGTGACTGATCATGCACTGATCACGTAAATGATCATGCACTGTTCACGTGACTGATCATGCACTGATCACGTGACTGATCATGCACTGATCACGTGGCTATCATGCACTGCTCACGTGGCTGATCATGCAATGATCACGTAGCAACCATGTACTGGTCACGTGACTGATCATGCACTGATCACGTAATTGATCATGCACTGATCACGTGGCTCATCATGCACTGATCACGTGGCTGATCACACATGATCACGTGACTGATCATGCACTGATCACGTGGCTCTCATGCACTGATCACGTGGCTGTCATGCACTGATCACGTGGATATCATGCACTGATCACGTGGCTGATCACACACGTATCACATGACTGATCATGCACTGATCACGTGGCTATCATGCACTGATCACGTGGCTATCATGCACTGATCACGTGGCTGATCATGCAATGATCACGTAGCTACCATGTACTGGTCACGTGACTGATCATGCACTGATCACGTAATTGATCATGCACTGATCACGTGGCTGATCATGCACTGATCACGTGGCTGATCATACACTGATCACATAACTGATCATGCACTGATCACGTGACTGATCATGCACTGATCACGTGGCTATCATGCACTGATCACGTGGCTGACATACACTGATCACGTGCCTGATCATGCACTGATCACGTGGCTGATCATGCACTGATCACGTGACTGATCATGCACTGATCACGTGTCTGATCATGCACTGATCACGTGGCTATCATGCACTGCTCACGTGGCTGATCATGCCATGATCACGCAGCTACCATGTACTGGTCACATGACTGATCATGCACTGATCACGTGACTGATCATGCAGTGATCACGTGGCTATCATGCACTACTCACGTGGCTGATCATGCAATGATCATGTAGCTACCATGTACAGGTCACGTGAATGATCATACACCCATCAGGTGACTGATCATGCACTGATCACGTGGCTATCATGCACTGATCACGAGACTGATCATGCACTGATCACGTCTATATCATGCACTGATCACATGACTGCCCATGCACTGATCACGTGGATGATCATACACTAATCTTGTGACAGATCATGCACTGATCACGTGGCTGATCATGCACTGATACCGTGACTGAGCATGGACTGATCACATGACTATCATGTAGTGATCACGTGACTTAATGGCGCTGATCATGTGACTGATCATGCGCTGATCATGTTTGCTATCATACACTGATCATGTGCCTCTGGAGGCAATAAACAAAGAGCTGAGTAGGCACGAATCAAACAGTCAGCAGGCAATAATCATGGAACTCAGGTGTGAGGAATCATGCTGCTCAGCTGGCAATAATCAAGCAGCTGAGCAGGCAGGAATTACGCAGCACAGCTGGCAATTGTCAAGCAGATGACAGGCAGGAATCGTGCAGCTCAGCTGGCAATTGTCAAGCAGATGAGCAGACAGTAATCACGCAGCTCAGCAGGCCCAGATCACGTGACTGAGCATGCACTGTTCACGTGGCTGATCATACACTGATCACGTGTCTGATCATGCACTGATCACGTGGCTGATCATACACTGCTCACGTAACTGATCATGCACTGATCACGTGGCTATCATGCACTGATCACGTGGCTGAACATGCACTGTTCACGTGGCTGATCACACACCTGTCACGTGACATATCATGCACTGATCACGTGGCACTCATGCACTGATCACGTGGCTGATCATACTCTGCTCACGTAACTCATGCACACATCACGTGGCTATCATGCACTGCTCACGTGGCTCGTCATGGAATGATCACGTAGCAACCATATACTGGTCACGTGACTGATCATGCAAAGATCACGTAAATGATCATGCACTGTTCACGTGACTGATCATGTACTGATCACGTGACTGATCATGCACTGATCACGTGGCTATCATGCTCTGCTCACGTGGCTGATCATGCAACGATCACGTAGCAACCATGTACTGGTCACGTGACTGATCATGCACTGATCACGTAATTGATCCTGCACTGATCACGTGGCTCATCATGCACTGATCACGTGGCTGATCACACATGTATCACGTGACTGATCATGCACTGATCACGTGGCTATCATGCACTGATCACGTGGCTGTCATGCACTGATCACGTGGATATCATGCACTGATCACGTGGCTGATCACACACGTATCACATGACTGATCATGCACTGATCACGTGGCTATCATGCACTGATCACGTGGCTGATCATGCACTGATCACGTGGCTGATCATGCACTGATCACGTAGCTACCATGTACTGATCACGTGACTGATCATGCACTGATCACGTAATTGATCATGCACTGATCACGTGGCTGATCATGCACTGATCACGTGGCTGATCATGCACTGATCACGTAACTGATCATGCACTGATCACGTGACTGATCATGCACTGATCACGTGGCTATCATGCACTGATCACGTGGCTGATCATGCACTGATCACGTGCCTGATCATGCACTGATCACGTGGCTGATCATGCACTGATCACGTGACTGATCATGCACTGATCACGTGGCTGATCATGCACTGATCACGTGACTGATCATGCACTGATCACGTGGCTGATCATGCACTGATCACGTGGCTATCATGCACTGATCACGTGACTGATCATGCATGATCACGCAGCTATCATGCACTGATCACGTGACTGATCATGCACTGATCACGTGGCTGATCATGCACTGATCACGTAACTGATCATGCACTGATCACGTGGCTATCATGCACTGATCACGTGGCTGATCATGCACTGATCACGTGGCTGATCACACACCTGTCACGTGACATATCATGCACTGATCACGTGACTCTCATGCACTGATCACGTGGCTGATCATACACTGCTCACGTAACTCATGCACACATCACGTGGCTATCATGCACTGCTCACGTGGCTGTCATGGAATGATCACGTAGCAACCATATACTGGTCACGTGACTGATCATGCACTGATCACGTAAATGATCATGCACTGATCACGTGACTGATCATGCACTGATCACGTGACTGATCATGCACTGATCACGTGGCTATCATGCACTGCTCACGTGGCTGATCATGCACTGATCACGTAGCAACCATGTACTGGTCACGTGACTGATCATGCACTGATCACGTAATTGATCATGCACTGATCACGTGGCTCATCATGCACTGATCACGTGGCTGATCACACATGTATCACGTGACTGATCATGCACTGATCACGTGGCTCTCATGCACTGATCACGTGGCTGTCATGCACTGATCACGTGGATATCATGCACTGATCACGTGGCTGATCACACACGATCACATGACTGATCATGCACTGATCACGTGGCTATCATGCACTGATCACGTGGCTATCATGCACTGATCACGTGGCTGATCATGCAATGATCACGTAGCTACCATGTACTGGTCACGTGACTGATCATGCACTGATCACGTAATTGATCATGCACTGATCATGTGGCTGATCATGCACTGATCACGTGGCTGATCATACACTGATCACATAACTGATCATGCACTGATCACGTGACTGATCATGCACTGATCACGTGGCTATCATGCACTGATCACTTGGCTGACATACACTGATCACGTGCCTGATCATGCACTGATCACGTGGCTGATCATGCACTGATCACGTGACTGATCATGCACTGATCACGTGTCTGATCATGCACTGATCACGTGGCTATCATGCACTGCTCACGTGGCTGATCATGCCATGATCACGCAGCTACCATGTACTGGTCACATGACTGATCATGCACTGATCACGTGACTGATCATGCAGTGATCACGTGGCTATCATGCACTACTCACGTGGCTGATCATGCAATGATCATGTAGCTACCATGTACAGGTCACGTGAATGATCATACACCCATCAGGTGACTGATCATGCACTGATCACGTGGCTATCATGCACTGATCACGAGACTGATCATGCACTGATCACGTCTATATCATGCACTGATCACATGACTGCCCATGCACTGATCACGTGGATGATCATACACTAATCTTGTGACAGATCATGCACTGATCACGTGGCTGATCATGCACTGATACCGTGACTGAGCATGGACTGATCACATGACTATCATGTAGTGATCACGTGACTTAATGGCGCTGATCATGTGACTGATCATGCGCTGATCATGTTTGCTATCATACACTGATCATGTGCCTCTGGAGGCAATAAACAAAGAGCTGAGTAGGCACGAATCAAACAGTCAGCAGGCAATAATCATGGAACTCAGGTGTGAGGAATCATGCTGCTCAGCTGGCAATAATCAAGCAGCTGAGCAGGCAGGAATTACGCAGCACAGCTGGCAATTGTCAAGCAGATGACAGGCAGGAATCGTGCAGCTCAGCTGGCAATTGTCAAGCAGATGAGCAGACAGTAATCACGCAGCTCAGCAGGCCCAGATCACGTGACTGAGCATGCACTGTTCACGTGGCTGATCATACACTGATCACGTGATGATCATGCACTGATCACTTGGATATCATGCACTGATCACGTGGCTGATCATACACTGTTCACGTGTCTGACCATGCACTGATCACGTGGCTGATCATACACTGCTCACGTAACTGATCATGCACTGATCACGTGGCTATCATGCACTGATCACGTGGCTGAACATGCACTGTTCACGTGGCTGATCACACACCTGTCACGTGACATATCATGCACTGATCACGTGGCTGATCATACTCTGCTCACGTAACTCATGCACACATCACGTGGCTATCATGCACTGCTCACGTGGCTCGTCATGGAATGATCACGTAGCAACCATATACTGGTCACGTGACTGATCATGCAAAGATCACGTAAATGATCATGCACTGTTCACGTGACTGATCATGTACTGATCACGTGACTGATCATGCACTGATCACGTGGCTATCATGCTCTGCTCACGTGGCTGATCATGCAATGATCACGTAGCAACCATGTACTGGTCACGTGACTGATCATGCACTGATCACGTAATTGATCCTGCACTGATCACGTGGCTCATCATGCACTGATCACGTGGATGATCACACATGTATCACGTGACTGATCATGCACTGATCACGTGGCTCTCATGCACTGATCACGTGGCTGTCATGCACTGATCACGTGGATATCATGCACTGATCACGTGGCTGATCACACACGTATCACATGACTGATCATGCACTGATCACGTGGCTATCATGCACTGATCACGTGGCTATCATGCACTGATCACGTGGCTGATCAGGCAATGATCACGTAGCTACCATGTACTGGTCACGTGACTGATCATGCACTGATCACGTAATTGATCATGCACTGATCATGTGGCTGATCATGCACTGATCACGTGGCTGATCATACACTGATCACATAACTGATCATGCACTGATCACGTGACTGATCATGCACTGATCACGTGGCTATCATGCACTGATCACTTGGCTGGACATACACTGATCACGTGCCTGGTCATGCACTGATCACGTGGCTGATCATGCACTGATCACGTGACTGATCATGCACTGATCTCGTGTCTGATCATGCACTGATCACGTGGCTATCATGCACTGCTCACGTGGCTGATCATGCCATGATCACGCAGCTACCATGTACTGGTCACATGACTGATCATGCACTGATCACGTGACTGATCATGCAGTGATCACGTGGCTATCATGAACTACTCACGTGGCTGATCATGCAATGATCATGTAGCTACCATGTACAGGTCACGTGAATGATCATACACCCATCAGGTGACTGATCATGCACTGATCACGTGGCTATCATGCACTGATCACGAGACTGATCATGCACTGTTCACGTCTATATCATGCACTGATCACATGACTGCCCGTGCACTGATCACGTGGATGATCATACACTAATCTTGTGACAGATCATGCACTGATCACGTGGCTGATCATGCACTGATACCGTGACTGAGCATGGACTGATCACATGACTATCATGTAGTGATCACGTGACTTAATGGCGCTGATCATGTGACTGATCATGCGCTGATCATGTTTGCTATCATACACTGATCATGTGCCTCTGGAGGCAATAAACAAAGAGCTGAGTAGGCACGAATCAAACAGTCAGCAGGCAATAATCATGGAACTCAGGTGTGAGGAATCATGCTGCTCAGCTGGCAATAATCAAGCAGCTGAGCAGGCAGGAATTACGCAGCACAGCTGGCAATTGTCAAGCAGATGACAGGCAGGAATCGTGCAGCTCAGCTGGCAATTGTCAAGCAGATGAGCAGACAGTAATCACGCAGCTCAGCAGGCCCAGATCACGTGACTGAGCATGCACTGTTCACGTGGCTGATCATACACTGATCACGTGATGATCATGCACTGATCACTTGGATATCATGCACTGATCACGTGGCTGATCATACACTGTTCACGTGTCTGACCATGCACTGATCACGTGGCTGATCATACACTGCTCACGTAACTGATCATGCACTGATCACGTGGCTATCATGCACTGATCACGTGGCTGAACATGCACTGTTCACGTGGCTGATCACACACCTGTCACGTGACATATCATGCACTGATCACGTGGCACTCATGCACTGATCACGTGGCTGATCATACTCTGCTCACGTAAATCATGCACACATCACGTGGCTATCATGCACTGCTCACGTGGCTCGTCATGGAATGATCACGTAGCAACCATATACTGGTCACGTGACTGATCATGCAAAGATCACGTAAATGATCATGCACTGTTCACGTGACTGATCATGTACTGATCACGTGACTGATCATGCACTGATCACGTGGCTATCATGCTCTGCTCACGTGGCTGATCATGCAACGATCACGTAGCAACCATGTACTGGTCACGTGACTGATCATGCACTGATCACGTAATTGATCCTGCACTGATCACGTGGCTCATCATGCACTGATCACGTGGCTGATCACACATGTATCACGTGACTGATCATGCACTGATCCCGTGGCTCTCATGCACTGATCACGTGGCTGTCATGCACTGATCACGTGGATATCATGCACTGATCACGTGGCTGATCACACACGTATCACATGACTGATCATGCACTGATCACGTGGCTATCATGCACTGATCACGTGGCTATCATGCACTGATCACGTGGCTGATCAGGCAATGATCACGTAGCTACCATGTACTGGTCACGTGACTGATCATGCACTGATCACGTAATTGATCATGCACTGATCATGTGGCTGATCATGCACTGATCACGTGGCTGATCATACACTGATCACATAACTGATCATGCACTGATCACGTGACTGATCATGCACTGATCACGTGGCTATCATGCACTGATCACTTGGCTGATCATACACTGATCACGTGCCTGATCATGCACTGATCACGTGGCTGATCATGCACTGATCACGTGACTGATCATGCACTGATCACGTGTCTGATCATGCACTGATCACGTGGCTATCATGCACTGCTCACGTGGCTGATCATGCCATGATCACGCAGCTACCATGTACTGGTCACATGACTGATCATGCACTGATCACGTGACTGATCATGCACTGATCACGTGGCTATCATGCACTACTCACGTGGCTGATCATGCAATGATCATGTAGCTACCATGTACAGGTCACGTGAATGATCATACACCCATCAGGTGACTGATCATGCACTGATCACGTGGCTATCATGCACTGATCACGTGACTGATCATGCACTGATCACGTCTATATCATGCACTGATCACATGACTGCCCATGCACTGATCACGTGGATGATCATACACTGATCACGTGACTGATCATGCACTGATCACGTGGCTGATCATGCACTGATACGTGACTGATCATGCACTGATCACGTGACTATCATGCACTGATCACGTGACTTAATGCACTGATCACGTGACTGATCATGCACTGATCACGTGACTGATCATGCACTGATCACGTGGCTATCATGCACTGATCACGTGGCTGATCATACACTGCTCACGTAACTCATGCACACATCACGTGGCTATCATGCACTGCTCACGTGGCTCATGCAATGATCACGTAGCAACCATATACTGGTCACGTGACTGATCATGCACTGATCACGTAAATGATCATGCACTGATCACGTGACTGATCATGCACTGATCACGTGACTGATCATGCACTGATCACGTGGCTATCATGCACTGATCACGTGGCTGATCATGCACGATCACGTAGCAACCATGTACTGGTCACGTGACTGATCATGCACTGATCACGTAATTGATCATGCACTGATCACGTGGCTGATCATGCACTGATCACGTGGCTGATCACACATGATCACGTGACTGATCATGCACTGATCACGTGGCTATCATGCACTGATCACGTGGCTGTCATGCACTGATCACGTGGATATCATGCACTGATCACGTGGCTGATCACACACGATCACGTGACTGATCATGCACTGATCACGTGGCTATCATGCACTGATCACGTGGCTGATCATGCAATGATCACGTAGCTACCATGTACTGGTCACGTGACTGATCATGCACTGATCACGTGACTGATCATGCACTGATCACGTGGCTGATCATGCACTGATCACGTGGCTGATCATGCACTGATCACGTGGCTATCATGCACTGATCACGTGGCTGATCATGCACTGATCACGTGACTGATCATGCACTGATCACGTGGCTGATCATGCACTGATCACGTGACTGATCATGCACTGATCACGTGGCTGATCATGCACTGATCACGTGACTGATCATGCACTGATCACGTGACTGATCATGCACTGATCACGTGGCTATCATGCACTGATCACGTGGCTGATCATGCACTGATCACGTGACTGATCATGCACTGATCACGTGACTGATCATGCACTGATCACGTGACTGATCATGCACTGATCACGTGGCTATCATGCACTGATCACGTGGCTGATCATGCACTGATCACGTAGCTACCATGTACTGGTCACGTGACTGATCATGCACTGATCACGTAATGATCATGCACTGATCACGTGGCTGATCATGCACTGATCACGTGGCTGATCACACATGATCACGTGACTGATCATGCACTGATCACGTGGCTATCATGCACTGATCACGTGGCTGATCATGCACTGATCACGTGGATATCATGCACTGATCACGTGGCTGATCACACACGATCACATGACTGATCATGCACTGATCACGTGGCTATCATGCACTGATCACGTGGCTATCATGCACTGATCACGTGGCTGATCATGCAATGATCACGTAGCTACCATGCACTGATCACGTGACTGATCATGCACTGATCACGTATTGATCATGCACTGATCACGTGGCTGATCATGCACTGATCACGTGGCTGATCATGCACTGATCACGTGACTGATCATGCACTGATCACGTGACTGATCATGCACTGATCACGTGGCTATCATGCACTGATCACGTGGCTGATCATGCACTGATCACGTGGCTGATCATGCACTGATCACGTGGCTGATCATGCACTGATCACGTGACTGATCATGCACTGATCACGTGACTGATCATGCACTGATCACGTGACTGATCATGCACTGATCACGTGGCTATCATGCACTGATCACGTGGCTGATCATGCATGATCACGCAGCTATCATGCACTGATCACGTGACTGATCATGCACTGATCACGTGACTGATCATGCACTGATCACGTGGCTATCATGCACTGATCACGTGGCTGATCATGCAATGATCACGTAGCTACCATGTACTGGTCACGTGACTGATCATGCACTGATCACGTGACTGATCATGCACTGATCACGTGGCTATCATGCACTGATCACGTGACTGATCATGCACTGATCACGTCTGATCATGCACTGATCACATGACTGATCATGCACTGATCACGTGGATGATCATACACTGATCACGTGACTGATCATGCACTGATCACGTGGCTGATCATGCACTGATCACGTGACTGATCATGCACTGATCACGTGACTGATCATGCACTGATCACGTGGCTATCATGCACTGATCACGTGGCTGATCATGCATGATCACGCAGCTACCATGTACTGGTCACATGACTGATCATGCACTGATCACGTGACTGATCATGCACTGATCACGTGGCTATCATGCACTACTCACGTGGCTGATCATGCAATGATCATGTAGCTACCATGTACAGGTCACGTGAATGATCATACACCCATCAGGTGACTGATCATGCACTGATCACGTGGCTATCATGCACTGATCACGTGACTGATCATGCACTGATCACGTCTATATCATGCACTGATCACATGACTGCCCATGCACTGATCACGTGGATGATCATACACTGATCATGTGACAGATCATGCACTGATCACGTGGCTGATCATGCACTGATACCGTGACTGAGCATGGACTGATCACATGACTATCATGTAGTGATCACGTGACTTAATGGCGCTGATCATGTGACTGATCATGCACTGATCATGTTTGCTATCATACACTGATCATGTGCCTCTGGAGGCAATAAACAAAGAGCTGAGTAGGCACGAATCAAACAGTCAGCAGGCAATAATCATGGAACACAGGTGTGAGGAATCATGCAGCTCAGCTGGCAATTGTCAAGCAGATGAGCAGACAGGAATCACGCAGCTCAGCAGGCCCAGATCACGTGACTGAGCATGCACTGTTCACGTGGCTGATCATACACTGATCACGTGATGATCATGCACTGATCACGTGGATATCATGCACTGATCACGTGGCTGATCATACACTGATCACGTGTCTGATCATGCACTGATCACGTGGCTGATCATGCACTGATCACGTAACTGATCATGCACTGATCACGTGGCTATCATGCACTGATCACGTGGCTGATCATGCACTGATCACGGCTGATCATGCACTGATCACGTGGCTGATCATGCACTGATCACGTGGCTGATCATGCACTGATCACGTGACTGATCATGCACTGATCACGTGGCTATCATGCACTGATCACGTGGCTGATCATGCACTGATCACGTAAATGATCATGCACTGATCACGTGACTGATCATGCACTGATCACGTGACTGATCATGCACTGATCACGTGGCTATCATGCACTGCTCACGTGGCTGATCATGCAACGATCACGTAGCAACATGTACTGGTCACGTGACTGATCATGCACTGATCACGTAATGATCATGCACTGATCACGTGGCTCATCATGCACTGATCACGTGGCTGATCACACATGATCACGTGACTGATCATGCACTGATCACGTGGCTATCATGCACTGATCACGTGGCTGTCATGCACTGATCACGTGGATATCATGCACTGATCACGTGGCTGATCACACACGATCACATGACTGATCATGCACTGATCACGTGGCTATCATGCACTGATCACGTGGCTATCATGCACTGATCACGTGGCTGATCATGCAATGATCACGTAGCTACCATGCACTGATCACGTGACTGATCATGCACTGATCACGTAATTGATCATGCACTGATCACGTGGCTGATCATGCACTGATCACGTGGCTGATCATGCACTGATCACGTGACTGATCATGCACTGATCACGTGACTGATCATGCACTGATCACGTGGCTATCATGCACTGATCACGTGGCTGATCATGCACTGATCACGTGGCTGATCATGCACTGATCACGTGGCTGATCATGCACTGATCACGTGACTGATCATGCACTGATCACGTGACTGATCATGCACTGATCACGTGACTGATCATGCACTGATCACGTGGCTATCATGCACTGATCACGTGGCTGATCATGCATGATCACGCAGCTATCATGCACTGATCACATGACTGATCATGCACTGATCACGTGACTGATCATGCACTGATCACGTGGCTATCATGCACTGATCACGTGGCTGATCATGCAATGATCACGTAGCTACCATGTACTGGTCACGTGACTGATCATGCACTGATCACGTGACTGATCATGCACTGATCACGTGGCTGATCATGCACTGATCACGTGACTGATCATGCACTGATCACGTCTGATCATGCACTGATCACGTGACTGATCATGCACTGATCACGTGGCTGATCATGCACTGATCACGTGACTGATCATGCACTGATCACGTGGCTGATCATGCACTGATCACGTGACTGATCATGCACTGATCACGTGTCTGATCATGCACTGATCACGTGGCTATCATGCACTGCTCACGTGGCTGATCATGCCATGATCACGCAGCTACCATGTACTGGTCACATGACTGATCATGCACTGATCACGTGACTGATCATGCAGTGATCACGTGGCTATCATGCACTACTCACGTGGCTGATCATGCAATGATCATGTAGCTACCATGTACAGGTCACGTGAATGATCATACACCCATCAGGTGACTGATCATGCACTGATCACGTGGCTATCATGCACTGATCACGAGACTGATCATGCACTGATCACGTCTATATCATGCACTGATCACATGACTGCCCATGCACTGATCACGTGGATGATCATACACTAATCTTGTGACAGATCATGCACTGATCACGTGGCTGATCATGCACTGATACCGTGACTGAGCATGGACTGATCACATGACTATCATGTAGTGATCACGTGACTTAATGGCGCTGATCATGTGACTGATCATGCGCTGATCATGTTTGCTATCATACACTGATCATGTGCCTCTGGAGGCAATAAACAAAGAGCTGAGTAGGCACGAATCAAACAGTCAGCAGGCAATAATCATGGAACTCAGGTGTGAGGAATCATGCTGCTCAGCTGGCAATAATCAAGCAGCTGAGCAGGCAGGAATCGTGCAGCTCAGCTGGCAATTGTCAAGCAGATGAGCAGACAGTAATCACGCAGCTCAGCAGGCCCAGATCACGTGACTGAGCATGCACTGTTCACGTGGCTGATCATACACTGATCACGTGATGATCATGCACTGATCACTTGGATATCATGCACTGATCACGTGGCTGATCATACACTGTTCACGTGTCTGACCATGCACTGATCACGTGGCTGATCATACACTGCTCACGTAACTGATCATGCACTGATCACGTGGCTATCATGCACTGATCACGTGGCTGAACATGCACTGTTCACGTGGCTGATCACACACCTGTCACGTGACATATCATGCACTGATCACGTGGCACTCATGCACTGATCACGTGGCTGATCATACTCTGCTCACGTAACTCATGCACACATCACGTGGCTATCATGCACTGCTCACGTGGCTCGTCATGGAATGATCACGTAGCAACCATATACTGGTCACGTGACTGATCATGCAAAGATCACGTAAATGATCATGCACTGTTCACGTGACTGATCATGTACTGATCACGTGACTGATCATGCACTGATCACGTGGCTATCATGCTCTGCTCACGTGGCTGATCATGCAACGATCACGTAGCAACCATGTACTGGTCACGTGACTGATCATGCACTGATCACGTAATTGATCCTGCACTGATCACGTGGCTCATCATGCACTGATCACGTGGCTGATCACACATGTATCACGTGACTGATCATGCACTGATCACGTGGCTCTCATGCACTGATCACGTGGCTGTCATGCACTGATCACGTGGATATCATGCACTGATCACGTGGCTGATCACACACGTATCACATGACTGATCATGCACTGATCACGTGGCTATCATGCACTGATCACGTGGCTATCATGCACTGATCACGTGGCTGATCATGCAATGATCACGTAGCTACCATGTACTGATCACGTGACTGATCATGCACTGATCACGTAATTGATCATGCACTGATCACGTGGCTGATCATGCACTGATCACGTGGCTGATCATGCACTGATCACGTGACTGATCATGCACTGATCACGTGACTGATCATGCACTGATCACGTGGCTATCATGCACTGATCACGTGGCTGATCATGCCATGATCACGCAGCTACCATGTACTGGTCACATGACTGATCATGCACTGATCACGTGACTGATCATGCAGTGATCACGTGGCTATCATGCACTACTCACGTGGCTGATCATGCAATGATCATGTAGCTACCATGTACAGGTCACGTGAATGATCATACACCCATCAGGTGACTGATCATGCACTGATCACGTGGCTATCATGCACTGATCACGAGACTGATCATGCACTGTTCACGTCTATATCATGCACTGATCACATGACTGCCCATGCACTGATCACGTGGATGATCATACACTAATCTTGTGACAGATCATGCACTGATCACGTGGCTGATCATGCACTGATACCGTGACTGAGCATGGACTGATCACATGACTATCATGTAGTGATCACGTGACTTAATGGCGCTGATCATGTGACTGATCATGCGCTGATCATGTTTGCTATCATACACTGATCATGTGCCTCTGGAGGCAATAAACAAAGAGCTGAGTAGGCACGAATCAAACAGTCAGCAGGCAATAATCATGGAACTCAGGTGTGAGGAATCATGCTGCTCAGCTGGCAATAATCAAGCAGCTGAGCAGGCAGGAATCGTGCAGCTCAGCTGGCAATTGTCAAGCAGATGAGCAGACAGTAATCACGCAGCTCAGCAGGCCCAGATCACGTGACTGAGCATGCACTGATCACGTGGCTGATCATACACTGATCACGTGTCTGATCATGCACTGATCACGTGGCTGATCATACACTGATCACGTAACTGATCATGCACTGATCACGTGGCTATCATGCACTGATCACGTGGCTGAACATGCACTGTTCACGTGGCTGATCACACACCTGTCACGTGACATATCATGCACTGATCACGTGGCACTCATGCACTGATCACGTGGCTGATCATACTCTGCTCACGTAACTCATGCACACATCACGTGGCTATCATGCACTGCTCACGTGGCTCGTCATGGAATGATCACGTAGCAACCATATACTGGTCACGTGACTGATCATGCAAAGATCACGTAAATGATCATGCACTGTTCACGTGACTGATCATGTACTGATCACGTGACTGATCATGCACTGATCACGTGGCTATCATGCTCTGCTCACGTGGCTGATCATGCAACGATCACGTAGCAACCATGTACTGGTCACGTGACTGATCATGCACTGATCACGTAATTGATCCTGCACTGATCACGTGGCTCATCATGCACTGATCACGTGGCTGATCACACATGTATCACGTGACTGATCATGCACTGATCACGTGGCTCTCATGCACTGATCACGTGGCTGTCATGCACTGATCACGTGGATATCATGCACTGATCACGTGGCTGATCACACACGTATCACATGACTGATCATGCACTGATCACGTGGCTATCATGCACTGATCACGTGGCTATCATGCACTGATCACGTGGCTGATCATGCAATGATCACGTAGCTACCATGTACTGATCACGTGACTGATCATGCACTGATCACGTAATTGATCATGCACTGATCACGTGGCTGATCATGCACTGATCACGTGGCTGATCATGCACTGATCACATAACTGATCATGCACTGATCACGTGACTGATCATGCACTGATCACGTGGCTATCATGCACTGATCACGTGGCTGATCATGCACTGATCACGTGCCTGATCATGCACTGATCACGTGGCTGATCATGCACTGATCACGTGACTGATCATGCACTGATCACGTGGCTGATCATGCACTGATCACGTGACTGATCATGCACTGATCACGTGACTGATCATGCACTGATCACGTGGCTATCATGCACTGATCACGTGACTGATCATGCATGATCACGCAGCTATCATGCACTGATCACGTGACTGATCATGCACTGATCACGTGGCTGATCATGCACTGATCACGTAACTGATCATGCACTGATCACGTGGCTATCATGCACTGATCACGTGGCTGATCATGCACTGATCACGTGGCTGATCACACACTGTCACGTGACTATCATGCACTGATCACGTGACTATCATGCACTGATCACGTGGCTGATCATACACTGATCACGTAACTCATGCACTGATCACGTGGCTATCATGCACTGATCACGTGGCTGTCATGGAATGATCACGTAGCAACCATATACTGGTCACGTGACTGATCATGCACTGATCACGTAACTGATCATGCACTGATCACGTGACTGATCATGCACTGATCACGTGACTGATCATGCACTGATCACGTGGCTATCATGCACTGCTCACGTGGCTGATCATGCAACGATCACGTAGCAACCATGTACTGGTCACGTGACTGATCATGCACTGATCACGTAATTGATCATGCACTGATCACGTGGCTCATCATGCACTGATCACGTGGCTGATCACACATGATCACGTGACTGATCATGCACTGATCACGTGGCTCTCATGCACTGATCACGTGGCTGTCATGCACTGATCACGTGGATATCATGCACTGATCACGTGGCTGATCACACACGATCACATGACTGATCATGCACTGATCACGTGGCTATCATGCACTGATCACGTGGCTATCATGCACTGATCACGTGGCTGATCATGCAATGATCACGTAGCTACCATGTACTGGTCACGTGACTGATCATGCACTGATCACGTAATTGATCATGCACTGATCACGTGGCTGATCATGCACTGATCACGTGGCTGATCATGCACTGATCACGTAACTGATCATGCACTGATCACGTGACTGATCATGCACTGATCACGTGGCTATCATGCACTGATCACGTGGCTGACATACACTGATCACGTGCCTGATCATGCACTGATCACGTGGCTGATCATGCACTGATCACGTGACTGATCATGCACTGATCACGTGTCTGATCATGCACTGATCACGTGGCTATCATGCACTGCTCACGTGGCTGATCATGCCATGATCACGCAGCTACCATGTACTGGTCACATGACTGATCATGCACTGATCACGTGACTGATCATGCAGTGATCACGTGGCTATCATGCACTACTCACGTGGCTGATCATGCAATGATCATGTAGCTACCATGTACAGGTCACGTGAATGATCATACACCCATCAGGTGACTGATCATGCACTGATCACGTGGCTATCATGCACTGATCACGAGACTGATCATGCACTGATCACGTCTATATCATGCACTGATCACATGACTGCCCATGCACTGATCACGTGGATGATCATACACTAATCTTGTGACAGATCATGCACTGATCACGTGGCTGATCATGCACTGATACCGTGACTGAGCATGGACTGATCACATGACTATCATGTAGTGATCACGTGACTTAATGGCGCTGATCATGTGACTGATCATGCGCTGATCATGTTTGCTATCATACACTGATCATGTGCCTCTGGAGGCAATAAACAAAGAGCTGAGTAGGCACGAATCAAACAGTCAGCAGGCAATAATCATGGAACTCAGGTGTGAGGAATCATGCTGCTCAGCTGGCAATAATCAAGCAGCTGAGCAGGCAGGAATTACGCAGCACAGCTGGCAATTGTCAAGCAGATGAGCAGACAGTAATCACGCAGCTCAGCAGGCCCAGATCACGTGACTGAGCATGCACTGTTCACGTGGCTGATCATACACTGATCACGTGATGATCATGCACTGATCACTTGGATATCATGCACTGATCACGTGGCTGATCATACACTGTTCACGTGTCTGACCATGCACTGATCACGTGGCTGATCATACACTGCTCACGTAACTGATCATGCACTGATCACGTGGCTATCATGCACTGATCACGTGGCTGAACATGCACTGTTCACGTGGCTGATCACACACCTGTCACGTGACATATCATGCACTGATCACGTGGCACTCATGCACTGATCACGTGGCTGATCATACTCTGCTCACGTAACTCATGCACACATCACGTGGCTATCATGCACTGATCACGTGGCTGATCATGCAATGATCACGTAGCTACCATGTACTGGTCACGTGACTGATCATGCACTGATCACGTAATGATCATGCACTGATCACGTGGCTGATCATGCACTGATCACGTGGCTGATCATGCACTGATCACGTGACTGATCATGCACTGATCACGTGACTGATCATGCACTGATCACGTGGCTATCATGCACTGATCACGTGGCTGATCATGCACTGATCACGTGCCTGATCATGCACTGATCACGTGGCTGATCATGCACTGATCACGTGACTGATCATGCACTGATCACGTGACTGATCATGCACTGATCACGTGGCTATCATGCACTGATCACGTGGCTGATCATGCATGATCACGCAGCTACCATGTACTGGTCACATGACTGATCATGCACTGATCACGTGACTGATCATGCACTGATCACGTGGCTATCATGCACTACTCACGTGGCTGATCATGCAATGATCATGTAGCTACCATGTACAGGTCACGTGAATGATCATACACCCATCAGGTGACTGATCATGCACTGATCACGTGGCTATCATGCACTGATCACGAGACTGATCATGCACTGATCACGTCTATATCATGCACTGATCACATGACTGCCCATGCACTGATCACGTGGATGATCATACACTAATCATGTGACAGATCATGCACTGATCACGTGGCTGATCATGCACTGATACCGTGACTGAGCATGGACTGATCACATGACTATCATGTAGTGATCACGTGACTTAATGGCGCTGATCATGTGACTGATCATGCGCTGATCATGTTTGCTATCATACACTGATCATGTGCCTCTGGAGGCAATAAACAAAGAGCTGAGTAGGCACGAATCAAACAGTCAGCAGGCAATAATCATGGAACTCAGGTGTGAGGAATCATGCTGCTCAGCTGGCAATAATCAAGCAGCTGAGCAGGCAGGAATTACGCAGCACAGCTGGCAATTGTCAAGCAGATGACAGGCAGGAATCGTGCAGCTCAGCTGGCAATTGTCAAGCAGATGAGCAGACAGTAATCACGCAGCTCAGCAGGCCCAGATCACGTGACTGAGCATGCACTGTTCACGTGGCTGATCATACACTGATCACGTGATGATCATGCACTGATCACTTGGATATCATGCACTGATCACGTGGCTGATCATGCACTGATCACGTGCTGACCATGCACTGATCACGTGGCTGATCATGCACTGATCACGTAACTGATCATGCACTGATCACGTGGCTATCATGCACTGATCACGTGGCTGATCACACATGTATCACGTGACTGATCATGCACTGATCCCGTGGCTCTCATGCACTGATCACGTGGCTGATCATGCACTGATCACCTGGATATCATGCACTGATCACGTGGCTGATCACACACGATCACGTGACTGATCATGCACTGATCACGTGGCTATCATGCACTGATCACGTGGCTATCATGCACTGATCACGTGGCTGATCATGCAATGATCACGTAGCTATCATGTACTGGTCACGTGACTGATCATGCACTGATCACGTAATTGATCATGCACTGATCACGTGGCTGATCATGCACTGATCACGTGGCTGATCATGCACTGATCACGTAACTGATCATGCACTGATCACGTGACTGATCATGCACTGATCACGTGGCTATCATGCACTGATCACGTGGCTGACATACACTGATCACGTGCCTGATCATGCACTGATCACGTGGCTGATCATGCACTGATCACGTGACTGATCATGCACTGATCACGTGTCTGATCATGCACTGATCACGTGGCTATCATGCACTGCTCACGTGGCTGATCATGCCATGATCACGCAGCTACCATGTACTGGTCACATGACTGATCATGCACTGATCACGTGACTGATCATGCAGTGATCACGTGGCTATCATGCACTACTCACGTGGCTGATCATGCAATGATCATGTAGCTACCATGTACAGGTCACGTGAATGATCATACACCCATCAGGTGACTGATCATGCACTGATCACGTGGCTATCATGCACTGATCACGAGACTGATCATGCACTGATCACGTCTATATCATGCACTGATCACATGACTGCCCATGCACTGATCACGTGGATGATCATACACTAATCTTGTGACAGATCATGCACTGATCACGTGGCTGATCATGCACTGATACCGTGACTGAGCATGGACTGATCACATGACTATCATGTAGTGATCACGTGACTTAATGGCGCTGATCATGTGACTGATCATGCGCTGATCATGTTTGCTATCATACACTGATCATGTGCCTCTGGAGGCAATAAACAAAGAGCTGAGTAGGCACGAATCAAACAGTCAGCAGGCAATAATCATGGAACTCAGGTGTGAGGAATCATGCTGCTCACCTGGCAATAATCAAGCAGCTGAGCAGGCAGGAATTACGCAGCACAGCTGGCAATTGTCAAGCAGATGACAGGCAGGAATCGTGCAGCTCAGCTGGCAATTGTCAAGCAGATGAGCAGACAGTAATCACGCAGCTCAGCAGGCCCAGATCACGTGACTGAGCATGCACTGTTCACGTGGCTGATCATACACTGATCACGTGTCTGATCATGCACTGATCACGTGGCTGATCATACACTGATCACGTAACTGATCATGCACTGATCACGTGGCTATCATGCACTGATCACGTGGCTGAACATGCACTGTTCACGTGGCTGATAACACACCTGTCACGTGACATATCATGCACTGATCACGTGGCACTCATGCACTGATCACGTGGCTGATCATACTCTGCTCACGTAACTCATGCACACATCACGTGGCTATCATGCACTGCTCACGTGGCTCGTCATGGAATGATCACGTAGCTACCATATACTGGTCACGTGACTGATCATGCACAGATCACGTAAATGATCATGCACTGTTCACGTGACTGATCATGTACTGATCACGTGACTGATCATGCACTGATCACGTGGCTATCATGCTCTGCTCACGTGGCTGATCATGCAACGATCACGTAGCAACCATGTACTGGTCACGTGACTGATCATGCACTGATCACGTAATTGATCCTGCACTGATCACGTGGCTCATCATGCACTGATCACGTGGCTGATCACACATGTATCACGTGACTGATCATGCACTGATCACGTGGCTCTCATGCACTGATCACGTGGCTGTCATGCACTGATCACGTGGATATCATGCACTGATCACGTGGCTGATCACACACGTATCACATGACTGATCATGCACTGATCACGTGGCTATCATGCACTGATCACGTGGCTGATCATGCACTGATCACGTGGCTGATCATGCACTGATCACGTAGCTACCATGTACTGATCACGTGACTGATCATGCACTGATCACGTAATTGATCATGCACTGATCACGTGGCTGATCATGCACTGATCACGTGGCTGATCATGCACTGATCACGTAACTGATCATGCACTGATCACGTGACTGATCATGCACTGATCACGTGGCTATCATGCACTGATCACGTGGCTGATCATGCACTGATCACGTGCCTGATCATGCACTGATCACGTGGCTGATCATGCACTGATCACGTGACTGATCATGCACTGATCACGTGGCTGATCATGCACTGATCACGTGACTGATCATGCACTGACGTGACTGATCATGCACTGATCACGTGGCTATCATGCACTGATCACGTGACTGATCATGCATGATCACGCAGCTATCATGCACTGATCACGTGACTGATCATGCACTGATCACGTGGCTGATCATGCACTGATCACGTAACTGATCATGCACTGATCACGTGGCTATCATGCACTGATCACGTGGCTGATCATGCACTGATCACGTGGCTGATCACACACTGTCACGTGACATATCATGCACTGATCACGTGACTCATGCACTGATCACGTGGCTGATCATACACTGCTCACGTAACTCATGCACACATCACGTGGCTATCATGCACTGCTCACGTGGCTGTCATGCAATGATCACGTAGCAACCATATACTGGTCACGTGACTGATCATGCACTGATCACGTGAATGATCATGCACTGTTCACGTGACTGATCATGCACTGATCACGTGACTGATCATGCACTGATCACGTGGCTATCATGCACTGCTCACGTGGCTGATCATGCACTGATCACGTAGCAACCATGTACTGGTCACGTGACTGATCATGCACTGATCACGTAATTGATCATGCACTGATCACGTGGCTCATCATGCACTGATCACGTGGCTGATCACACATGATCACGTGACTGATCATGCACTGATCACGTGGCTCTCATGCACTGATCACGTGGCTGTCATGCACTGATCACGTGGATATCATGCACTGATCACGTGGCTGATCACACACGTATCACATGACTGATCATGCACTGATCACGTGGCTATCATGCACTGATCACGTGGCTATCATGCACTGATCACGTGGCTGATCATGCAATGATCACGTAGCTACCATGTACTGGTCACGTGACTGATCATGCACTGATCACGTAATTGATCATGCACTGATCATGTGGCTGATCATGCACTGATCACGTGGCTGATCATACACTGATCACGTAACTGATCATGCACTGATCACGTGACTGATCATGCACTGATCACGTGGCTATCATGCACTGATCACGTGGCTGACATACACTGATCACGTGCCTGATCATGCACTGATCACGTGGCTGATCATGCACTGATCACGTGACTGATCATGCACTGATCACGTGTCTGATCATGCACTGATCACGTGGCTATCATGCACTGCTCACGTGGCTGATCATGCCATGATCACGCAGCTACCATGTACTGGTCACATGACTGATCATGCACTGATCACGTGACTGATCATGCAGTGATCACGTGGCTATCATGCACTACTCACGTGGCTGATCATGCAATGATCATGTAGCTACCATGTACAGGTCACGTGAATGATCATACACCCATCAGGTGACTGATCATGCACTGATCACGTGGCTATCATGCACTGATCACGAGACTGATCATGCACTGATCACGTCTATATCATGCACTGATCACATGACTGCCCATGCACTGATCACGTGGATGATCATACACTAATCTTGTGACAGATCATGCACTGATCACGTGGCTGATCATGCACTGATACCGTGACTGAGCATGGACTGATCACATGACTATCATGTAGTGATCACGTGACTTAATGGCGCTGATCATGTGACTGATCATGCGCTGATCATGTTTGCTATCATACACTGATCATGTGCCTCTGGAGGCAATAAACAAAGAGCTGAGTAGGCACGAATCAAACAGTCAGCAGGCAATAATCATGGAACTCAGGTGTGAGGAATCATGCTGCTCAGCTGGCAATAATCAAGCAGCTGAGCAGGCAGGAATTACGCAGCACAGCTGGCAATTGTCAAGCAGATGACAGGCAGGAATCGTGCAGCTCAGCTGGCAATTGTCAAGCAGATGAGCAGACAGTAATCACGCAGCTCAGCAGGCCCAGATCACGTGACTGAGCATGCACTGTTCACGTGGCTGATCATACACTGATCACGTGTCTGATCATGCACTGATCACGTGGCTGATCATACACTGATCACGTAACTGATCATGCACTGATCACGTGGCTATCATGCACTGATCACGTGGCTGAACATGCACTGTTCACGTGGCTGATCACACACCTGTCACGTGACATATCATGCACTGATCACGTGGCACTCATGCACTGATCACGTGGCTGATCATACTCTGCTCACGTAACTCATGCACACATCACGTGGCTATCATGCACTGCTCACGTGGCTCGTCATGGAATGATCACGTAGCTACCATATACTGGTCACGTGACTGATCATGCACAGATCACGTAAATGATCATGCACTGTTCACGTGACTGATCATGTACTGATCACGTGACTGATCATGCACTGATCACGTGGCTATCATGCTCTGCTCACGTGGCTGATCATGCAACGATCACGTAGCAACCATGTACTGGTCACGTGACTGATCATGCACTGATCACGTAATTGATCCTGCACTGATCACGTGGCTCATCATGCACTGATCACGTGGCTGATCACACATGTATCACGTGACTGATCATGCACTGATCACGTGGCTCTCATGCACTGATCACGTGGCTGTCATGCACTGATCACGTGGATATCATGCACTGATCACGTGGCTGATCACACACGTATCACATGACTGATCATGCACTGATCACGTGGCTATCATGCACTGATCACGTGGCTGATCATGCACTGATCACGTGGCTGATCATGCACTGATCACGTAGCTACCATGTACTGATCACGTGACTGATCATGCACTGATCACGTAATTGATCATGCACTGATCACGTGGCTGATCATGCACTGATCACGTGGCTGATCATGCACTGATCACGTAACTGATCATGCACTGATCACGTGACTGATCATGCACTGATCACGTGGCTATCATGCACTGATCACGTGGCTGATCATGCACTGATCACGTGCCTGATCATGCACTGATCACGTGGCTGATCATGCACTGATCACGTGACTGATCATGCACTGATCACGTGGCTGATCATGCACTGATCACGTGACTGATCATGCACTGACACGTGACTGATCATGCACTGATCACGTGGCTATCATGCACTGATCACGTGACTGATCATGCATGATCACGCAGCTATCATGCACTGATCACGTGACTGATCATGCACTGATCACGTGGCTGATCATGCACTGATCACGACTGATCATGCACTGATCACGTGGCTATCATGCACTGATCACGTGGCTGATCATGCACTGATCACGTGGCTGATCACACACTGTCACGTGACATATCATGCACTGATCACGTGACTCTCATGCACTGATCACGTGGCTGATCATACACTGCTCACGTAACTCATGCACACATCACGTGGCTATCATGCACTGATCACGTGGCTGTCATGCAATGATCACGTAGCAACCATATACTGGTCACGTGACTGATCATGCACTGATCACGTAAATGATCATGCACTGATCACGTGACTGATCATGCACTGATCACGTGACTGATCATGCACTGATCACGTGGCTATCATGCACTGCTCACGTGGCTGATCATGCACTGATCACGTAGCAACCATGTACTGGTCACGTGACTGATCATGCACTGATCACGTAATTGATCATGCACTGATCACGTGGCTCATCATGCACTGATCACGTGGCTGATCACACATGATCACGTGACTGATCATGCACTGATCACGTGGCTCTCATGCACTGATCACGTGGCTGTCATGCACTGATCACGTGGATATCATGCACTGATCACGTGGCTGATCACACACGATCACATGACTGATCATGCACTGATCACGTGGCTATCATGCACTGATCACGTGGCTATCATGCACTGATCACGTGGCTGATCATGCAATGATCACGTAGCTACCATGTACTGGTCACGTGACTGATCATGCACTGATCACGTAATTGATCATGCACTGATCATGTGGCTGATCATGCACTGATCACGTGGCTGATCATGCACTGATCACGTAACTGATCATGCACTGATCACGTGACTGATCATGCACTGATCACGTGGCTATCATGCACTGATCACGTGGCTGACATACACTGATCACGTGCCTGATCATGCACTGATCACGTGGCTGATCATGCACTGATCACGTGACTGATCATGCACTGATCACGTGTCTGATCATGCACTGATCACGTGGCTATCATGCACTGCTCACGTGGCTGATCATGCCATGATCACGCAGCTACCATGTACTGGTCACATGACTGATCATGCACTGATCACGTGACTGATCATGCAGTGATCACGTGGCTATCATGCACTACTCACGTGGCTGATCATGCAATGATCATGTAGCTACCATGTACAGGTCACGTGAATGATCATACACCCATCAGGTGACTGATCATGCACTGATCACGTGGCTATCATGCACTGATCACGAGACTGATCATGCACTGATCACGTCTATATCATGCACTGATCACATGACTGCCCATGCACTGATCACGTGGATGATCATACACTAATCTTGTGACAGATCATGCACTGATCACGTGGCTGATCATGCACTGATACCGTGACTGAGCATGGACTGATCACATGACTATCATGTAGTGATCACGTGACTTAATGGCGCTGATCATGTGACTGATCATGCGCTGATCATGTTTGCTATCATACACTGATCATGTGCCTCTGGAGGCAATAAACAAAGAGCTGAGTAGGCACGAATCAAACAGTCAGCAGGCAATAATCATGGAACTCAGGTGTGAGGAATCATGCTGCTCAGCTGGCAATAATCAAGCAGCTGAGCAGGCAGGAATTACGCAGCACAGCTGGCAATTGTCAAGCAGATGACAGGCAGGAATCGTGCAGCTCAGCTGGCAATTGTCAAGCAGATGAGCAGACAGTAATCACGCAGCTCAGCAGGCCCAGATCACGTGACTGAGCATGCACTGTTCACGTGGCTGATCATACACTGATCACGTGATGATCATGCACTGATCACTTGGATATCATGCACTGATCACGTGGCTGATCATACACTGTTCACGTGTCTGACCATGCACTGATCACGTGGCTGATCATACACTGCTCACGTAACTGATCATGCACTGATCACGTGGCTATCATGCACTGATCACGTGGCTGAACATGCACTGTTCACGTGGCTGATCACACACCTGTCACGTGACATATCATGCACTGATCACGTGGCACTCATGCACTGATCACGTGGCTGATCATACTCTGCTCACGTAAATCATGCACACATCACGTGGCTATCATGCACTGCTCACGTGGCTCGTCATGGAATGATCACGTAGCTACCATATACTGGTCACGTGACTGATCATGCACTGATCACGTAAATGATCATGCACTGTTCACGTGACTGATCATGTACTGATCACGTGACTGATCATGCACTGATCACGTGGCTATCATGCTCTGCTCACGTGGCTGATCATGCAACGATCACGTAGCAACCATGTACTGGTCACGTGACTGATCATGCACTGATCACGTAATTGATCCTGCACTGATCACGTGGCTCATCATGCACTGATCACGTGGCTGATCACACATGTATCACGTGACTGATCATGCACTGATCACGTGGCTCTCATGCACTGATCACGTGGCTGTCATGCACTGATCACGTGGATATCATGCACTGATCACGTGGCTGATCACACACGTATCACATGACTGATCATGCACTGATCACGTGGCTATCATGCACTGATCACGTGGCTATCATGCACTGATCACGTGGCTGATCATGCAATGATCACGTAGCTACCATGTACTGGTCACGTGACTGATCATGCACTGATCACGTAATCATGCACTGATCACGTGGCTGATCATGCACTGATCACGTGGCTGATCATGCACTGATCACGTGACTGATCATGCACTGATCACGTGGCTGATCATGCACTGATCACGTGGCTGATCATGCACTGATCACGTGGCTGATCATGCACTGATCACGTGGCTGATCATGCACTGATCACGTGACTGATCATGCACTGATCACGTGACTGATCATGCACTGATCACGTGACTGATCATGCACTGATCACGTGGCTATCATGCACTGATCACGTGGCTGATCATGCACTGATCACGTGACTGATCATGCACTGATCACGTGACTGATCATGCACTGATCACGTGACTGATCATGCACTGATCACGTGGCTATCATGCACTGATCACGTGGCTGATCATGCACTGATCACGTAGCTACCATGTACTGGTCACGTGACTGATCATGCACTGATCACGTAATGATCATGCACTGATCACGTGGCTGATCATGCACTGATCACGTGGCTGATCACACATGATCACGTGACTGATCATGCACTGATCACGTGGCTATCATGCACTGATCACGTGGCTGATCATGCACTGATCACGTGGATATCATGCACTGATCACGTGGCTGATCACACTGATCACATGACTGATCATGCACTGATCACGTGGCTATCATGCACTGATCACGTGGCTATCATGCACTGATCACGTGGCTGATCATGCACTGATCACGTAGCTACCATGCACTGATCACGTGACTGATCATGCACTGATCACGTGATTGATCATGCACTGATCACGTGGCTGATCATGCACTGATCACGTGGCTGATCATGCACTGATCACGTGACTGATCATGCACTGATCACGTGACTGATCATGCACTGATCACGTGGCTATCATGCACTGATCACGTGGCTGATCATGCACTGATCACGTGGCTGATCATGCACTGATCACGTGGCTGATCATGCACTGATCACGTGACTGATCATGCACTGATCACGTGACTGATCATGCACTGATCACGTGACTGATCATGCACTGATCACGTGGCTATCATGCACTGATCACGTGGCTGATCATGCATGATCACGCAGCTACCATGTACTGGTCACATGACTGATCACGTGACTGATCATGCACTGATCACGTGGCTATCATGCACTATCACGTGGCTGATCATGCAATGATCACGTAGCTACCATGTACTGGTCACGTGACTGATCATGCACTGATCACGTGACTGATCATGCACTGATCACGTGGCTATCATGCACTGATCACGTGACTGATCATGCACTGATCACGTCTGATCATGCACTGATCACATGACTGATCATGCACTGATCACGTGGATGATCATGCACTGATCACGTGACTGATCATGCACTGATCACGTGGCTGATCATGCACTGATCACGTGACTGATCATGCACTGATCACGTGACTGATCATGCACTGATCACGTGGCTATCATGCACTGATCACGTGGCTGATCATGCATGATCACGCAGCTACCATGTACTGGTCACGTGACTGATCATGCACTGATCACGTGACTGATCATGCACTGATCACGTGGCTGATCATGCACTGATCACGTGGCTGATCATGCACTGATCACGTGGCTGATCATGCACTGATCACGTGACTGATCATGCACTGATCACGTGGCTGATCATGCACTGATCACGTGACTGATCATGCACTGATCACGTGGCTGATCATGCACTGATCACGTGACTGATCATGCACTGATCACGTGACTGATCATGCACTGATCACGTGGCTATCATGCACTGATCACGTGGCTGATCATGCACTGATCACGTGGCTGATCATGCACTGATCACGTGACTGATCATGCACTGATCACGTGACTGATCATGCACTGATCACGTGGCTATCATGCACTGATCACGTGGCTGATCATGCACTGATCACGTAGCTACCATGTACTGATCACGTGACTGATCATGCACTGATCACGTAATGATCATGCACTGATCACGTGGCTGATCATGCACTGATCACGTGGCTGATCACACATGATCACGTGACTGATCATGCACTGATCACGTGGCTCTCATGCACTGATCACGTGGCTGTCATGCACTGATCACGTGGATATCATGCACTGATCACGTGGCTGATCACACACGATCACGTGACTGATCATGCACTGATCACGTGGCTATCATGCACTGATCACGTGGCTATCATGCACTGATCACGTGGCTGATCATGCAATGATCACGTAGCTACCATGCACTGATCACGTGACTGATCATGCACTGATCACGTAATTGATCATGCACTGATCACGTGGCTGATCATGCACTGATCACGTGGCTGATCATGCACTGATCACGTGACTGATCATGCACTGATCACGTGACTGATCATGCACTGATCACGTGGCTATCATGCACTGATCACGTGGCTGATCATGCACTGATCACGTGGCTGATCATGCACTGATCACGTGGCTGATCATGCACTGATCACGTGACTGATCATGCACTGATCACGTGACTGATCATGCACTGATCACGTGACTGATCATGCACTGATCACGTGGCTATCATGCACTGATCACGTGGCTGATCATGCATGATCACGCAGCTACCATGCACTGGTCACATGACTGATCATGCACTGATCACGTGACTGATCATGCACTGATCACGTGGCTATCATGCACTATCACGTGGCTGATCATGCAATGATCATGTAGCTACCATGTACTGGTCACGTGACTGATCATGCACTGATCACGTGACTGATCATGCACTGATCACGTGGCTATCATGCACTGATCACGTGACTGATCATGCACTGATCACGTCTGATCATGCACTGATCACATGACTGCATGCACTGATCACGTGGCTGATCATGCACTGATCACGTGACTGATCATGCACTGATCACGTGGCTGATCATGCACTGATCACGTGACTGATCATGCACTGATCACGTGACTGATCATGCACTGATCACGTGGCTATCATGCACTGATCACGTGGCTGATCATGCATGATCACGCAGCTATCATGTACTGGTCACGTGACTGATCATGCACTGATCACGTGACTGATCATGCACTGATCACGTGGCTATCATGCACTATCACGTGGCTGATCATGCAATGATCACGTAGCTACCATGTACTGGTCACGTGACTGATCATGCACTGATCACGTGACTGATCATGCACTGATCACGTGGCTGATCATGCACTGATCACGTGGCTGATCACACATGATCACGTGACTGATCATGCACTGATCACGTGGCTATCATGCACTGATCACGTGGCTGATCATGCACTGATCACGTGGATATCATGCACTGATCACGTGGCTGATCATGCACTGATCACGTGACTGATCATGCACTGATCACGTGGCTATCATGCACTGATCACGTGGCTATCATGCACTGATCACGTGGCTGATCATGCACTGATCACGTAGCTACCATGCACTGATCACGTGACTGATCATGCACTGATCACGTAATTGATCATGCACTGATCACGTGGCTGATCATGCACTGATCACGTGGCTGATCATGCACTGATCACGTGACTGATCATGCACTGATCACGTGACTGATCATGCACTGATCACGTGGCTATCATGCACTGATCACGTGGCTGATCATACACTGATCACGTGACTGATCATGCACTGATCACGTGGCTGATCATGCACTGATCACGTGACTGATCATGCACTGATCACGTGACTGATCATGCACTGATCACGTGGCTATCATGCACTGATCACGTGGCTGATCATGCATGATCACGCAGCTACCATGCACTGATCACGTGACTGATCATGCACTGATCACGTGACTGATCATGCACTGATCACGTGGCTATCATGCACTGATCACGTGGCTGATCATGCACTGATCACGTAGCTACATGCACTGTCACGTGACTGATCATGCACTGATCACGTGACTGATCATGCACTGATCACGTGGCTATCATGCACTGATCACGTGACTGATCATGCACTGATCACGTCTATATCATGCACTGATCACGTGACTGATCATGCACTGATCACGTGGCTGATCATGCACTGATCACGTGACTGATCATGCACTGATCACGTGGCTATCATGCACTGATCACGTGGCTGATCATGCACTGATCACGTAGCTACCATGCACTGATCACGTGACTGATCATGCACTGATCACGTAATTGATCATGCACTGATCACGTGGCTGATCATGCACTGATCACGTGGCTGATCACACATGATCACGTGACTGATCATGCACTGATCACGTGGCTATCATGCACTGATCACGTGGCTGATCATGCACTGATCACGTGGCTATCATGCACTGATCACGTGGCTGATCACACACTATCACGTGACTGATCATGCACTGATCACGTGGCTGATCATGCACTGATCACGTGGCTATCATGCACTGATCACGTGGCTGATCATGCACTGATCACGTAGCTATCATGCACTGATCACGTGACTGATCATGCACTGATCACGTGATTGATCATGCACTGATCACGTGGCTGATCATGCACTGATCACGTGGCTGATCATGCACTGATCACGTGACTGATCATGCACTGATCACGTGACTGATCATGCACTGATCACGTGGCTATCATGCACTGCTCACGTGGCTGATCATGCCATGATCACGCAGCTACCATGTACTGGTCACATGACTGATCATGCACTGATCACGTGACTGATCATGCAGTGATCACGTGGCTATCATGCACTACTCACGTGGCTGATCATGCAATGATCATGTAGCTACCATGTACAGGTCACGTGAATGATCATACACCCATCAGGTGACTGATCATGCACTGATCACGTGGCTATCATGCACTGATCACGAGACTGATCATGCACTGATCACGTCTATATCATGCACTGATCACATGACTGCCCATGCACTGATCACGTGGATGATCATACACTAATCTTGTGACAGATCATGCACTGATCACGTGGCTGATCATGCACTGATACCGTGACTGAGCATGGACTGATCACATGACTATCATGTAGTGATCACGTGACTTAATGGCGCTGATCATGTGACTGATCATGCGCTGATCATGTTTGCTATCATACACTGATCATGTGCCTCTGGAGGCAATAAACAAAGAGCTGAGTAGGCACGAATCAAACAGTCAGCAGGCAATAATCATGGAACTCAGGTGTGAGGAATCATGCTGCTCAGCTGGCAATAATCAAGCAGCTGAGCAGGCAGGAATTACGCAGCACAGCTGGCAATTGTCAAGCAGATGACAGGCAGGAATCGTGCAGCTCAGCTGGCAATTGTCAAGCAGATGAGCAGACAGTAATCACGCAGCTCAGCAGGCCCAGATCACGTGACTGAGCATGCACTGTTCACGTGGCTGATCATACACTGATCACGTGATGATCATGCACTGATCACTTGGATATCATGCACTGATCACGTGGCTGATCATACACTGTTCACGTGTCTGACCATGCACTGATCACGTGGCTGATCATACACTGCTCACGTAACTGATCATGCACTGATCACGTGGCTATCATGCACTGATCACGTGGCTGAACATGCACTGTTCACGTGGCTGATCACACACCTGTCACGTGACATATCATGCACTGATCACGTGGCACTCATGCACTGATCACGTGGCTGATCATACTCTGCTCACGTAACTCATGCACACATCACGTGGCTATCATGCACTGCTCACGTGGCTCGTCATGGAATGATCACGTAGCAACCATATACTGGTCACGTGACTGATCATGCACAGATCACGTAAATGATCATGCACTGTTCACGTGACTGATCATGTACTGATCACGTGACTGATCATGCACTGATCACGTGGCTATCATGCTCTGCTCACGTGGCTGATCATGCAACGATCACGTAGCAACCATGTACTGGTCACGTGACTGATCATGCACTGATCACGTAATTGATCCTGCACTGATCACGTGGCTCATCATGCACTGATCACGTGGCTGATCACACATGTATCACGTGACTGATCATGCACTGATCACGTGGCTCTCATGCACTGATCACGTGGCTGTCATGCACTGATCACGTGGATATCATGCACTGATCACGTGGCTGATCACACACGTATCACATGACTGATCATGCACTGATCACGTGGCTATCATGCACTGATCACGTGGCTATCATGCACTGATCACGTGGCTGATCATGCAATGATCACGTAGCTACCATGTACTGGTCACGTGACTGATCATGCACTGATCACGTAATTGATCATGCACTGATCACGTGGCTGATCATGCACTGATCACGTGGCTGATCATGCACTGATCACGTGACTGATCATGCACTGATCACGTGGCTATCATGCACTGATCACGTGGCTGATCATGCACTGATCACGTGGCTGATCATGCACTGATCACGTGGCTGATCATGCACTGATCACGTGACTGATCATGCACTGATCACGTGACTGATCATGCACTGATCACGTGACTGATCATGCACTGATCACGTGGCTATCATGCACTGATCACGTGGCTGATCATGCACTGATCACGTGACTGATCATGCACTGATCACGTGACTGATCATGCACTGATCACGTGACTGATCATGCACTGATCACGTGGCTATCATGCACTGATCACGTGGCTGATCATGCACGATCACGTAGCAACCATGTACTGGTCACGTGACTGATCATGCACTGATCACGTAATGATCATGCACTGATCACGTGGCTGATCATGCACTGATCACGTGGCTGATCACACATGATCACGTGACTGATCATGCACTGATCACGTGGCTATCATGCACTGATCACGTGGCTGATCATGCACTGATCACGTGGATATCATGCACTGATCACGTGGCTGATCACACACTATCACGTGACTGATCATGCACTGATCACGTGGCTATCATGCACTGATCACGTGGCTATCATGCACTGATCACGTGGCTGATCATGCACTGATCACGTAGCTACCATGCACTGATCACGTGACTGATCATGCACTGATCACGTAATGATCATGCACTGATCACGTGGCTGATCATGCACTGATCACGTGGCTGATCATGCACTGATCACGTGACTGATCATGCACTGATCACGTGACTGATCATGCACTGATCACGTGGCTATCATGCACTGATCACGTGGCTGATCATGCACTGATCACGTGGCTGATCATGCACTGATCACGTGGCTGATCATGCACTGATCACGTGACTGATCATGCACTGATCACGTGACTGATCATGCACTGATCACGTGACTGATCATGCACTGATCACGTGGCTATCATGCACTGATCACGTGGCTGATCATGCATGATCACGCAGCTACCATGTACTGGTCACGTGACTGATCATGCACTGATCACGTGACTGATCATGCACTGATCACGTGGCTATCATGCACTATCACGTGGCTGATCATGCAATGATCATGTAGCTACCATGTACTGGTCACGTGAATGATCATGCACTGATCACGTGACTGATCATGCACTGATCACGTGGCTATCATGCACTGATCACGTGACTGATCATGCACTGATCACGTCTGATCATGCACTGATCACATGACTGCCCATGCACTGATCACGTGGATGATCATACACTGATCACGTGACTGATCATGCACTGATCACGTGGCTGATCATGCACTGATCACGTGACTGATCATGCACTGATCACGTGACTGATCATGCACTGATCACGTGGCTATCATGCACTGATCACGTGGCTGATCATGCATGATCACGCAGCTACCATGCACTGATCACGTGACTGATCATGCACTGATCACGTGACTGATCATGCACTGATCACGTGGCTGATCATGCACTGATCACGTGGCTGATCATGCACTGATCACGTGGCTGATCATGCACTGATCACGTGACTGATCATGCACTGATCACGTGGCTGATCATGCACTGATCACGTGACTGATCATGCACTGATCACGTGGCTGATCATGCACTGATCACGTGACTGATCATGCACTGATCACGTGACTGATCATGCACTGATCACGTGGCTATCATGCACTGATCACGTGGCTGATCATGCACTGATCACGTGGCTGATCATGCACTGATCACGTGACTGATCATGCACTGATCACGTGACTGATCATGCACTGATCACGTGGCTATCATGCACTGATCACGTGGCTGATCATGCACTGATCACGTAGCTACCATGCACTGATCACGTGACTGATCATGCACTGATCACGTAATGATCATGCACTGATCACGTGGCTGATCATGCACTGATCACGTGGCTGATCACACATGATCACGTGACTGATCATGCACTGATCACGTGGCTATCATGCACTGATCACGTGGCTGTCATGCACTGATCACGTGGATATCATGCACTGATCACGTGGCTGATCACACACTATCACATGACTGATCATGCACTGATCACGTGGCTATCATGCACTGATCACGTGGCTATCATGCACTGATCACGTGGCTGATCATGCAATGATCACGTAGCTACCATGTACTGGTCACGTGACTGATCATGCACTGATCACGTAATTGATCATGCACTGATCACGTGGCTGATCATGCACTGATCACGTGGCTGATCATGCACTGATCACGTGACTGATCATGCACTGATCACGTGACTGATCATGCACTGATCACGTGGCTATCATGCACTGATCACGTGGCTGATCATGCACTGATCACGTGGCTGATCATGCACTGATCACGTGGCTGATCATGCACTGATCACGTGACTGATCATGCACTGATCACGTGACTGATCATGCACTGATCACGTGACTGATCATGCACTGATCACGTGGCTATCATGCACTGATCACGTGGCTGATCATGCATGATCACGCAGCTACCATGTACTGGTCACGTGACTGATCATGCACTGATCACGTGACTGATCATGCACTGATCACGTGGCTATCATGCACTATCACGTGGCTGATCATGCAATGATCATGTAGCTACCATGTACTGGTCACGTGAATGATCATGCACTGATCACGTGACTGATCATGCACTGATCACGTGGCTATCATGCACTGATCACGTGACTGATCATGCACTGATCACGTCTGATCATGCACTGATCACGTGACTGATCATGCACTGATCACGTGGCTGATCATGCACTGATCACGTGACTGATCATGCACTGATCACGTGGCTGATCATGCACTGATCACGTGACTGATCATGCACTGATCACGTGACTGATCATGCACTGATCACGTGGCTATCATGCACTGATCACGTGGCTGATCATGCATGATCACGCAGCTATCATGCACTGATCACGTGACTGATCATGCACTGATCACGTGACTGATCATGCACTGATCACGTGGCTATCATGCACTACTCACGTGGCTGATCATGCAATGATCACGTAGCTACCATGTACTGGTCACGTGACTGATCATGCACTGATCACGTATTGATCATGCACTGATCACGTGGCTGATCATGCACTGATCACGTGGCTGATCACACATGATCACGTGACTGATCATGCACTGATCACGTGGCTATCATGCACTGATCACGTGGCTGATCATGCACTGATCACGTGGATATCATGCACTGATCACGTGGCTGATCATGCACTATCACGTGACTGATCATGCACTGATCACGTGGCTATCATGCACTGATCACGTGGCTATCATGCACTGATCACGTGGCTGATCATGCAATGATCACGTAGCTACCATGCACTGGTCACGTGACTGATCATGCACTGATCACGTAATTGATCATGCACTGATCACGTGGCTGATCATGCACTGATCACGTGGCTGATCATGCACTGATCACGTGACTGATCATGCACTGATCACGTGACTGATCATGCACTGATCACGTGGCTATCATGCACTGATCACGTGGCTGATCATGCACTGATCACGTGACTGATCATGCACTGATCACGTGGCTGATCATGCACTGATCACGTGACTGATCATGCACTGATCACGTGTCTGATCATGCACTGATCACGTGGCTATCATGCACTGATCACGTGGCTGATCATGCATGATCACGCAGCTACCATGCACTGATCACGTGACTGATCATGCACTGATCACGTGACTGATCATGCACTGATCACGTGGCTATCATGCACTGATCACGTGGCTGATCATGCACTGATCACGTAGCTACCATGTACTGATCACGTGAATGATCATGCACTGATCACGTGACTGATCATGCACTGATCACGTGGCTATCATGCACTGATCACGTGACTGATCATGCACTGATCACGTCTATATCATGCACTGATCACATGACTGATCATGCACTGATCACGTGGATGATCATGCACTGATCACGTGACTGATCATGCACTGATCACGTGGCTATCATGCACTGCTCACGTGGCTGATCATGCACTGATCACGTAGCTACCATGTACTGGTCACGTGACTGATCATGCACTGATCACGTAATTGATCATGCACTGATCACGTGGCTCATCATGCACTGATCACGTGGCTGATCACACATGATCACGTGACTGATCATGCACTGATCACGTGGCTCTCATGCACTGATCACGTGGCTGTCATGCACTGATCACGTGGATATCATGCACTGATCACGTGGCTGATCACACACGTATCACATGACTGATCATGCACTGATCACGTGGCTATCATGCACTGATCACGTGGCTATCATGCACTGATCACGTGGCTGATCATGCAATGATCACGTAGCTACCATGTACTGGTCACGTGACTGATCATGCACTGATCACGTAATTGATCATGCACTGATCACGTGGCTGATCATGCACTGATCACGTGGCTGATCATACACTGATCACGTAACTGATCATGCACTGATCACGTGACTGATCATGCACTGATCACGTGGCTATCATGCACTGATCACGTGGCTGACATACACTGATCACGTGCCTGATCATGCACTGATCACGTGGCTGATCATGCACTGATCACGTGACTGATCATGCACTGATCACGTGTCTGATCATGCACTGATCACGTGGCTATCATGCACTGCTCACGTGGCTGATCATGCCATGATCACGCAGCTACCATGTACTGGTCACATGACTGATCATGCACTGATCACGTGACTGATCATGCAGTGATCACGTGGCTATCATGCACTACTCACGTGGCTGATCATGCAATGATCATGTAGCTACCATGTACAGGTCACGTGAATGATCATACACCCATCAGGTGACTGATCATGCACTGATCACGTGGCTATCATGCACTGATCACGAGACTGATCATGCACTGATCACGTCTATATCATGCACTGATCACATGACTGCCCATGCACTGATCACGTGGATGATCATACACTAATCTTGTGACAGATCATGCACTGATCACGTGGCTGATCATGCACTGATACCGTGACTGAGCATGGACTGATCACATGACTATCATGTAGTGATCACGTGACTTAATGGCGCTGATCATGTGACTGATCATGCGCTGATCATGTTTGCTATCATACACTGATCATGTGCCTCTGGAGGCAATAAACAAAGAGCTGAGTAGGCACGAATCAAACAGTCAGCAGGCAATAATCATGGAACTCAGGTGTGAGGAATCATGCTGCTCAGCTGGCAATAATCAAGCAGCTGAGCAGGCAGGAATTACGCAGCACAGCTGGCAATTGTCAAGCAGATGACAGGCAGGAATCGTGCAGCTCAGCTGGCAATTGTCAAGCAGATGAGCAGACAGTAATCACGCAGCTCAGCAGGCCCAGATCACGTGACTGAGCATGCACTGTTCACGTGGCTGATCATACACTGATCACGTGATGATCATGCACTGATCACTTGGATATCATGCACTGATCACGTGGCTGATCATACACTGTTCACGTGTCTGACCATGCACTGATCACGTGGCTGATCATACACTGCTCACGTAACTGATCATGCACTGATCACGTGGCTATCATGCACTGATCACGTGGCTGAACATGCACTGTTCACGTGGCTGATCACACACCTGTCACGTGACATATCATGCACTGATCACGTGGCACTCATGCACTGATCACGTGGCTGATCATACTCTGCTCACGTAACTCATGCACACATCACGTGGCTATCATGCACTGCTCACGTGGCTCGTCATGGAATGATCACGTAGCAACCATATACTGGTCACGTGACTGATCATGCAAAGATCACGTAAATGATCATGCACTGTTCACGTGACTGATCATGTACTGATCACGTGACTGATCATGCACTGATCACGTGGCTATCATGCTCTGCTCACGTGGCTGATCATGCAACGATCACGTAGCAACCATGTACTGGTCACGTGACTGATCATGCACTGATCACGTAATTGATCCTGCACTGATCACGTGGCTCATCATGCACTGATCACGTGGCTGATCACACATGTATCACGTGACTGATCATGCACTGATCACGTGGCTCTCATGCACTGATCACGTGGCTGTCATGCACTGATCACGTGGATATCATGCACTGATCACGTGGCTGATCACACACGTATCACATGACTGATCATGCACTGATCACGTGGCTATCATGCACTGATCACGTGGCTGATCATGCAATGATCACGTAGCTACCATGTACTGGTCACGTGACTGATCATGCACTGATCACGTAATTGATCATGCACTGATCATGTGGCTGATCATGCACTGATCACGTGGCTGATCATACACTGATCACATAACTGATCATGCACTGATCACGTGACTGATCATGCACTGATCACGTGGCTATCATGCACTGATCACTTGGCTGACATACACTGATCACGTGCCTGGTCATGCACTGATCACGTGGCTGATCATGCACTGATCACGTGACTGATCATGCACTGATCACGTGTCTGATCATGCACTGATCACGTGGCTATCATGCACTGCTCACGTGGCTGATCATGCCATGATCACGCAGCTACCATGTACTGGTCACATGACTGATCATGCACTGATCACGTGACTGATCATGCAGTGATCACGTGGCTATCATGCACTACTCACGTGGCTGATCATGCAATGATCATGTAGCTACCATGTACAGGTCACGTGAATGATCATACACCCATCAGGTGACTGATCATGCACTGATCACGTGGCTATCATGCACTGATCACGAGACTGATCATGCACTGATCACGTCTATATCATGCACTGATCACATGACTGCCCATGCACTGATCACGTGGATGATCATACACTAATCTTGTGACAGATCATGCACTGATCACGTGGCTGATCATGCACTGATACCGTGACTGAGCATGGACTGATCACATGACTATCATGTAGTGATCACGTGACTTAATGGCGCTGATCATGTGACTGATCATGCGCTGATCATGTTTGCTATCATACACTGATCATGTGCCTCTGGAGGCAATAAACAAAGAGCTGAGTAGGCACGAATCAAACAGTCAGCAGGCAATAATCATGGAACTCAGGTGTGAGGAATCATGCTGCTCAGCTGGCAATAATCAAGCAGCTGAGCAGGCAGGAATTACGCAGCACAGCTGGCAATTGTCAAGCAGATGACAGGCAGGAATCGTGCAGCTCAGCTGGCAATTGTCAAGCAGATGAGCAGACAGTAATCACGCAGCTCAGCAGGCCCAGATCACGTGACTGAGCATGCACTGTTCACGTGGCTGATCATACACTGATCACGTGATGATCATGCACTGATCACTTGGATATCATGCACTGATCACGTGGCTGATCATACACTGTTCACGTGTCTGACCATGCACTGATCACGTGGCTGATCATACACTGCTCACGTAACTGATCATGCACTGATCACGTGGCTATCATGCACTGATCACGTGGCTGAACATGCACTGTTCACGTGGCTGATCACACACCTGTCACGTGACATATCATGCACTGATCACGTGGCACTCATGCACTGATCACGTGGCTGATCATACTCTGCTCACGTAACTCATGCACACATCACGTGGCTATCATGCACTGCTCACGTGGCTCGTCATGGAATGATCACGTAGCAACCATATACTGGTCACGTGACTGATCATGCAAAGATCACGTAAATGATCATGCACTGTTCACGTGACTGATCATGTACTGATCACGTGACTGATCATGCACTGATCACGTGGCTATCATGCTCTGCTCACGTGGCTGATCATGCAACGATCACGTAGCAACCATGTACTGGTCACGTGACTGATCATGCACTGATCACGTAATTGATCCTGCACTGATCACGTGGCTCATCATGCACTGATCACGTGGCTGATCACACATGTATCACGTGACTGATCATGCACTGATCACGTGGCTCTCATGCACTGATCACGTGGCTGTCATGCACTGATCACGTGGATATCATGCACTGATCACGTGGCTGATCACACACGTATCACATGACTGATCATGCACTGATCACGTGGCTATCATGCACTGATCACGTGGCTGATCATGCAATGATCACGTAGCTACCATGTACTGGTCACGTGACTGATCATGCACTGATCACGTACTGATCATGCACTGATCACGTGGCTGATCATGCACTGATCACGTGGCTGATCATGCACTGATCACGTGGCTATCATGCACTGATCACGTGGCTGATCATGCACTGATCACGTGACTGATCATGCACTGATCACGTGGCTGATCATGCACTGATCACGTGACTGATCATGCACTGATCACGTGGCTGATCATGCACTGATCACGTGACTGATCATGCACTGATCACGTGACTGATCATGCACTGATCACGTGGCTATCATGCACTGATCACGTGGCTGATCATGCACTGATCACGTGACTGATCATGCACTGATCACGTGACTGATCATGCACTGATCACGTGACTGATCATGCACTGATCACGTGGCTATCATGCACTGATCACGTGGCTGATCATGCACTGATCACGTAGCTACCATGCACTGGTCACGTGACTGATCATGCACTGATCACGTAATGATCATGCACTGATCACGTGGCTGATCATGCACTGATCACGTGGCTGATCACACATGATCACGTGACTGATCATGCACTGATCACGTGGCTATCATGCACTGATCACGTGGCTGATCATGCACTGATCACGTGGATATCATGCACTGATCACGTGGCTGATCACACACGATCACATGACTGATCATGCACTGATCACGTGGCTATCATGCACTGATCACGTGGCTATCATGCACTGATCACGTGGCTGATCATGCACTGATCACGTAGCTACCATGCACTGATCACGTGACTGATCATGCACTGATCACGTAATTGATCATGCACTGATCACGTGGCTGATCATGCACTGATCACGTGGCTGATCATGCACTGATCACGTGACTGATCATGCACTGATCACGTGACTGATCATGCACTGATCACGTGGCTATCATGCACTGATCACGTGGCTGATCATGCACTGATCACGTGGCTGATCATGCACTGATCACGTGGCTGATCATGCACTGATCACGTGACTGATCATGCACTGATCACGTGACTGATCATGCACTGATCACGTGACTGATCATGCACTGATCACGTGGCTATCATGCACTGATCACGTGGCTGATCATGCATGATCACGCAGCTACCATGCACTGGTCACGTGACTGATCATGCACTGATCACGTGACTGATCATGCACTGATCACGTGGCTATCATGCACTGATCACGTGGCTGATCATGCAATGATCACGTAGCTACCATGTACTGGTCACGTGACTGATCATGCACTGATCACGTGACTGATCATGCACTGATCACGTGGCTATCATGCACTGATCACGTGACTGATCATGCACTGATCACGTCTGATCATGCACTGATCACGTGACTGATCATGCACTGATCACGTGGCTGATCATACACTGATCACGTGACTGATCATGCACTGATCACGTGGCTGATCATGCACTGATCACGTGACTGATCATGCACTGATCACGTGACTGATCATGCACTGATCACGTGGCTATCATGCACTGCTCACGTGGCTGATCATGCCATGATCACGCAGCTACCATGTACTGGTCACATGACTGATCATGCACTGATCACGTGACTGATCATGCAGTGATCACGTGGCTATCATGCACTACTCACGTGGCTGATCATGCAATGATCATGTAGCTACCATGTACAGGTCACGTGAATGATCATACACCCATCAGGTGACTGATCATGCACTGATCACGTGGCTATCATGCACTGATCACGAGACTGATCATGCACTGATCACGTCTATATCATGCACTGATCACATGACTGCCCATGCACTGATCACGTGGATGATCATACACTAATCATGTGACAGATCATGCACTGATCACGTGGCTGATCATGCACTGATACCGTGACTGAGCATGGACTGATCACATGACTATCATGTAGTGATCACGTGACTTAATGGCGCTGATCATGTGACTGATCATGCGCTGATCATGTTTGCTATCATACACTGATCATGTGCCTCTGGAGGCAATAAACAAAGAGCTGAGTAGGCACGAATCAAACAGTCAGCAGGCAATAATCATGGAACTCAGGTGTGAGGAATCATGCTGCTCAGCTGGCAATAATCAAGCAGCTGAGCAGGCAGGAATCGTGCAGCTCAGCTGGCAATTGTCAAGCAGATGAGCAGACAGGAATCACGCAGCTCAGCAGGCCCAGATCACGTGACTGAGCATGCACTGTTCACGTGGCTGATCATACACTGATCACGTGATGATCATGCACTGATCACTTGGATATCATGCACTGATCACGTGGCTGATCATACACTGTTCACGTGTCTGACCATGCACTGATCACGTGGCTGATCATACACTGCTCACGTAACTGATCATGCACTGATCACGTGGCTATCATGCACTGATCACGTGGCTGATCATGCACTGATCACGTGGCTGATCATGCACTGATCACGTGGCTGATCATGCACTGATCACGTGGCTGATCATGCACTGATCACGTGACTGATCATGCACTGATCACGTGGCTATCATGCACTGATCACGTGGCTGATCATGCACTGATCACGTAAATGATCATGCACTGATCACGTGACTGATCATGCACTGATCACGTGACTGATCATGCACTGATCACGTGGCTATCATGCACTGCTCACGTGGCTGATCATGCAACGATCACGTAGCAACCATGTACTGGTCACGTGACTGATCATGCACTGATCACGTAATGATCATGCACTGATCACGTGGCTCATCATGCACTGATCACGTGGCTGATCACACATGTATCACGTGACTGATCATGCACTGATCACGTGGCTCTCATGCACTGATCACGTGGCTGTCATGCACTGATCACGTGGATATCATGCACTGATCACGTGGCTGATCACACACGTATCACATGACTGATCATGCACTGATCACGTGGCTATCATGCACTGATCACGTGGCTATCATGCACTGATCACGTGGCTGATCATGCAATGATCACGTAGCTACCATGTACTGGTCACGTGACTGATCATGCACTGATCACGTAATTGATCATGCACTGATCACGTGGCTGATCATGCACTGATCACGTGGCTGATCATGCACTGATCACGTGACTGATCATGCACTGATCACGTGACTGATCATGCACTGATCACGTGGCTATCATGCACTGATCACGTGGCTGATCATGCACTGATCACGTGGCTGATCATGCACTGATCACGTGACTGATCATGCACTGATCACGTGACTGATCATGCACTGATCACGTGACTGATCATGCACTGATCACGTGACTGATCATGCACTGATCACGTGGCTATCATGCACTGATCACGTGGCTGATCATGCATGATCACGCAGCTACCATGCACTGATCACGTGACTGATCATGCACTGATCACGTGACTGATCATGCACTGATCACGTGGCTATCATGCACTGATCACGTGGCTGATCATGCAATGATCACGTAGCTACCATGTACTGGTCACGTGAATGATCATGCACTGATCACGTGACTGATCATGCACTGATCACGTGGCTATCATGCACTGATCACGTGACTGATCATGCACTGATCACGTCTGATCATGCACTGATCACGTGACTGATCATGCACTGATCACGTGGCTGATCATACACTGATCACGTGACTGATCATGCACTGATCACGTGGCTGATCATGCACTGATCACGTGACTGATCATGCACTGATCACGTGACTGATCATGCACTGATCACGTGGCTATCATGCACTGCTCACGTGGCTGATCATGCCATGATCACGCAGCTACCATGTACTGGTCACATGACTGATCATGCACTGATCACGTGACTGATCATGCAGTGATCACGTGGCTATCATGCACTACTCACGTGGCTGATCATGCAATGATCATGTAGCTACCATGTACAGGTCACGTGAATGATCATACACCCATCAGGTGACTGATCATGCACTGATCACGTGGCTATCATGCACTGATCACGAGACTGATCATGCACTGATCACGTCTATATCATGCACTGATCACATGACTGCCCATGCACTGATCACGTGGATGATCATACACTAATCATGTGACAGATCATGCACTGATCACGTGGCTGATCATGCACTGATACCGTGACTGAGCATGGACTGATCACATGACTATCATGTAGTGATCACGTGACTTAATGGCGCTGATCATGTGACTGATCATGCGCTGATCATGTTTGCTATCATACACTGATCATGTGCCTCTGGAGGCAATAAACAAAGAGCTGAGTAGGCACGAATCAAACAGTCAGCAGGCAATAATCATGGAACTCAGGTGTGAGGAATCATGCTGCTCAGCTGGCAATAATCAAGCAGCTGAGCAGGCAGGAATCGTGCAGCTCAGCTGGCAATTGTCAAGCAGATGAGCAGACAGTAATCACGCAGCTCAGCAGGCCCAGATCACGTGACTGAGCATGCACTGTTCACGTGGCTGATCATACACTGATCACGTGATGATCATGCACTGATCACTTGGATATCATGCACTGATCACGTGGCTGATCATACACTGTTCACGTGTCTGACCATGCACTGATCACGTGGCTGATCATACACTGCTCACGTAACTGATCATGCACTGATCACGTGGCTATCATGCACTGATCACGTGGCTGAACATGCACTGTTCACGTGGCTGATCACACACCTGTCACGTGACATATCATGCACTGATCACGTGGCACTCATGCACTGATCACGTGGCTGATCATACTCTGCTCACGTAACTCATGCACACATCACGTGGCTATCATGCACTGCTCACGTGGCTCGTCATGGAATGATCACGTAGCTACCATATACTGGTCACGTGACTGATCATGCACAGATCACGTAAATGATCATGCACTGTTCACGTGACTGATCATGTACTGATCACGTGACTGATCATGCACTGATCACGTGGCTATCATGCTCTGCTCACGTGGCTGATCATGCAACGATCACGTAGCAACCATGTACTGGTCACGTGACTGATCATGCACTGATCACGTAATTGATCCTGCACTGATCACGTGGCTCATCATGCACTGATCACGTGGCTGATCACACATGTATCACGTGACTGATCATGCACTGATCACGTGGCTCTCATGCACTGATCACGTGGCTGTCATGCACTGATCACGTGGATATCATGCACTGATCACGTGGCTGATCACACACGTATCACATGACTGATCATGCACTGATCACGTGGCTATCATGCACTGATCACGTGGCTGATCATGCAATGATCACGTAGCTACCATGTACTGGTCACGTGACTGATCATGCACTGATCACGTGACTGATCATGCACTGATCACGTGGCTGATCATGCACTGATCACGTGGCTGATCATGCACTGATCACGTGGCTATCATGCACTGATCACGTGGCTGATCATGCACTGATCACGTGACTGATCATGCACTGATCACGTGGCTGATCATGCACTGATCACGTGACTGATCATGCACTGATCACGTGGCTGATCATGCACTGATCACGTGACTGATCATGCACTGATCACGTGACTGATCATGCACTGATCACGTGGCTATCATGCACTGATCACGTGGCTGATCATGCACTGATCACGTAGCTACCATGTACTGATCACGTGACTGATCATGCACTGATCACGTGATTGATCATGCACTGATCACGTGGCTGATCATGCACTGATCACGTGGCTGATCACACATGATCACGTGACTGATCATGCACTGATCACGTGGCTATCATGCACTGATCACGTGGCTGATCATGCACTGATCACGTGGATATCATGCACTGATCACGTGGCTGATCACACACTATCACATGACTGATCATGCACTGATCACGTGGCTATCATGCACTGATCACGTGGCTATCATGCACTGATCACGTGGCTGATCATGCAATGATCACGTAGCTACCATGCACTGATCACGTGACTGATCATGCACTGATCACGTTGATCATGCACTGATCACGTGGCTGATCATGCACTGATCACGTGGCTGATCATACACTGATCACGTGACTGATCATGCACTGATCACGTGACTGATCATGCACTGATCACGTGGCTATCATGCACTGATCACGTGGCTGATCATGCACTGATCACGTGGCTGATCATGCACTGATCACGTGGCTGATCATGCACTGATCACGTGACTGATCATGCACTGATCACGTGGCTGATCATGCACTGATCACGTGACTGATCATGCACTGATCACGTGACTGATCATGCACTGATCACGTGGCTATCATGCACTGATCACGTGGCTGATCATGCATGATCACGCAGCTACCATGCACTGATCACGTGACTGATCATGCACTGATCACGTGACTGATCATGCACTGATCACGTGGCTATCATGCACTGATCACGTGGCTGATCATGCACTGATCACGTAGCTACCATGTACTGGTCACGTGACTGATCATGCACTGATCACGTGACTGATCATGCACTGATCACGTGGCTGATCATGCACTGATCACGTGACTGATCATGCACTGATCACGTCTGATCATGCACTGATCACGTGACTGATCATGCACTGATCACGTGGCTGATCATGCACTGATCACGTGACTGATCATGCACTGATCACGTGGCTGATCATGCACTGATCACGTGACTGATCATGCACTGATCACGTGTCTGATCATGCACTGATCACGTGGCTATCATGCACTGCTCACGTGGCTGATCATGCCATGATCACGCAGCTACCATGTACTGGTCACATGACTGATCATGCACTGATCACGTGACTGATCATGCAGTGATCACGTGGCTATCATGCACTACTCACGTGGCTGATCATGCAATGATCATGTAGCTACCATGTACAGGTCACGTGAATGATCATACACCCATCAGGTGACTGATCATGCACTGATCACGTGGCTATCATGCACTGATCACGAGACTGATCATGCACTGATCACGTCTATATCATGCACTGATCACATGACTGCCCATGCACTGATCACGTGGATGATCATACACTAATCTTGTGACAGATCATGCACTGATCACGTGGCTGATCATGCACTGATACCGTGACTGAGCATGGACTGATCACATGACTATCATGTAGTGATCACGTGACTTAATGGCGCTGATCATGTGACTGATCATGCGCTGATCATGTTTGCTATCATACACTGATCATGTGCCTCTGGAGGCAATAAACAAAGAGCTGAGTAGGCACGAATCAAACAGTCAGCAGGCAATAATCATGGAACTCAGGTGTGAGGAATCATGCTGCTCAGCTGGCAATAATCAAGCAGCTGAGCAGGCAGGAATCGTGCAGCTCAGCTGGCAATTGTCAAGCAGATGAGCAGACAGTAATCACGCAGCTCAGCAGGCCCAGATCACGTGACTGAGCATGCACTGTTCACGTGGCTGATCATACACTGATCACGTGATGATCATGCACTGATCACTTGGATATCATGCACTGATCACGTGGCTGATCATACACTGTTCACGTGTCTGACCATGCACTGATCACGTGGCTGATCATACACTGCTCACGTAACTGATCATGCACTGATCACGTGGCTATCATGCACTGATCACGTGGCTGAACATGCACTGTTCACGTGGCTGATCACACACCTGTCACGTGACATATCATGCACTGATCACGTGGCACTCATGCACTGATCACGTGGCTGATCATACTCTGCTCACGTAACTCATGCACACATCACGTGGCTATCATGCACTGCTCACGTGGCTCGTCATGGAATGATCACGTAGCAACCATATACTGGTCACGTGACTGATCATGCAAAGATCACGTAAATGATCATGCACTGTTCACGTGACTGATCATGTACTGATCACGTGACTGATCATGCACTGATCACGTGGCTATCATGCTCTGCTCACGTGGCTGATCATGCAACGATCACGTAGCAACCATGTACTGGTCACGTGACTGATCATGCACTGATCACGTGGCTGATCATGCACTGATCACGTGGCTGATCATGCACTGATCACGTGGCTACATGCACAGGTCACGTGACTGATCATGCACTGATCACGTGACTGATCATGCACTGATCACGTGGCTCTCATGCACTGATCACGTGGCTGTCATGCACTGATCACGTGGATATCATGCACTGATCACGTGGCTGATCACACACGTATCACATGACTGATCATGCACTGATCACGTGGCTATCATGCACTGATCACGTGGCTATCATGCACTGATCACGTGGCTGATCATGCAATGATCACGTAGCTACCATGTACTGGTCACGTGACTGATCATGCACTGATCACGTAATTGATCATGCACTGATCACGTGGCTGATCATGCACTGATCACGTGGCTGATCATGCACTGATCACGTGACTGATCATGCACTGATCACGTGGCTATCATGCACTGATCACGTGGCTGATCATGCACTGATCACGTGACTGATCATGCACTGATCACGTGGCTATCATGCACTGCTCACGTGGCTGATCATGCCATGATCACGCAGCTACCATGTACTGGTCACATGACTGATCATGCACTGATCACGTGACTGATCATGCAGTGATCACGTGGCTATCATGAACTACTCACGTGGCTGATCATGCAATGATCATGTAGCTACCATGTACAGGTCACGTGAATGATCATACACCCATCAGGTGACTGATCATGCACTGATCACGTGGCTATCATGCACTGATCACGAGACTGATCATGCACTGTTCACGTCTATATCATGCACTGATCACATGACTGCCCATGCACTGATCACGTGGATGATCATACACTAATCTTGTGACAGATCATGCACTGATCACGTGGCTGATCATGCACTGATACCGTGACTGAGCATGGACTGATCACATGACTATCATGTAGTGATCACGTGACTTAATGGCGCTGATCATGTGACTGATCATGCGCTGATCATGTTTGCTATCATACACTGATCATGTGCCTCTGGAGGCAATAAACAAAGAGCTGAGTAGGCACGAATCAAACAGTCAGCAGGCAATAATCATGGAACTCAGGTGTGAGGAATCATGCTGCTCAGCTGGCAATAATCAAGCAGCTGAGCAGGCAGGAATCGTGCAGCTCAGCTGGCAATTGTCAAGCAGATGAGCAGACAGTAATCACGCAGCTCAGCAGGCCCAGATCACGTGACTGAGCATGCACTGTTCACGTGGCTGATCATACACTGATCACGTGATGATCATGCACTGATCACTTGGATATCATGCACTGATCACGTGGCTGATCATACACTGTTCACGTGTCTGACCATGCACTGATCACGTGGCTGATCATACACTGCTCACGTAACTGATCATGCACTGATCACGTGGCTATCATGCACTGATCACGTGGCTGAACATGCACTGTTCACGTGGCTGATCACACACCTGTCACGTGACATATCATGCACTGATCACGTGGCACTCATGCACTGATCACGTGGCTGATCATACTCTGCTCACGTAACTCATGCACACATCACGTGGCTATCATGCACTGCTCACGTGGCTCGTCATGGAATGATCACGTAGCAACCATATACTGGTCACGTGACTGATCATGCAAAGATCACGTAAATGATCATGCACTGTTCACGTGACTGATCATGTACTGATCACGTGACTGATCATGCACTGATCACGTGGCTATCATGCTCTGCTCACGTGGCTGATCATGCAACGATCACGTAGCAACCATGTACTGGTCACGTGACTGATCATGCACTGATCACGTGGCTGATCATGCACTGATCACGTGGCTGATCATGCACTGATCACGTGGCTACATGTACAGGTCACGTGACTGATCATGCACTGATCACGTGACTGATCATGCACTGATCACGTGGCTCTCATGCACTGATCACGTGGCTGTCATGCACTGATCACGTGGATATCATGCACTGATCACGTGGCTGATCACACGTATCACATGACTGATCATGCACTGATCACGTGGCTATCATGCACTGATCACGTGGCTATCATGCACTGATCACGTGGCTGATCATGCAATGATCACGTAGCTACCATGTACTGGTCACGTGACTGATCATGCACTGATCACGTGATTGATCATGCACTGATCACGTGGCTGATCATGCACTGATCACGTGGCTGATCATGCACTGATCACGTGACTGATCATGCACTGATCACGTGGCTATCATGCACTGATCACGTGGCTGATCATGCACTGATCACGTGACTGATCATGCACTGATCACGTGGCTATCATGCACTGCTCACGTGGCTGATCATGCCATGATCACGCAGCTACCATGTACTGGTCACATGACTGATCATGCACTGATCACGTGACTGATCATGCACTGATCACGTGGCTATCATGAACTACTCACGTGGCTGATCATGCAATGATCATGTAGCTACCATGTACAGGTCACGTGAATGATCATACACCCATCAGGTGACTGATCATGCACTGATCACGTGGCTATCATGCACTGATCACGAGACTGATCATGCACTGTTCACGTCTATATCATGCACTGATCACATGACTGCCCGTGCACTGATCACGTGGATGATCATACACTAATCTTGTGACAGATCATGCACTGATCACGTGGCTGATCATGCACTGATACCGTGACTGAGCATGGACTGATCACATGACTATCATGTAGTGATCACGTGACTTAATGGCGCTGATCATGTGACTGATCATGCGCTGATCATGTTTGCTATCATACACTGATCATGTGCCTCTGGAGGCAATAAACAAAGAGCTGAGTAGGCACGAATCAAACAGTCAGCAGGCAATAATCATGGAACTCAGGTGTGAGGAATCATGCTGCTCAGCTGGCAATAATCAAGCAGCTGAGCAGGCAGGAATCGTGCAGCTCAGCTGGCAATTGTCAAGCAGATGAGCAGACAGTAATCACGCAGCTCAGCAGGCCCAGATCACGTGACTGAGCATGCACTGTTCACGTGGCTGATCATACACTGATCACGTGATGATCATGCACTGATCACTTGGATATCATGCACTGATCACGTGGCTGATCATACACTGTTCACGTGTCTGACCATGCACTGATCACGTGGCTGATCATACACTGCTCACGTAACTGATCATGCACTGATCACGTGGCTATCATGCACTGATCACGTGGCTGAACATGCACTGTTCACGTGGCTGATCACACACCTGTCACGTGACATATCATGCACTGATCACGTGGCACTCATGCACTGATCACGTGGCTGATCATACTCTGCTCACGTAACTCATGCACACATCACGTGGCTATCATGCACTGCTCACGTGGCTGTCATGGAATGATCACGTAGCAACCATATACTGGTCACGTGACTGATCATGCACTGATCACGTAAATGATCATGCACTGTTCACGTGACTGATCATGTACTGATCACGTGACTGATCATGCACTGATCACGTGGCTATCATGCACTGCTCACGTGGCTGATCATGCAACGATCACGTAGCAACCATGTACTGGTCACGTGACTGATCATGCACTGATCACGTAATTGATCATGCACTGATCACGTGGCTCATCATGCACTGATCACGTGGCTGATCACACATGTATCACGTGACTGATCATGCACTGATCACGTGGCTCTCATGCACTGATCACGTGGCTGTCATGCACTGATCACGTGGCTGATCATGCACTGATCACGTGGCTGATCATGCACTGATCACGTGACTGATCATGCACTGATCACGTGGCTGATCATGCACTGATCACGTGGCTGATCATGCACTGATCACGTGGCTGATCATGCACTGTCACGTGACTATCATGCACTGATCACGTGACTCTCATGCACTGATCACGTGGCTGATCATACACTGATCACGTAACTCATGCACACATCACGTGGCTATCATGCACTGATCACGTGGCTGTCATGCAATGATCACGTAGCAACCATATACTGGTCACGTGACTGATCATGCACTGATCACGTAAATGATCATGCACTGATCACGTGACTGATCATGCACTGATCACGTGACTGATCATGCACTGATCACGTGGCTATCATGCACTGCTCACGTGGCTGATCATGCACGATCACGTAGCAACCATGTACTGGTCACGTGACTGATCATGCACTGATCACGTAATTGATCATGCACTGATCACGTGGCTCATCATGCACTGATCACGTGGCTGATCACACATGTATCACGTGACTGATCATGCACTGATCACGTGGCTCTCATGCACTGATCACGTGGCTGTCATGCACTGATCACGTGGCTGATCACACGTATCACATGACTGATCATGCACTGATCACGTGGCTATCATGCACTGATCACGTGGCTATCATGCACTGATCACGTGGCTGATCATGCAATGATCACGTAGCTACCATGTACTGGTCACGTGACTGATCATGCACTGATCACGTAATTGATCATGCACTGATCACGTGGCTGATCATGCACTGATCACGTGGCTGATCATGCACTGATCACGTAACTGATCATGCACTGATCACGTGACTGATCATGCACTGATCACGTGGCTATCATGCACTGATCACGTGGCTGACATACACTGATCACGTGCCTGGTCATGCACTGATCACGTGGCTGATCATGCACTGATCACGTGACTGATCATGCACTGATCACGTGTCTGATCATGCACTGATCACGTGGCTATCATGCACTGCTCACGTGGCTGATCATGCCATGATCACGCAGCTACCATGTACTGGTCACATGACTGATCATGCACTGATCACGTGGCTATCATGCACTACTCACGTGGCTGATCATGCAATGATCATGTAGCTACCATGTACAGGTCACGTGAATGATCATACACCCATCAGGTGACTGATCATGCACTGATCACGTGGCTATCATGCACTGATCACGAGACTGATCATGCACTGATCACGTCTATATCATGCACTGATCACATGACTGCCCATGCACTGATCACGTGGATGATCATACACTAATCTTGTGACAGATCATGCACTGATCACGTGGCTGATCATGCACTGATACCGTGACTGAGCATGGACTGATCACATGACTATCATGTAGTGATCACGTGACTTAATGGCGCTGATCATGTGACTGATCATGCGCTGATCATGTTTGCTATCATACACTGATCATGTGCCTCTGGAGGCAATAAACAAAGAGCTGAGTAGGCACGAATCAAACAGTCAGCAGGCAATAATCATGGAACTCAGGTGTGAGGAATCATGCTGCTCAGCTGGCAATAATCAAGCAGCTGAGCAGGCAGGAATTACGCAGCACAGCTGGCAATTGTCAAGCAGATGACAGGCAGGAATCGTGCAGCTCAGCTGGCAATTGTCAAGCAGATGAGCAGACAGTAATCACGCAGCTCAGCAGGCCCAGATCACGTGACTGAGCATGCACTGTTCACGTGGCTGATCATACACTGATCACGTGATGATCATGCACTGATCACTTGGATATCATGCACTGATCACGTGGCTGATCATACACTGTTCACGTGTCTGACCATGCACTGATCACGTGGCTGATCATACACTGCTCACGTAACTGATCATGCACTGATCACGTGGCTATCATGCACTGATCACGTGGCTGAACATGCACTGTTCACGTGGCTGATCACACACCTGTCACGTGACATATCATGCACTGATCACGTGGCACTCATGCACTGATCACGTGGCTGATCATACTCTGCTCACGTAACTCATGCACACATCACGTGGCTATCATGCACTGCTCACGTGGCTCGTCATGGAATGATCACGTAGCTACCATATACTGGTCACGTGACTGATCATGCAAAGATCACGTAAATGATCATGCACTGTTCACGTGACTGATCATGTACTGATCACGTGACTGATCATGCACTGATCACGTGGCTATCATGCTCTGCTCACGTGGCTGATCATGCAACGATCACGTAGCAACCATGTACTGGTCACGTGACTGATCATGCACTGATCACGTAATTGATCCTGCACTGATCACGTGGCTCATCATGCACTGATCACGTGGCTGATCACACATGTATCACGTGACTGATCATGCACTGATCCGTGGCTCTCATGCACTGATCACGTGGCTGTCATGCACTGATCACGTGGATATCATGCACTGATCACGTGGCTGATCACACACGTATCACATGACTGATCATGCACTGATCACGTGGCTATCATGCACTGATCACGTGGCTGATCATGCAATGATCACGTAGCTACCATGTACTGGTCACGTGACTGATCATGCACTGATCACGTGACTGATCATGCACTGATCACGTGGCTGATCATGCACTGATCACGTGGCTGATCATGCACTGATCACGTGGCTATCATGCACTGATCACGTGGCTGATCATGCACTGATCACGTGACTGATCATGCACTGATCACGTGGCTGATCATGCACTGATCACGTGACTGATCATGCACTGATCACGTGGCTGATCATGCACTGATCACGTGACTGATCATGCACTGATCACGTGACTGATCATGCACTGATCACGTGGCTATCATGCACTGATCACGTGGCTGATCATGCACTGATCACGTAACTCATGCACACATCACGTGGCTATCATGCACTGATCACGTGGCTGTCATGCAATGATCACGTAGCAACCATATACTGGTCACGTGGCTGATCATGCACTGATCACGTAATGATCATGCACTGATCACGTGACTGATCATGCACTGATCACGTGACTGATCATGCACTGATCACGTGGCTATCATGCACTGATCACGTGGCTGATCATGCACTGATCACGTAGCAACCATGCACTGATCACGTGACTGATCATGCACTGATCACGTAATTGATCATGCACTGATCACGTGGCTGATCATGCACTGATCACGTGGCTGATCACACATGATCACGTGACTGATCATGCACTGATCACGTGGCTATCATGCACTGATCACGTGGCTGTCATGCACTGATCACGTGGCTGATCACACACTGATCACATGACTGATCATGCACTGATCACGTGGCTGATCATGCACTGATCACGTGGCTGATCATGCACTGATCACGTGGCTATCATGCACTGATCACGTGGCTGATCATGCACTGATCACGTAGCTATCATGCACTGATCACGTGACTGATCATGCACTGATCACGTGCTGATCATGCACTGATCACGTGGCTGATCATGCACTGATCACGTGGCTGATCATGCACTGATCACGTGACTGATCATGCACTGATCACGTGGCTATCATGCACTGATCACGTGGCTGATCATGCACTGATCACGTGACTGATCATGCACTGATCACGTGGCTATCATGCACTGCTCACGTGGCTGATCATGCATGATCACGCAGCTACCATGTACTGGTCACATGACTGATCATGCACTGATCACGTGACTGATCATGCACTGATCACGTGGCTATCATGCACTACTCACGTGGCTGATCATGCAATGATCATGTAGCTACCATGTACAGGTCACGTGAATGATCATACACCCATCAGGTGACTGATCATGCACTGATCACGTGGCTATCATGCACTGATCACGAGACTGATCATGCACTGATCACGTCTATATCATGCACTGATCACATGACTGCCCATGCACTGATCACGTGGATGATCATACACTAATCTTGTGACAGATCATGCACTGATCACGTGGCTGATCATGCACTGATACCGTGACTGAGCATGGACTGATCACATGACTATCATGTAGTGATCACGAGACTTAATGGCGCTGATCATGTGACTGATCATGCGCTGATCATGTTTGCTATCATACACTGATCATGTGCCTCTGGAGGCAATAAACAAAGAGCTGAGTAGGCACGAATCAAACAGTCAGCAGGCAATAATCATGGAACTCAGGTGTGAGGAATCATGCTGCTCAGCTGGCAATAATCAAGCAGCTGAGCAGGCAGGAATCGTGCAGCTCAGCTGGCAATTGTCAAGCAGATGAGCAGACAGTAATCACGCAGCTCAGCAGGCCCAGATCACGTGACTGAGCATGCACTGTTCACGTGGCTGATCATACACTGATCACGTGATGATCATGCACTGATCACTTGGATATCATGCACTGATCACGTGACTGATCATACACTGTTCACGTGTCTGACCATGCACTGATCACGTGGCTGATCATACACTGCTCACGTAACTGATCATGCACTGATCACGTGGCTATCATGCACTGATCACGTGGCTGAACATGCACTGTTCACGTGGCTGATCACACACTGTCACGTGACATATCATGCACTGATCACGTGGCACTCATGCACTGATCACGTGGCTGATCATACTCTGCTCACGTAACTCATGCACACATCACGTGGCTATCATGCACTGCTCACGTGGCTCGTCATGGAATGATCACGTAGCAACCATATACTGGTCACGTGACTGATCATGCACTGATCACGTAACTGATCATGCACTGTTCACGTGTCTGATCATGTACTGATCACGTGACTGATCATGCACTGATCACGTGGCTATCATGCTCTGCTCACGTGGCTGATCATGCAACGATCACGTAGCAACCATGTACTGGTCACGTGACTGATCATGCACTGATCACGTAATTGATCCTGCACTGATCACGTGGCTCATCATGCACTGATCACGTGGCTGATCACACATGTATCACGTGACTGATCATGCACTGATCACGTGGCTCTCATGCACTGATCACGTGGCTGATCATGCACTGATCACGTGGCTGATCATGCACTGATCACGTGGCTATCATGCACTGATCACGTAACTGATCATGCACTGATCACGTGGCTGATCATGCACTGATCACGTGGCTGATCATGCACTGATCACGTGGCTGATCATACACTGTCACGTGACTATCATGCACTGATCACGTGACTATCATGCACTGATCACGTGGCTGATCATACACTGATCACGTAACTCATGCACACATCACGTGGCTATCATGCACTGCTCACGTGGCTGTCATGGAATGATCACGTAGCAACCATATACTGGTCACGTGACTGATCATGCACTGATCACGTAAATGATCATGCACTGATCACGTGACTGATCATGCACTGATCACGTGACTGATCATGCACTGATCACGTGGCTATCATGCACTGCTCACGTGGCTGATCATGCAACGATCACGTAGCAACCATGTACTGGTCACGTGACTGATCATGCACTGATCACGTAATTGATCATGCACTGATCACGTGGCTCATCATGCACTGATCACGTGGCTGATCACACATGTATCACGTGACTGATCATGCACTGAACCCGTGGCTCTCATGCACTGATCACGTGGCTGTCATGCACTGATCACGTGGCTGATCACACACGTATCACATGACTGATCATGCACTGATCACGTGGCTATCATGCACTGATCACGTGGCTATCATGCACTGATCACGTGGCTGATCATGCAATGATCACGTAGCTACCATGTACTGGTCACGTGACTGATCATGCACTGAGCACGTAATTGATCATGCACTGATCATGTGGCTGATCATGCACTGATCACGTGGCTGATCATACACTGATCACGTAACTGATCATGCACTGATCACGTGACTGATCATGCACTGATCACGTGGCTATCATGCACTGATCACGTGGCTGACATACACTGATCACGTGCCTGATCATGCACTGATCACGTGGCTGATCATGCACTGATCACGTGACTGATCATGCACTGATCACGTGTCTGATCATGCACTGATCACGTGGCTATCATGCACTGCTCACGTGGCTGGTCATGCCATGATCACGCAGCTACCATGTACTGGTCACATGACTGATCATGCACTGATCACGTGGCTATCATGCACTACTCACGTGGCTGATCATGCAATGATCATGTAGCTACCATGTACAGGTCACGTGAATGATCATACACCCATCAGGTGACTGATCATGCACTGATCACGTGGCTATCATGCACTGATCACGAGACTGATCATGCACTGATCACGTCTATATCATGCACTGATCACATGACTGCCCATGCACTGATCACGTGGATGATCATACACTAATCTTGTGACAGATCATGCACTGATCACGTGGCTGATCATGCACTGATACCGTGACTGAGCATGGACTGATCACATGACTATCATGTAGTGATCACGTGACTTAATGGCGCTGATCATGTGACTGATCATGCGCTGATCATGTTTGCTATCATACACTGATCATGTGCCTCTGGAGGCAATAAACAAAGAGCTGAGTAGGCACGAATCAAACAGTCAGCAGGCAATAATCATGGAACTCAGGTGTGAGGAATCATGCTGCTCAGCTGGCAATAATCAAGCAGCTGAGCAGGCAGGAATTACGCAGCACAGCTGGCAATTGTCAAGCAGATGACAGGCAGGAATCGTGCAGCTCAGCTGGCAATTGTCAAGCAGATGAGCAGACAGTAATCACGCAGCTCAGCAGGCCCAGATCACGTGACTGAGCATGCACTGTTCACGTGGCTGATCATACACTGATCACGTGATGATCATGCACTGATCACTTGGATATCATGCACTGATCACGTGGCTGATCATACACTGTTCACGTGTCTGACCATGCACTGATCACGTGGCTGATCATACACTGCTCACGTAACTGATCATGCACTGATCACGTGGCTATCATGCACTGATCACGTGGCTGAACATGCACTGTTCACGTGGCTGATCACACACCTGTCACGTGACATATCATGCACTGATCACGTGGCACTCATGCACTGATCACGTGGCTGATCATACTCTGCTCACGTAACTCATGCACACATCACGTGGCTATCATGCACTGCTCACGTGGCTCGTCATGGAATGATCACGTAGCAACCATATACTGGTCACGTGACTGATCATGCACAGATCACGTAAATGATCATGCACTGTTCACGTGACTGATCATGTACTGATCACGTGACTGATCATGCACTGATCACGTGGCTATCATGCTCTGCTCACGTGGCTGATCATGCAACGATCACGTAGCAACCATGTACTGGTCACGTGACTGATCATGCACTGATCACGTAATTGATCCTGCACTGATCACGTGGCTCATCATGCACTGATCACGTGGCTGATCACACATGTATCACGTGACTGATCATGCACTGATCCGTGGCTCTCATGCACTGATCACGTGGCTGTCATGCACTGATCACGTGGATATCATGCACTGATCACGTGACTGATCACACACGTATCACATGACTGATCATGCACTGATCACGTGGCTATCATGCACTGATCACGTGGCTGATCATGCAATGATCACGTAGCTACCTTGTACTGGTCACGTAACTGATCATGCACTGAGCACGTAATTGATCATGCACTGATCACGTGGCTGATCATGCACTGATCACGTGGCTGATCATGCACTGATCACGTGGCTATCATGCACTGATCACGTGGCTGGACATGCACTGATCACGTGCCTGATCATGCACTGATCACGTGGCTGATCATGCACTGATCACGTGACTGATCATGCACTGATCACGTGGCTGATCATGCACTGATCACGTGACTGATCATGCACTGATCACGTGACTGATCATGCACTGATCACGTGGCTATCATGCACTGATCACGTGGCTGATCATGCACTGATCACGTAACTCATGCACACATCACGTGGCTATCATGCACTGCTCACGTGGCTGTCATGGAATGATCACGTAGCAACCATATACTGGTCACGTGGCTGATCATGCAATGATCACGTAAATGATCATGCACTGATCACGTGACTGATCATGCACTGATCACGTGACTGATCATGCACTGATCACGTGGCTATCATGCACTGATCACGTGGCTGATCATGCACGATCACGTAGCAACCATGCACTGATCACGTGACTGATCATGCACTGATCACGTAATTGATCATGCACTGATCACGTGGCTGATCATGCACTGATCACGTGGCTGATCACACATGTATCACGTGACTGATCATGCACTGATCACGTGGCTCATCATGCACTGATCACGTGGCTGTCATGCACTGATCACGTGGCTGATCACACGTATCACATGACTGATCATGCACTGATCACGTGGCTATCATGCACTGATCACGTGGCTATCATGCACTGATCACGTGGCTGATCATGCAATGATCACGTAGCTACCATGTACTGGTCACGTGACTGATCATGCACTGATCACGTAATTGATCATGCACTGATCATGGCTGATCATGCACTGATCACGTGGCTGATCATGCACTGATCACGTAACTGATCATGCACTGATCACGTGACTGATCATGCACTGATCACGTGGCTATCATGCACTGATCACGTGGCTGACATACACTGATCACGTGCCTGATCATGCACTGATCACGTGGCTGATCATGCACTGATCACGTGACTGATCATGCACTGATCACGTGTCTGATCATGCACTGATCACGTGGCTATCATGCACTGCTCACGTGGCTGATCATGCCATGATCACGCAGCTACCATGTACTGGTCACATGACTGATCATGCACTGATCACGTGACTGATCATGCAGTGATCACGTGGCTATCATGCACTACTCACGTGGCTGATCATGCAATGATCATGTAGCTACCATGTACAGGTCACGTGAATGATCATACACCCATCAGGTGACTGATCATGCACTGATCACGTGGCTATCATGCACTGATCACGAGACTGATCATGCACTGATCACGTCTATATCATGCACTGATCACATGACTGCCCATGCACTGATCACGTGGATGATCATACACTACTCTTGTGACAGATCATGCACTGATCACGTGGCTGATCATGCACTGATACCGTGACTGAGCATGGACTGATCACATGACTATCATGTAGTGATCACGTGACTTAATGGCGCTGATCATGTGACTGATCATGCGCTGATCATGTTTGCTATCATACACTGATCATGTGCCTCTGGAGGCAATAAACAAAGAGCTGAGTAGGCACGAATCAAACAGTCAGCAGGCAATAATCATGGAACTCAGGTGTGAGGAATCATGCTGCTCAGCTGGCAATAATCAAGCAGCTAAGCAGGCAGGAATTACGCAGCACAGCTGGCAATTGTCAAGCAGATGACAGGCAGGAATCGTGCAGCTCAGCTGGCAATTGTCAAGCAGATGAGCAGACAGTAATCACGCAGCTCAGCAGGCCCAAATCACGTGACTGAGCATGCACTGATCACGTGGCTGATCATACACTGATCACGTGTCTGACCATGCACTGATCACGTGGGTGATCATACACTGATCACGTAACTGATCATGCACTGATCACGTGGCTATCATGCACTGATCACGTGGCTGAACATGCACTGTTCACGTGGCTGATAACACACCTGTCACGTGACATATCATGCACTGATCACGTGGCACTCATGCACTGATCACGTGGCTGATCATACTCTGCTCACATAACTCATGCACACATCACGTGGCTATCATGCACTGCTCACGTGGCTCGTCATGGAATGATCACGTAGCAACCATATACTGGTCACGTGACTGATCATGCACAGATCACGTAAATGATCATGCACTGTTCACGTGACTGATCATGTACTGATCACGTGACTGATCATGCACTGATCACGTGGCTATCATGCTCTGCTCACGTGGCTGATCATGCAACGATCAGGTAGTAACCATGTACTGGTCACGTGACTGATCATGCACTGATCACGTAATTGATCCTGCACTGATCACGTGGCTCATCATGCACTGATCACGTGGCTGATCACACATGTATCACGTGACTGATCATGCACTGATCACGTGGCTCTCATGCACTGATCACGTGGCTGTCATGCACTGATCACGTGGATATCATGCACTGATCACGTGGCTGATCACACACGTATCACATGACTGATCATGCACTGATCACGTGGCTATCATGCACTGATCACGTGGCTATCATGCACTGATCACGTGGCTTATCATGCACTGATCACGGCTACCATGTACTGGTCACGTGACTGATCATGCACTGATCACGTGATTGATCATGCACTGATCATGTGGCTGATCATGCACTGATCACGTGGCTGATCATGCACTGATCACGTAACTGATCATGCACTGATCACGTGACTGATCATGCACTGATCACGTGGCTATCATGCACTGATCACGTGGCTGATCATGCACTGATCACGTGCCTGATCATGCACTGATCACGTGGCTGATCATGCACTGATCACGTGACTGATCATGCACTGATCACGTGGCTGATCATGCACTGATCACGTGACTGATCATGCACTGATCACGTGGCTGATCATGCACTGATCACGTGGCTATCATGCACTGATCACGTGACTGATCATGCATGATCACGCAGCTACCATGCACTGATCACGTGACTGATCATGCACTGATCACGTGGCTGATCATACACTGATCACGTAACTGATCATGCACTGATCACGTGGCTATCATGCACTGATCACGTGGCTGATCATGCACTGATCACGTGGCTGATCACACACCTGTCACGTGACATATCATGCACTGATCACGTGACTCTCATGCACTGATCACGTGGCTGATCATACACTGCTCACGTAACTCATGCACGCATCACGTGGCTATCATGCACTGCTCACGTGGCTGTCATGGAATGATCACGTAGCAACCATATACTGGTCACGTGACTGATCATGCACTGATCACGTAACTGATCATGCACTGATCACGTGACTGATCATGCACTGATCACGTGACTGATCATGCACTGATCACGTGGCTATCATGCACTGCTCACGTGGCTGATCATGCACGATCACGTAGCAACCATGTACTGGTCACGTGACTGATCATGCACTGATCACGTAATTGATCATGCACTGATCACGTGGCTCATCATGCACTGATCACGTGGCTGATCACACATGATCACGTGACTGATCATGCACTGATCACGTGGCTCTCATGCACTGATCACGTGGCTGTCATGCACTGATCACGTGGATATCATGCACTGATCACGTGGCTGATCACACACGTATCACATGACTGGTCATGCACTGATCACGTGGCTATCATGCACTGATCACGTGGCTATCATGCACTGATCACGTGGCTGATCATGCAATGATCACGTAGCTACCATGTACTGGTCACGTGACTGATCATGCACTGATCACGTAATTGATCATGCACTGATCATGTGGCTGATCATGCACTGATCACGTGGCTGATCATGCACTGATCACGTAACTGATCATGCACTGATCACGTGACTGATCATGCACTGATCACGTGGCTATCATGCACTGATCACGTGGCTGACATACACTGATCACGTGCCTGGTCATGCACTGATCACGTGGCTGATCATGCACTGATCACGTGACTGATCATGCACTGATCACGTGTCTGATCATGCACTGATCACGTGGCTATCATGCACTGCTCACGTGGCTGATCATGCCATGATCACGCAGCTACCATGTACTGGTCACATGACTGATCATGCACTGATCACGTGACTGATCATGCAGTGATCACGTGGCTCTCATGAACTACTCACGTGGCTGATCATGCAATGATCATGTAGCTACCATGTACAGGTCACGTGAATGATCATACACCCATCAGGTGACTGATCATGCACTGATCACGTGGCTATCATGCACTGATCACGAGACTGATCATGCACTGATCACGTCTATATCATGCACTGATCACATGACTGCCCATGCACTGATCACGTGGATGATCATACACTAATCTTGTGACAGATCATGCACTGATCACGTGGCTGATCATGCACTGATACCGTGACTGAGCATGGACTGATCACATGACTATCATGTAGTGATCACGTGACTTAATGGCGCTGATCATGTGACTGATCATGCGCTGATCATGTTTGCTATCATACACTGATCATGTGCCTCTGGAGGCAATAAACAAAGAGCTGAGTAGGCACGAATCAAACAGTCAGCAGGCAATAATCATGGAACTCAGGTGTGAGGAATCATGCTGCTCAGCTGGCAATAATCAAGCAGCTGAGCAGGCAGGAATTACGCAGCACAGCTGGCAATTGTCAAGCAGATGAGCAGACAGTAATCACGCAGCTCAGCAGGCCCAGATCACGTGACTGAGCATGCACTGTTCACGTGGCTGATCATTCACTGATCACGTGATGATCATGCACTGATCACTTGGATATCATGCACTGATCACGTGGCTGATCATACACTCTTCACGTGTCTGACCATGCACTGATCACGTGGCTGATCATACACTGCTCACGTAACTGATCATGCACTGATCACGTGGCTATCATGCACTGATCACGTGGCTGAACATGCACTGTTCACGTGGCTGATCACACACCTGTCACATGACATATCATGCACTGATCACGTGGCACTCATGCACTGATCACGTGGCTGATCATACTCTGCTCACGTAACTCATGCACACATCACGTGGCTATCATGCACTGATCACGTGGCTGATCATGCAATGATCACGTAGCTACCATGTACTGGTCACGTGACTGATCATGCACTGATCACGTAATTGATCATGCACTGATCACGTGGCTGATCATGCACTGATCACGTGGCTGATCATGCACTGATCACGTAACTGATCATGCACTGATCACGTGACTGATCATGCACTGATCACGTGGCTATCATGCACTGATCACGTGGCTGATCATGCACTGATCACGTGCCTGATCATGCACTGATCACGTGGCTGATCATGCACTGATCACGTGACTGATCATGCACTGATCACGTGACTGATCATGCACTGATCACGTGGCTATCATGCACTGATCACGTGGCTGATCATGCATGATCACGCAGCTACCATGTACTGGTCACATGACTGATCATGCACTGATCACGTGACTGATCATGCAGTGATCACGTGGCTATCATGCACTACTCACGTGGCTGATCATGCAATGATCATGTAGCTACCATGTACAGGTCACGTGAATGATCATACACCCATCAGGTGACTGATCATGCACTGATCACGTGGCTATCATGCACTGATCACGAGACTGATCATGCACTGATCACGTCTATATCATGCACTGATCACATGACTGCCCATGCACTGATCACGTGGATGATCATACACTAATCTTGTGACAGATCATGCACTGATCACGTGGCTGATCATGCACTGATACCGTGACTGAGCATGGACTGATCACATGACTATCATGTAGTGATCACGTGACTTAATGGCGCTGATCATGTGACTGATCATGCGCTGATCATGTTTGCTATCATACACTGATCATGTGCCTCTGGAGGCAATAAACAAAGAGCTGAGTAGGCACGAATCAAACAGTCAGCAGGCAATAATCATGGAACTCAGGTGTGAGGAATCATGCTGCTCAGCTGGCAATAATCAAGCAGCTGAGCAGGCAGGAATTACGCAGCACAGCTGGCAATTGTCAAGCAGATGACAGGCAGGAATCGTGCAGCTCAGCTGGCAATTGTCAAGCAGATGAGCAGACAGTAATCACGCAGCTCAGCAGGCCCAGATCACGTGACTGAGCATGCACTGTTCACGTGGCTGATCATACACTGATCACGTGATGATCATGCACTGATCACTTGGATATCATGCACTGATCACGTGGCTGATCATGCACTGATCACGTACTGACCATGCACTGATCACGTGACTGATCATGCACTGATCACGTAACTGATCATGCACTGATCACGTGGCTATCATGCACTGATCACGTGGCTGATCACACATGTATCACGTGACTGATCATGCACTGATCACGTGGCTCTCATGCACTGATCACGTGGCTGTCATGCACTGATCACGTGGATATCATGCACTGATGATGTGGCTGATCACACACGTATCACATGACTGATCATGCACTGATCACGTGGCTATCATGCACTGATCACGTGGCTATCATGCACTGATCACGTGGCTGATCATGCAATGATCACGTAGCTACATGTACTGGTCACGTGACTGATCATGCACTGATCACGTAATTGATCATGCACTGATCACGTGGCTGATCATGCACTGATCACGTGGCTGATCATGCACTGATCACGTAACTGATCATGCACTGATCACGTGACTGATCATGCACTGATCACGTGGCTATCATGCACTGATCACGTGGCTGACATACACTGATCACGTGCCTGGTCATGCACTGATCACGTGGCTGATCATGCACTGATCACGTGACTGATCATGCACTGATCACGTGTCTGATCATGCACTGATCACGTGGCTATCATGCACTGCTCACGTGGCTGATCATGCCATGATCACGCAGCTACCATGTACTGGTCACATGACTGATCATGCACTGATCACGTGACTGATCATGCAGTGATCACGTGGCTATCATGCACTACTCACGTGGCTGATCATGCAATGATCATGTAGCTACCATGTACAGGTCACGTGAATGATCATACACCCATCAGGTGACTGATCATGCACTGATCACGTGGCTATCATGCACTGATCACGAGACTGATCATGCACTGATCACGTCTATATCATGCACTGATCACATGACTGCCCATGCACTGATCACGTGGATGATCATACACTAATCTTGTGACAGATCATGCACTGATCACGTGGCTGATCATGCACTGATACCGTGACTGAGCATGGATTGGTCACATGACTATCATGTAGTGATCACGTGACTTAATGGCGCTGATCATGTGACTGATCATGCGCTGATCATGTTTGCTATCATACACTGATCATGTGCCTCTGGAGGCAATAAACAAAGAGCTGAGTAGGCACGAATCAAACAGTCAGCAGGCAATAATCATGGAACTCAGGTGTGAGGAATCATGCTGCTCAGCTGGCAATAATCAAGCAGCTGAGCAGGCAGGAATTACGCAGCACAGCTGGCAATTGTCAAGCAGATGACAGGCAGGAATCGTGCAGCTCAGCTGGCAATTGTCAAGCAGATGAGCAGACAGTAATCACGCAGCTCAGCAGGCCCAGATCACGTGACTGAGCATGCACTGTTCACGTGGCTGATCATACACTGATCACGTGTCTGATCATGCACTGATCACGTGGCTGATCATACACTGCTCACGTAACTGATCATGCACTGATCACGTGGCTATCATGCACTGATCACGTGGCTGAACATGCACTGTTCACGTGGCTGATCACACACCTGTCACGTGACATATCATGCACTGATCACGTGGCACTCATGCACTGATCACGTGGCTGATCATACTCTGCTCACATAACTCATGCACACATCACGTGGCTATCATGCACTGCTCACGTGGCTCGTCATGGAATGATCACGTAGCAACCATATACTGGTCACGTGACTGATCATGCAAAGATCACGTAAATGATCATGCACTGTTCACGTGACTGATCATGTACTGATCACGTGACTGATCATGCACTGATCACGTGGCTATCATGCTCTGCTCACGTGGCTTATCATGCAACGATCAGGTAGTAACCATGTACTGGTCACGTGACTGATCATGCACTGATCACGTAATTGATCCTGCACTGATCACGTGGCTCATCATGCACTGATCACGTGGCTGATCACACATGTATCACGTGACTGATCATGCACTGATCACGTGGCTCTCATGCACTGATCGCGTGGCTGTCATGCACTGATCACGTGGATATCATGCACTGATCACGTGGCTGATCACACACGTATCACATGACTGATCATGCACTGATCACGTGGCTATCATGCACTGATCACGTGGCTATCATGCACTGATCACGTGGCTGATCATGCAATGATCACGTAGCTACCATGTACTGATCACGTGACTGATCATGCACTGATCACGTAATTGATCATGCACTGATCATGTGGCTGATCATGCACTGATCACGTGGCTGATCATACACTGATCACGTAACTGATCATGCACTGATCACGTGACTGATCATGCACTGATCACGTGGCTATCATGCACTGATCACTTGGCTGATCATACACTGATCACGTGCCTGATCATGCACTGATCACGTGGCTGATCATGCACTGATCACGTGACTGATCATGCACTGATCACGTGTCTGATCATGCACTGATCACGTGACTGATCATGCACTGACGTGCTGATCATGCACTGATCACGTGGCTATCATGCACTGATCACGTGACTGATCATGCATGATCACGCAGCTACCATGCACTGATCACATGACTGATCATGCACTGATCACGTGGCTGATCATGCACTGATCACGTAACTGATCATGCACTGATCACGTGGCTATCATGCACTGATCACGTGGCTGATCATGCACTGATCACGTGGCTGATCACACACTGTCACGTGACATATCATGCACTGATCACGTGACTCTCATGCACTGATCACGTGGCTGATCATACACTGCTCACGTAACTCATGCACACATCACGTGGCTATCATGCACTGCTCACGTGGCTGTCATGGAATGATCACGTAGCAACCATATACTGATCACGTGACTGATCATGCACTGATCACGTAAATGATCATGCACTGATCACGTGACTGATCATGCACTGATCACGTGACTGATCATGCACTGATCACGTGGCTATCATGCACTGCTCACGTGGCTGATCATGCACTGATCACGTAGCAACCATATACTGGTCACGTGACTGATCATGCACTGATCACGTAATTGATCATGCACTGATCACGTGGCTGATCATGCACTGATCACGTGGCTGATCACACATGTATCACGTGACTGATCATGCACTGATCACGTGGCTCTCATGCACTGATCACGTGGCTGTCATGCACTGATCACGTGGATATCATGCACTGATCACGTGTCTGATCACACACGTATCACATGACTGGTCATGCACTGATCACGTGGCTATCATGCACTGATCACGTGGCTATCATGCACTGATCACGTGGCTGATCATGCAATGATCACGTAGCTACCATGTACTGGTCACGTGACTGATCATGCACTGATCACGTAATTGATCATGCACTGATCATGTGGCTGATCATGCACTGATCACGTGGCTGATCATGCACTGATCACGTGACTGATCATGCACTGATCACGTGACTGATCATGCACTGATCACGTGGCTATCATGCACTGATCACGTGGCTGACATACACTGATCACGTGCCTGATCATGCACTGATCACGTGGCTGATCATGCACTGATCACGTGACTGATCATGCACTGATCACGTGTCTGATCATGCACTGATCACGTGGCTATCATGCACTGCTCACGTGGCTGATCATGCATGATCACGCAGCTACCATGTACTGGTCACATGACTGATCATGCACTGATCACGTGACTGATCATGCAGTGATCACGTGGCTATCATGCACTACTCACGTGGCTGATCATGCAATGATCATGTAGCTACCATGTACAGGTCACGTGAATGATCATACACCCATCAGGTGACTGATCATGCACTGATCACGTGGCTATCATGCACTGATCACGAGACTGATCATGCACTGATCACGTCTATATCATGCACTGATCACATGACTGCCCATGCACTGATCACGTGGATGATCATACACTAATCTTGTGACAGATCATGCACTGATCACGTGGCTGATCATGCACTGATACCGTGACTGAGCATGGACTGATCACATGACTATCATGTAGTGATCACGTGACTTAATGGCGCTGATCATGTGACTGATCATGCGCTGATCATGTTTGCTATCATACACTGATCATGTGCCTCTGGAGGCAATAAACAAAGAGCTGAGTAGGCACGAATCAAACAGTCAGCAGGCAATAATCATGGAACTCAGGTGTGAGGAATCATGCTGCTCAGCTGGCAATAATCAAGCAGCTGAGCAGGCAGGAATTACGCAGCACAGCTGGCAATTGTCAAGCAGATGACAGGCAGGAATCGTGCAGCTCAGCTGGCAATTGTCAAGCAGATGAGCAGACAGTAATCACGCAGCTCAGCAGGCCCAGATCACGTGACTGAGCATGCACTGTTCACGTGGCTGATCATACACTGATCACGTGTCTGATCATGCACTGATCACGTGGCTGATCATACACTGCTCACGTAACTGATCATGCACTGATCACGTGGCTATCATGCACTGATCACGTGGCTGAACATGCACTGTTCACGTGGCTGATCACACACCTGTCACGTGACATATCATGCACTGATCACGTGGCACTCATGCACTGATCACGTGGCTGATCATACTCTGCTCACATAACTCATGCACACATCACGTGGCTATCATGCACTGCTCACGTGGCTCGTCATGGAATGATCACGTAGCAACCATATACTGGTCACGTGACTGATCATGCAAAGATCACGTAAATGATCATGCACTGTTCACGTGACTGATCATGTACTGATCACGTGACTGATCATGCACTGATCACGTGGCTATCATGCTCTGCTCACGTGGCTTATCATGCAACGATCAGGTAGTAACCATGTACTGGTCACGTGACTGATCATGCACTGATCACGTAATTGATCCTGCACTGATCACGTGGCTCATCATGCACTGATCACGTGGCTGATCACACATGTATCACGTGACTGATCATGCACTGATCACGTGGCTCTCATGCACTGATCACGTGGCTGTCATGCACTGATCACGTGGATATCATGCACTGATCACGTGGCTGATCACACACGTATCACATGACTGATCATGCACTGATCACGTGGCTATCATGCACTGATCACGTGGCTGATGCACTGATCACGTGGCTGATCATGCACTGATCACGTGGCTACCATGTACTGATCACGTGACTGATCATGCACTGATCACGTAACTGATCATGCACTGATCATGTGGCTGATCATGCACTGATCACGTGGCTGATCATGCACTGATCACGTAACTGATCATGCACTGATCACGTGACTGATCATGCACTGATCACGTGGCTATCATGCACTGATCACGTGGCTGGACATGCACTGATCACGTGCCTGATCATGCACTGATCACGTGGCTGATCATGCACTGATCACGTGACTGATCATGCACTGATCACGTGACTGATCATGCACTGATCACGTGACTGATCATGCACTGATCGTGTCTGATCATGCACTGATCACGTGGCTATCATGCACTGATCACGTGACTGATCATGCACTGATCACGCAGCTATCATGCACTGGTCACGTGACTGATCATGCACTGATCACGTGGCTGATCATGCACTGATCACGTAACTGATCATGCACTGATCACGTGGCTATCATGCACTGATCACGTGGCTGAACATGCACTGATCACGTGGCTGATCACACACTGTCACGTGACATATCATGCACTGATCACGTGACTCTCATGCACTGATCACGTGGCTGATCATACACTGCTCACGTAACTCATGCACACATCACGTGGCTATCATGCACTGCTCACGTGGCTGTCATGGAATGATCACGTAGCAACCATATACTGGTCACGTGACTGATCATGCACTGATCACGTAAATGATCATGCACTGATCACGTGACTGATCATGCACTGATCACGTGACTGATCATGCACTGATCACGTGGCTATCATGCACTGCTCACGTGGCTGATCATGCACTGATCACGTAGCAACCATATACTGGTCACGTGACTGATCATGCACTGATCACGTAATTGATCATGCACTGATCACGTGGCTCATCATGCACTGATCACGTGGCTGATCACACATGTATCACGTGACTGATCATGCACTGATCACGTGGCTCTCATGCACTGATCACGTGGCTGTCATGCACTGATCACGTGGATATCATGCACTGATCACGTGTCTGATCACACACGTATCACATGACTGGTCATGCACTGATCACGTGGCTATCATGCACTGATCACGTGGCTATCATGCACTGATCACGTGGCTGATCATGCAATGATCACGTAGCTACCATGTACTGGTCACGTGACTGATCATGCACTGATCACGTAATGATCATGCACTGATCATGTGGCTGATCATGCACTGATCACGTGGCTGATCATACACTGATCACATAACTGATCATGCACTGATCACGTGACTGATCATGCACTGATCACGTGGCTATCATGCACTGATCACTTGGCTGGACATACACTGATCACGTGCCTGGTCATGCACTGATCACGTGGCTGATCATGCACTGATCACGTGACTGATCATGCACTGATCTCGTGTCTGATCATGCACTGATCACGTGGCTATCATGCACTGCTCACGTGGCTGATCATGCCATGATCACGCAGCTACCATGTACTGGTCACATGACTGATCATGCACTGATCACGTGACTGATCATGCAGTGATCACGTGGCTATCATGAACTACTCACGTGGCTGATCATGCAATGATCATGTAGCTACCATGTACAGGTCACGTGAATGATCATACACCCATCAGGTGACTGATCATGCACTGATCACGTGGCTATCATGCACTGATCACGAGACTGATCATGCACTGTTCACGTCTATATCATGCACTGATCACATGACTGCCCATGCACTGATCACGTGGATGATCATACACTAATCTTGTGACAGATCATGCACTGATCACGTGGCTGATCATGCACTGATACCGTGACTGAGCATGGACTGATCACATGACTATCATGTAGTGATCACGTGACTTAATGGCGCTGATCATGTGACTGATCATGCGCTGATCATGTTTGCTATCATACACTGATCATGTGCCTCTGGAGGCAATAAACAAAGAGCTGAGTAGGCACGAATCAAACAGTCAGCAGGCAATAATCATGGAACTCAGGTGTGAGGAATCATGCTGCTCAGCTGGCAATAATCAAGCAGCTGAGCAGGCAGGAATTACGCAGCACAGCTGGCAATTGTCAAGCAGATGACAGGCAGGAATCGTGCAGCTCAGCTGGCAATTGTCAAGCAGATGAGCAGACAGTAATCACGCAGCTCAGCAGGCCCAGATCACGTGACTGAGCATGCACTGTTCACGTGGCTGATCATACACTGATCACGTGATGATCATGCACTGATCACTTGGATATCATGCACTGATCACGTGGCTGATCATACACTGTTCACGTGTCTGACCATGCACTGATCACGTGGCTGATCATACACTGCTCACGTAACTGATCATGCACTGATCACGTGGCTATCATGCACTGATCACGTGGCTGAACATGCACTGTTCACGTGGCTGATCACACACCTGTCACGTGACATATCATGCACTGATCACGTGGCTGATCATACTCTGCTCACGTAACTCATGCACACATCACGTGGCTATCATGCACTGCTCACGTGGCTCGTCATGGAATGATTACGTAGCAACCATATACTGGTCACGTGACTGATCATGCAAAGATCACGTAAATGATCATGCACTGTTCACGTGTCTGATCATGTACTGATCACGTGACTGATCATGCACTGAACACGTGGCTATCATGCTCTGCTCACGTGGCTGATCATGCAATGATCACGTAGCAACCATGTACTGGTCACGTGACTGATCATGCACTGATCACGTAATTGATCCTGCACTGATCACGTGGCTCATCATGCACTGATCACGTGGCTGATCACACATGTATCACGTGACTGATCATGCACTGATCCGTGGCTCTCATGCACTGATCACGTGGCTGTCATGCACTGATCACGTGGATATCATGCACTGATCACGTGGCTGATCACACACGTATCACATGACTGATCATGCACTGATCACGTGGCTATCATGCACTGATCACGTGGCTATCATGCACTGATCACGTGGCTGATCATGCAATGATCACGTAGCTACCATGTACTGGTCACGTGACTGATCATGCACTGATCACGTTATTTATCATGCACTGATCATGTGGCTGATCATGCACTGATCACGTGGCTGATCATACACTGATCACATAACTGATCATGCACTGATCACGTGACTGATCATGCACTGATCACGTGGCTATCATGCACTGATCACTTGGCTGGACATACACTGATCACGTCCCTGGTCATGCACTGATCACGTGGCTGATCATGCACTGATCACGTGACTGATCATGCACTGATCTCGTGTCTGATCATGCACTGATCACGTGGCTATCATGCACTGCTCACGTGGCTGATCATGCCATGATCACGCAGCTACCATGTACTGGTCACATGACTGATCATGCACTGATCACGTGACTGATCATGCAGTGATCACGTGGCTATCATGAACTACTCATGTGGCTGATCATGCAATGATCATGTAGCTACCATGTACAGGTCACGTGAATGATCATACACCCATCAGGTGACTGATCATGCACTGATCACGTGGCTATCATGCACTGATCACGAGACTGGTCATGCACTGTTCACGTCTATATCATGCACTGATCACATGACTGCCCGTGCACTGATCACGTGGATGATCATACACTAATCTTGTGACAGATCATGCACTGATCACGTGGCTGATCATGCACTGATACCGTGACTGAGCATGGACTGATCACATGACTATCATGTAGTGATCACGTGACTTAATGGCGCTGATCATGTGACTGATCATGCGCTGATCATGTTTGCTATCATACACTGATCATGTGCCTCTGGAGGCAATAAACAAAGAGCTGAGTAGGCAAGAATCAAACAGTCAGCAGGCAATAATCATGGAACTCAGGTGTGAGGAATCATGCTGCTCAGCTGGCAATAATCAAGCAGCTGAGCAGGCAGGAATTACGCAGCACAGCTGGCAATTGTCAAGCAGATGACAGGCAGGAATCGTGCAGCTCAGCTGGCAATTGTCAAGCAGATGAGCAGACAGTAATCACGCAGCTCAGCAGGCCCAGATCACGTGACTGAGCATGCACTGTTCACGTGGCTGATCATACACTGATCACGTGATGATCATGCACTGATCACTTGGATATCATGCACTGATCACGTGGCTGATCATACACTGTTCACGTGTCTGACCATGCACTGATCACGTGGCTGATCATACACTGCTCACGTAACTGATCATGCACTGATCACGTGGCTATCATGCACTGATCACGTGGCTGAACATGCACTGTTTACGTGGCTGATCACACACCTGTCACGTGACATATCATGCACTGATCACGTGGCACTCATGCACTGATCACGTGGCTGATCATACTCTGCTCACGTAACTCATGCACACATCACGTGGCTATCATGCACTGCTCACGTGGCTCGTCATGGAATGATCACGTAGCAACCATATACTGGTAACGTGACTGATCATGCAAAGATCACGTAAATGATCATGCACTGTTCACGTGACTGATCATGTACTGATCACGTGACTGATCATGCACTGACCACGTGGCTATCATGCTCTGCTCACGTGGCTGATCATGCAACGATCACGTAGCAACCATGTACTGGTCACGTGACTGATCATGCACTGATCACGTAATTGATCCTGCACTGATCACGTGGCTCATCATGCACTGATCACGTGGCTGATCACACATGTATCACGTGACTGATCATGCACTGATCCGTGGCTCTCATGCACTGATCACGTGGCTGTCATGCACTGATCACGTGGATATCATGCACTGATCATGTGGCTGATCACACACGTATCACATGACTGATCATGCACTGATCACGTGGCTATCATGCACTGATCACGTGGCTATCATGCACTGATCACGTGGCTGATCATGCAATGATCACGTAGCTACCATGTACTGGTCACGTGACTGATCATGCACTGATCACGTAATTGATCATGCACTGATCATGTGGCTGATCATGCACTGATCACGTGGCTGATCATGCACTGATCACGTAACTGATCATGCACTGATCACGTGGCTATCATGCACTGATCACGTGGCTGGACATGCACTGATCACGTGCCTGATCATGCACTGATCACGTGGCTGATCATGCACTGATCACGTGACTGATCATGCACTGATCACGTGTCTGATCATGCACTGATCACGTGACTGATCATGCACTGATCACGTGGCTATCATGCACTGATCACGTGGCTGATCATGCACTGATCACGTGGCTGATCATGCACTGATCACGTGACTGATCATGCACTGATCACGTGACTGATCATGCACTGATCACGTGGCTATCATGCACTGCTCACGTGGCTGATCATGCGATCACGTAGCTACCATGTACTGGTCACGTGACTGATCATGCACTGATCACGTGAATGATCATGCACTGATCACGTGGCTATCATGCACTGATCACGTGGCTGATCACACATGATCACGTGACTGATCATGCACTGATCACGTGGCTATCATGCACTGATCACGTGGCTGATCATGCACTGATCACGTGGATATCATGCACTGATCATGGCTGATCACACACGTATCACGTGACTGATCATGCACTGATCACGTGGCTATCATGCACTGATCACGTGGCTATCATGCACTGATCACGTGGCTGATCATGCAATGATCACGTAGCTACCTTGTACTGGTCACGTGACTGATCATGCACTGATCACGTAATTGATCATGCACTGATCACGTGGCTGATCATGCACTGATCACGTGGCTGATCATGCACTGATCACGTAACTGATCATGCACTGATCACGTGACTGATCATGCACTGATCACGTGGCTATCATGCACTGATCACTTGGCTGACATGCACTGATCACGTGGCTGATCATGCACTGATCACGTGGCTGATCATGCACTGATCACGTAACTGATCATGCACTGATCACGTGACTGATCATGCACTGATCACGTGACTGATCATGCACTGATCACGTGGCTATCATGCACTGCTCACGTGGCTGATCATGCATGATCACGCAGCTACCATGTACTGGTCACATGACTGATCATGCACTGATCACGTGACTGATCATGCACTGATCACGTGGCTATCATGCACTACTCACGTGGCTGATCATGCAATGATCATGTAGCTACCATGTACAGGTCACGTGAATGATCATACACTGATCAGGTGACTGATCATGCACTGATCACGTGGCTATCATGCACAGATCACGAGACTCATCATGCACTGATCACGTCTGTATCATGCACTGATCACATGACTGCCCATGCACTGATCACGTGGATGATCATACACTAATCTGTGACAGATCATGCACTGATCACGTGGCTGATCATGCACTGATCACGTGACTGATCATGCACTGATCACGTGACTGATCATGCACTGATCACGTGGCTATCATGCACTGATCACGTGGCTGATCATGCATGATCACGCAGCTACCATGTACTGATCACGTGACTGATCATGCACTGATCACGTGACTGATCATGCACTGATCACGTGGCTGATCATGCACTGATCACGTGGCTATCATGCACTGATCACGTGGCTGGACATGCACTGATCACGTGCCTGATCATGCACTGATCACGTGGCTGATCATGCACTGATCACGTGACTGATCATGCACTGATCACGTGGCTGATCATGCACTGATCACGTGACTGATCATGCACTGATCACGTGACTGATCATGCACTGATCACGTGGCTATCATGCACTGATCACGTGGCTGATCATGCACTGATCACGTGGCTGATCATGCACTGATCACGTGACTGATCATGCACTGATCACGTGACTGATCATGCACTGATCACGTGGCTATCATGCACTGCTCACGTGGCTGATCATGCACGATCACGTAGCAACCATGTACTGGTCACGTGACTGATCATGCACTGATCACGTAATGATCCTGCACTGATCACGTGGCTCATCATGCACTGATCACGTGGCTGATCACACATGTATCACGTGACTGATCATGCACTGATCACGTGGCTCTCATGCACTGATCACGTGGCTGTCATGCACTGATCACGTGGATATCATGCACTGATCATGTGGCTGATCACACGTATCACATGACTGATCATGCACTGATCACGTGGCTATCATGCACTGATCACGTGGCTATCATGCACTGATCACGTGGCTGATCATGCAATGATCACGTGGCTACCATGTACTGGTCACGTGACTGATCATGCACTGATCACGTAATTGATCATGCACTGATCATGTGGCTGATCATGCACTGATCACGTGGCTGATCATGCACTGATCACGTAACTGATCATGCACTGATCACGTGACTGATCATGCACTGATCACGTGGCTATCATGCACTGATCACTTGGCTGGACATACACTGATCACGTGCCTGGTCATGCACTGATCACGTGGCTGATCATGCACTGATCACGTGACTGATCATGCACTGATCACGTGTCTGATCATGCACTGATCACGTGGCTATCATGCACTGCTCACGTGGCTGATCATGCCATGATCACGCAGCTACCATGTACTGGTCACATGACTGATCATGCACTGATCACGTGACTGATCATGCAGTGATCACGTGGCTATCATGCACTACTCACGTGGCTGATCATGCAATGATCATGTAGCTACCATGTACAGGTCACGTGAATGATCATACACCCATCAGGTGACTGATCATGCACTGATCACGTGGCTATCATGCACTGATCACGAGACTGATCATGCACTGTTCACGTCTATATCATGCACTGATCACATGACTGCCATGCACTGATCACGTGGATGATCATACACTAATCTTGTGACAGATCATGCACTGATCACGTGGCTGATCATGCACTGATACCGTGACTGAGCATGGACTGATCACATGACTATCATGTAGTGATCACGTGACTTAATGGCGCTGATCATGTGACTGATCATGCGCTGATCATGTTTGCTATCATACACTGATCATGTGCCTCTGGAGGCAATAAACAAAGAGCTGAGTAGGCACGAATCAAACAGTCAGCAGGCAATAATCATGGAACTCAGGTGTGAGGAATCATGCTGCTCAGCTGGCAATAATCAAGCAGCTGAGCAGGCAGGAATTACGCAGCACAGCTGGCAATTGTCAAGCAGATGACAGGCAGGAATCGTGCAGCTCAGCTGGCAATTGTCAAGCAGATGAGCAGACAGTAATCACGCAGCTCAGCAGGCCCAGATCACGTGACTGAGCATGCACTGTTCACGTGGCTGATCATACACTGATCACGTGTCTGACCATGCACTGATCACGTGGCTGATCATACACTGCTCACGTAACTGATCATGCACTGATCACGTGGCTATCATGCACTGATCACGTGGCTGAACATGCACTGTTCACGTGGCTGATCACACACCTGTCACGTGACATATCATGCACTGATCACGTGGCACTCATGCACTGATCACGTGGCTGATCATACTCTGCTCACATAACTCATGCACACATCACGTGGCTATCATGCACTGCTCACGTGGCTCGTCATGGAATGATCACGTAGCAACCATATACTGGTAACGTGACTGATCATGCACAGATCACGTAAATGATCATGCACTGTTCACGTGACTGATCATGTACTGATCACGTGACTGATCATGCACTGATCACGTGGCTATCATGCTCTGCTCACGTGGCTTATCATGCAACGATCAGGTAGTAACCATGTACTGGTCACGTGACTGATCATGCACTGATCACGTAATTGATCCTGCACTGATCACGTGGCTCATCATGCACTGATCACGTGGCTGATCACACATGTATCACGTGACTGATCATGCACTGATCACGTGGCTCTCATGCACTGATCACGTGGCTGTCATGCACTGATCACGTGGATATCATGCACTGATCACGTGGCTGATCACACGTATCACATGACTGATCATGCACTGATCACGTGGCTATCATGCACTGATCACGTGGCTGATCATGCACTGATCACGTGGCTGATCAGGCAATGATCACGTGCTACCATGTACTGGTCACGTGACTGATCATGCACTGATCACGTAATTGATCATGCACTGATCACGTGGCTGATCATGCACTGATCACGTGGCTGATCATGCACTGATCACGTACTGATCATGCACTGATCACGTGACTGATCATGCACTGATCACGTGGCTATCATGCACTGATCACTTGGCTGGACATGCACTGATCACGTGCTGATCATGCACTGATCACGTGGCTGATCATGCACTGATCACGTGACTGATCATGCACTGATCACGTGTCTGATCATGCACTGATCACGTGACTGATCATGCACTGTCGTGACTGATCATGCACTGATCACGTGGCTATCATGCACTGATCACGTGACTGATCATGCATGATCACGCAGCTACCATGCACTGATCACGTGACTGATCATGCACTGATCACGTGGCTGATCATGCACTGCTCACGTAACTGATCATGCACTGATCACGTGGCTATCATGCACTGATCACGTGGCTGATCATGCACTGATCACGTGGCTGATCACACACTGTCACGTGACATATCATGCACTGATCACGTGGCTCTCATGCACTGATCACGTGGCTGATCATACTCTGCTCACGTAACTCATGCACACATCACGTGGCTATCATGCACTGCTCACGTGGCTGTCATGGAATGATCACGTAGCAACCATATACTGGTCACGTGACTGATCATGCACTGATCACGTAAATGATCATGCACTGATCACGTGACTGATCATGCACTGATCACGTGACTGATCATGCACTGATCACGTGGCTATCCTGCACTGCTCACGTGGCTGATCATGCAATGATCACGTAGCAACCATATACTGGTCACGTGACTGATCATGCACTGATCACGTACTTGATCCTGCACTGATCACGTGGCTCATCATGCACTGATCACGTGGCTGATCACACATGTATCACGTGACTGATCATGCACTGATCACGTGGCTCTCATGCACTGATCACGTGGCTGTCATGCACTGATCACGTGGATATCATGCACTGATCACGTGTCTGATCACACACGTATCACATGACTGGTCATGCACTGATCACGTGGCTATCATGCACTGATCACGTGGCTATCATGCACTGATCACGTGGCTGATCAGGCAATGATCACGTGCTACCATGTACTGGTCACGTGACTGATCATGCACTGATCACGTAATTGACATGCACTGATCATGTGGCTGATCATGCACTGATCACGTGGCTGATCATACACTGATCACATAACTGATCATGCACTGATCACGTGACTGATCATGCACTGATCACGTGGCTATCATGCACTGATCACTTGGCTGGACATACACTGATCACGTGCCTGGTCATGCACTGATCACGTGGCTGATCATGCACTGATCACGTGACTGATCATGCACTGATCTCGTGTCTGATCATGCACTGATCACGTGGCTATCATGCACTGCTCACGTAGCTGATCATGCCATGATCACGCCGCTACCATGTACTGGTCACATGACTGATCATGCACTGATCACGTGACTGATCATGCAGTGATCACGTGGCTATCATGAACTACTCACGTGGCTGATCATGCAATGATCATGTAGCTACCATGTACAGGTCACGTGAATGATCATACACCCATCAGGTGACTGATCATGCACTGATCACGTGGCTATCATGCACTGATCACGACTGATCATGCACTGTTCACGTCTATATCATGCACTGATCACATGACTGCCCGTGCACTGATCACGTGGATGATCATACACTAATCTTGTGACAGATCATGCACTGATCACGTGGCTGATCATGCACTGATACCGTGACTGAGCATGGACTGATCACATGACTATCATGTAGTGATCACGTGACTTAATGGCGCTGATCATGTGACTGATCATGCGCTGATCATGTTTGCTATCATACACTGATCATGTGCCTCTGGAGGCAATAAACAAAGAGCTGAGTAGGCACGAATCAAACAGTCAGCAGGCAATAATCATGGAACTCAGGTGTGAGGAATCATGCTGCTCAGCTGGCAATAATCAAGCAGCTGAGCAGGCAGGAATTACGCAGCACAGCTGGCAATTGTCAAGCAGATGACAGGCAGGAATCGTGCAGCTCAGCTGGCAATTGTCAAGCAGATGAGCAGACAGTAATCACGCAGCTCAGCAGGCCCAGATCACGTGACTGAGCATGCACTGTTCACGTGGCTGATCATACACTGATCACGTGATGATCATGCACTGATCACTTGGATATCATGCACTGATCACGTGGCTGATCATACACTGTTCACGTGTCTGACCATGCACTGATCACGTGGCTGATCATACACTGCTCACGTAACTGATCATGCACTGATCACGTGGCTATCATGCACTGATCACGTGGCTGAACATGCACTGTTCACGTGGCTGATCACACACCTGTCACGTGACATATCATGCACTGATCACGTGGCTGATCATACTCTGCTCACGTAACTCATGCACACATCACGTGGCTATCATGCACTGCTCACGTGGCTCGTCATGGAATGATTACGTAGCAACCATATACTGGTAACGTGACTGATCATGCAAAGATCACGTAAATGATCATGCACTGTTCACGTGTCTGATCATGTACTGATCACGTGACTGATCATGCACTGACCACGTGGCTATCATGCTCTGCTCACGTGGCTGATCATGCAATGATCACGTAGCAACCATGTACTGGTCACGTGACTGATCATGCACTGATCACGTAATTGATCCTGCACTGATCACGTGGCTCATCATGCACTGATCACGTGGCTGATCACACATGTATCACGTGACTGATCATGCACTGATCCCGTGGCTCTCATGCACTGATCACGTGGCTGTCATGCACTGATCACGTGGATATCATGCACTGATCACGTGGCTGATCACACACGTATCACATGACTGATCATGCACTGATCACGTGGCTATCATGCACTGATCACGTGGCTATCATGCACTGATCACGTGGCTGATCATGCAATGATCACGTAGCTACCATGTACTGGTCACGTGACTGATCATGCACTGATCACGTAATTGATCATGCACTGATCATGTGGCTGATCATGCACTGATCACGTGGCTGATCATACACTGATCACATAACTGATCATGCACTGATCACGTGACTGATCATGCACTGATCACGTGGCTATCATGCACTGATCACTTGGCTGGACATACACTGATCACGTCCCTGGTCATGCACTGATCACGTGGCTGATCATGCACTGATCACGTGACTGATCATGCACTGATCTCGTGTCTGATCATGCACTGATCACGTGGCTATCATGCACTGCTCACGTGGCTGATCATGCCATGATCACAGCTACCATGTACTGGTCACATGACTGATCATGCACTGATCACGTGACTGATCATGCAGTGATCACGTGGCTATCATGAACTACTCATGTGGCTGATCATGCAATGATCATGTAGCTACCATGTACAGGTCACGTGAATGATCATACACCCATCAGGTGACTGATCATGCACTGATCACGTGGCTATCATGCACTGATCACGAGACTGGTCATGCACTGTTCACGTCTATATCATGCACTGATCACATGACTGCCCGTGCACTGATCACGTGGATGATCATACACTAATCTTGTGACAGATCATGCACTGATCACGTGGCTGATCATGCACTGATACCGTGACTGAGCATGGACTGATCACATGACTATCATGTAGTGATCACGTGACTTAATGGCGCTGATCATGTGACTGATCATGCGCTGATCATGTTTGCTATCATACACTGATCATGTGCCTCTGGAGGCAATAAACAAAGAGCTGAGTAGGCAAGAATCAAACAGTCAGCAGGCAATAATCATGGAACTCAGGTGTGAGGAATCATGCTGCTCAGCTGGCAATAATCAAGCAGCTGAGCAGGCAGGAATTACGCAGCACAGCTGGCAATTGTCAAGCAGATGACAGGCAGGAATCGTGCAGCTCAGCTGGCAATTGTCAAGCAGATGAGCAGACAGTAATCACGCAGCTCAGCAGGCCCAGATCACGTGACTGAGCATGCACTGTTCACGTGGCTGATCATACACTGATCACGTGATGATCATGCACTGATCACTTGGATATCATGCACTGATCACGTGGCTGATCATACACTGTTCACGTGTCTGACCATGCACTGATCACGTGGCTGATCATACACTGCTCACGTAACTGATCATGCACTGATCACGTGGCTATCATGCACTGATCACGTGGCTGAACATGCACTGTTTACGTGGCTGATCACACACCTGTCACGTGACATATCATGCACTGATCACGTGGCACTCATGCACTGATCACGTGGCTGATCATACTCTGCTCACGTAACTCATGCACACATCACGTGGCTATCATGCACTGCTCACGTGGCTCGTCATGGAATGATCACGTAGCAACCATATACTGGTCACGTGACTGATCATGCAAAGATCACGTAAATGATCATGCACTGTTCACGTGACTGATCATGTACTGATCACGTGACTGATCATGCACTGATCACGTGGCTATCATGCTCTGCTCACGTGGCTGATCATGCAACGATCACGTAGCAACCATGTACTGGTCACGTGACTGATCATGCACTGATCACGTAATTGATCCTGCACTGATCACGTGGCTCATCATGCACTGATCACGTGGCTGATCACACATGTATCACGTGACTGATCATGCACTGATCCGTGGCTCTCATGCACTGATCACGTGGCTGTCATGCACTGATCACGTGGATATCATGCACTGATCACGTGGCTGATCACACACGTATCACATGACTGATCATGCACTGATCACGTGGCTATCATGCACTGATCACGTGGCTATCATGCACTGATCACGTGGCTGATCATGCAATGATCACGTAGCTACCATGTACTGGTCACGTGACTGATCATGCACTGATCACGTAATTGATCATGCACTGATCATGTGGCTGATCATGCACTGATCACGTGGCTGATCATGCACTGATCACGTAACTGATCATGCACTGATCACGTGGCTGATCATGCACTGATCACGTGGCTGAACATGCACTGATCACGTGCTGATCATGCACTGATCACGTGGCTGATCATGCACTGATCACGTGACTGATCATGCACTGATCACGTGCTGATCATGCACTGATCACGTGACTGATCATGCACTGATCACGTGGCTATCATGCACTGATCACGTGGCTGATCATGCACTGATCACGTGACTGATCATGCACTGATCACGTGACTGATCATGCACTGATCACGTGACTGATCATGCACTGATCACGTGGCTATCATGCACTGATCACGTGGCTGATCATGCACGATCACGTAGCAACCATGTACTGGTCACGTGACTGATCATGCACTGATCACGTAATGATCCTGCACTGATCACGTGGCTGATCATGCACTGATCACGTGGCTGATCACACATGTATCACGTGACTGATCATGCACTGATCACGTGGCTCTCATGCACTGATCACGTGGCTGATCATGCACTGATCACGTGGATATCATGCACTGATCACGTGGCTGATCACACGTATCACATGACTGATCATGCACTGATCACGTGGCTATCATGCACTGATCACGTGGCTATCATGCACTGATCACGTGGCTGATCATGCAATGATCACGTAGCTACCATGTACTGATCACGTAACTGATCATGCACTCACGTAATTGATCATGCACTGATCACGTGGCTGATCATGCACTGATCACGTGGCTGATCATGCACTGATCACGTAACTGATCATGCACTGATCACGTGACTGATCATGCACTGATCACGTGGCTATCATGCACTGATCACGTGGCTGATCATGCACTGATCACGTGGCTGATCATGCACTGATCACGTGGCTGATCATGCACTGATCACGTAACTGATCATGCACTGATCACGTGACTGATCATGCACTGATCACGTGACTGATCATGCACTGATCACGTGGCTATCATGCACTGATCACGTGGCTGATCATGCCATGATCACGACTACCATGTACTGGTCACATGACTGATCATGCACTGATCACGTGACTGATCATGCACTGATCACGTGGCTATCATGAACTACTCACGTGGCTGATCATGCAATGATCATGTAGCTACCATGTACAGGTCACGTGACTGATCATGCACCCATCAGGTGACTGATCATGCACTGATCACGTGGCTATCATGCACAGATCACGAGACTGATCATGCACTGATCACGTCTGTATCATGCACTGATCACATGACTGCCATGCACTGATCACGTGGATGATCATACACTAATCTTGTGACAGATCATGCACTGATCACGTGGCTGATCATGCACTGATCACGTGACTGATCATGAACTGATCTCGTGTCTGATCATGCACTGATCACGTGGCTATCATGCACTGCTCACGTGGCTGATTATGCCATGATCACGCAGCTACCATGTACTGGTCACATGACTGATCATGCACTGATCACGTGACTGATCATGCAGTGATCACGTGGCTATCATGAACTACTCACGTGGCTGATCATGCAATGATCATGTAGCTACCATGTACAGGTCACGTGACTGATCATGCACTGATCACGTAATTGATCCTGCACTGATCACGTGGCTCATCATGCACTGATCACGTGGCTGATCACACTGTATCACGTGACTGATCATGCACTGATCCCGTGGCTCTCATGCACTGATCACGTGGCTGATCATGCACTGATCACGTGGATATCATGCACTGATCATGTGGCTGATCACACACGTATCACATGACTGATCATGCACTGATCACGTGGCTATCATGCACTGATCACGTGGCTATCATGCACTGATCACGTGGCTTATCAGGCAATGATCACGTAGCTACCATGTACTGGTCACGTAACTGATCATGCACTGATCACGTGACTGATCATGCACTGATCACGTGGCTGATCATGCACTGATCACGTGGCTGATCATACACTGATCACATAACTGATCATGCACTGATCACGTGACTGATCATGCACTGATCACGTGGCTATCATGCACTGATCACTTGGCTGGACATACACTGATCACGTGCCTGATCATGCACTGATCGCGTGGCTGATCATGCACTGATCACGTGACTGATCATGCACTGATCACGTGTCTGATCATGCACTGATCACGTGGCTATCATGCACTGCTCACGTGGCTGATCATGCCATGATCACGCAGCTACCATGTACTGGTCACATGACTGAACATGCACTGATCACGTGACTGATCATGCAGTGATCACGTGGCTATCATGAACTACTCACGTGGCTGATCATGCAATGATCATGTAGCTACCATGTACAGGTCACGTGAATGATCATACACCCATCAGGTGACTGATCATGCACTGATCACGTGGCTATCATGCACGGATCACGAGACTGGTCATGCACTGTTCACGTCTATATCATGCACTGATCACATGACTGCCCGTGCAGTGATCATGTGGATGATCATGCACTAATCTTGTGACAGATCATGCACTGATCACGTGGCTATCATGAACTGATCACGTGGCTGATCATGCAATGATCATGTAGCTACCATGTACGGTCACGTGACTGATCATGCACTGATCACGTAATTGATCCTGCACTGATCACGTGGCTCATCATGCACTGATCACGTGGCTGATCACACATGTATCACGTGACTGATCATGCACTGATCCCGTGGCTCTCATGCACTGATCACGTGGCTGTCATGCACTGATCACGTGGATATCATGCACTGATCATGTGGCTGATCATGCACGTATCACATGACTGATCATGCACTGATCACGTGGCTATCATGCACTGATCACGTGGCTATCATGCACTGATCACGTGGCTTATCAGGCAATGATCACGTGCTACCATGTACTGGTCACGTAACTGATCATGCACTGAGCACGTAATTGATCATGCACTGATCATGTGGCTGATCATGCACTGATCACGTGGCTGATCATGCACTGATCACGTAACTGATCATGCACTGATCGTGTCTGATCATGCACTGGTCACGTGGCTATCATGCACTGCTCACGTGGCTGATCATGCCATGATCACGCAGCTACCATGTACTGGTCACATGACTGATCATGCACTGATCACGTGACTGATCATGCAGTGATCACGTGGCTATCATGAACTACTCATGTGGCTGATCATGCAATGATCATGTAGCTACCATGTACAGGTCACGTGAATGATCATACACCCATCAGGTGACTGATCATGCACTGATCACGTGGCTATCATGCACTGATCACGAGACTGGTCATGCACTGTTCACGTCTATATCATGCACTGATCACATGACTGCCCGTGCACTGATCACGTGGATGATCATACACTAATCTTGTGACAGATCATGCACTGATCACGTGGCTGATCATGCACTGATACCGTGACTGAGCATGGACTGATCACATGACTATCATGTAGTGATCACGTGACTTAATGGCGCTGATCATGTGACTGATCATGCGCTGATCATGTTTGCTATCATACACTGATCATGTGCCTCTGGAGGCAATAAACAAAGAGCTGAGTAGGCAAGAATCAAACAGTCAGCAGGCAATAATCATGGAACTCAGGTGTGAGGAATCATGCTGCTCAGCTGGCAATAATCAAGCAGCTGAGCAGGCAGGAATTACGCAGCACAGCTGGCAATTGTCAAGCAGATGACAGGCAGGAATCGTGCAGCTCAGCTGGCAATTGTCAAGCAGATGAGCAGACAGTAATCACGCAGCTCAGCAGGCCCAGATCACGTGACTGAGCATGCACTGTTCACGTGGCTGATCATACACTGATCACGTGATGATCATGCACTGATCACTTGGATATCATGCACTGATCACGTGGCTGATCATACACTGTTCACGTGTCTGACCATGCACTGATCACGTGGCTGATCATACACTGCTCGCGTAACTGATCATGCACTGATCACGTGGCTATCATGCACTGATCACGTGGCTGAACATGCACTGTTTACGTGGCTGATCACACACCTGTCACGTGACATATCATGCACTGATCACGTGGCACTCATGCACTGATCACGTGGCTGATCATACTCTGCTCACGTAACTCATGCACACATCACGTGGCTATCATGCACTGCTCACGTGGCTCGTCATGGAATGATCACGTAGCAACCATATACTGACGTGACTGATCATGCACAGATCACGTAAATGATCATGCACTGTTCACGTGACTGATCATGTACTGATCACTTGACTGATCATGCACTGACCTCGTGGCTATCATGCTCTGCTCACGTGGCTGATCATGCAACGATCACGTGGCAACCATGTACTGGTCACGTGACTGATCATGCACTGATCACGTAATTGATCCTGCACTGATCACGTGGCTCATCATGCACTGATCACGTGGCTGATCACACATGTATCACGTGACTGATCATGCACTGATCCGTGGCTCTCATGCACTGATCGCGTGGCTGTCATGCACTGATCACGTGGATATCATGCACTGATCATGTGGCTGATCACACACGTATCACATGACTGATCATGCACTGATCACGTGGCTATCATGCACTGATCACGTGGCTATCATGCACTGATCACGTGGCTTATCAGGCAATGATCACGTAGCTACCATGTACTGGTCACGTGAGTGATCATGCACTGATCACGTGTTGATCATGCACTGATCACTGGCTGATCATGCACTGATCACGTGGCTGATCATGCACTGATGCAACTGATCATGCACTGATCACGTGGCTGATCATGCACTGATCACGTGGCTGATCATGCACTGATCACGTGGCTGATCATGCACTGATCACGTGGCTGATCATGCACTGATCACGTGATCATGCACTGATCACGTGTCTGATCATGCACTGATCACGTGACTGATCATGCACTGATCACGTGGCTATCATGCACTGCTCACGTGGCTGATCATGCAATGATCACGTAAATGATCATGCACTGTTCACGTGACTGATCATGTACTGATCACGTGGCTGATCATGCACTGACCACGTGGCTATCATGCTCTGCTCACGTGGCTGATCATGCAACGATCACGTAGCAACCATGTACTGGTCACGTGACTGATCATGCACTGATCACGTGATGATCACTGATCACGTGGCTCATCATGCACTGATCACGTGGCTGATCACACATGTATCACGTGACTGATCATGCACTGATCCCGTGGCTCTCATGCACTGATCACGTGGCTGTCATGCACTGATCACGTGGATATCATGCACTGATCATGTGGCTGATCACGTATCACATGACTGATCATGCACTGATCACGTGGCTATCATGCACTGATCACGTGGCTATCATGCACTGATCACGTGGCTTATCAGGCAATGATCACGTACCTTGTACTGGTCACGTAACTGATCATGCACTGAGCACGTAATTGATCATGCACTGATCATGTGGCTGATCATGCACTGATCACGTGGCTGATCATACACTGATCACATAATTGATCATGCACTGATCACGTGACTGATCATGCACTGATCAAGTGGCTATCATGCACTGATCACGTGGCTGATCATACACTGATCATGTGGCTGAACATGCACTGATCACGTGGCTGATCATACACTGATCACGTAACTGATCATGCACTGATCACGTGACTGATCATGCACTGATCACGTGACTGATCATGCACTGATCACGTGGCTATCATGCACTGATCACGTGGCTGATCATGCCATGATCACGCAGCTACCATGTACTGGTCACATGACTGATCATGCACTGATCACGTGACTGATCATGCAGTGATCACGTGGCTATCTTGAACTACTCACGTGGCTGATCATGCAATGATCATGTAGCTACCATGTACTGGTCACGTGAATGATCATGCACCCATCAGGTGACTGATCATGCACTGACCACGTGGCTATCATGCACAGATCACGAGACTGATCATGCACTGTTCACGTCTGTATCATGCACTGATCACATGACTGCCCGTGCACTGATCACGTGGATGATCATACACTAATCTTGTGACTGATCATGCACTGATCACGTGGCTGATCATGCACTGATCACGTGACTGATCATGAACTGATCTCGTGTCTGATCATGCACTGATCACGTGGCTATCATGCACTGCTCACGTGGCTGATTATGCCATGATCACGCAGCTACCATGTACTGGTCACATGACTGATCATGCACTGATCCGCGTGACTGATCATGCAGTGATCACGTGGCTGATCATGCACTGATCACGTGGCTGATCATGCACTGATCACTTGGCTGGACATGCACTGATCACGTGCCTGGTCATGCACTGATCACGTGGCTGATCATGCACTGATCACGTGACTGATCATGCACTGATCACGTGTCTGATCATGCACTGATCACGTGACTGATCATGCACTGATCACGTGACTGATCATGCACTGATCACGTGGCTATCATGCACTGCTCACGTGGCTGATCATGCAATGATCACGTAAATGATCATGCACTGTTCACGTGACTGATCATGCACTGATCACGTGACTGATCATGCACTGACCACGTGGCTATCATGCTCTGCTCACGTGGCTGATCATGCACTGATCACGTAGCAACCATGTACTGGTCACGTGACTGATCATGCACTGATCACGTAATGGATCCTGCACTGATCACGTGGCTCATCATGCACTGATCACGTGGCTGATCACACATGTATCACGTGACTGATCATGCACTGATCCGTGGCTCTCATGCACTGATCACGTGGCTGTCATGCACTGATCACGTGGATATCATGCACTGATCACGTGGCTGATCACACACGTATCACATGACTGATCATGCACTGATCACGTGGCTATCATGCACTGATCACGTGGCTATCATGCACTGATCACGTGGCTTATCAGGCAATGATCACTTAGCTACCTTGTACTGGTCACGTAACTGATCATGCACTGAGCACGTAATTGATCATGCACTGATCATGTGGCTGATCATGCACTGATCACGTGGCTGATCATGCACTGATCACATAACTGATCATGCACTGATCACGTGACTGATCATGCACTGATCACGTGGCTATCATGCACTGATCACTTGGCTGGACATACACTGATCATGTGGCTGATCATGCACTGATCACGTGGCTGATCATGCACTGATCACGTAATTGATCATGCACTGATCACGTGACTGATCATGCACTGATCACGTGACTGATCATGCACTGATCACGTGGCTATCATGCACTGCTCACGTGGCTGATCATGCCATGATCACGCAGCTACCATGTACTGGTCACATGACTGATCATGCACTGATCACGTGACTGATCATGCAGTGATCACGTGGCTATCATGAACTACTCACGTGGCTGATCATGCAATGATCATGTAGCTACCATGTACAGGTCACGTGAATGATCATGCACCCATCAGGTGACTGATCATGCACTGACCACGTGGCTATCATGCACAGATCACGAGACTCATCATGCACTGTTCACGTCTGTATCATGCACTGATCACATGACTGCCATGCACTGATCACGTGGATGATCATGCACTAATCTTGTGACAGATCATGCACTGATCACGTGGCTGATCATGCACTGATCACGAGACTGATCATGAACTGATCTCGTGTCTGATCATGCACTGATCACGTGGCTATCATGCACTGCTCACGTGGCTGATTATGCCATGATCACGTAGCTATCATGTACTGGTCACATGACTGATCATGCACTGATCACGTGACTGATCATGCAGTGATCACGTGGCTATCATGAACTGATCACGTGGCTGATCATGCAATGATCATGTAGCTACCATGTACAGTTCACGTGACTGATCATGCACTGATCACGTAATTGATCCTGCACTGATCACGTGGCTCATCATGCACTGATCACGTGCCTGATCACACATGTATCACGTGACTGATCATGCACTGATCCCGTGGCTGCTCATGCACTGATCACGTGGCTGATCATGCACTGATCACGTGGATATCATGCACTGATCATGTGGCTGATCACACACTATCACATGACTGATCATGCACTGATCACGTGGCTGATCATGCACTGATCACGTGGCTATCATGCACTGATCACGTGGCTTATCAGGCAATGATCACGTGGCTACCATGCACTGGTCACGTGACTGATCATGCACTGAGCACGTAATTGATCATGCACTGATCATGTGGCTGATCATGCACTGATCACGTGGCTGATCATGCACTGATCACATAACTGATCATGCACTGATCACGTGACTGATCATGCACTGATCACGTGGCTATCATGCACTGATCACGTGGCTGGACATACACTGATCACGTGCCTGGTCATGCACTGATCACGTGGCTGATCATGCACTGATCACGTGACTGATCATGCACTGATCACGTGTCTGATCATGCACTGATCACGTGGCTATCATGCACTGATCACGTGGCTGATCATGCCATGATCACGTAAATGATCATGCACTGATCACGTGACTGATCATGTACTGATCACGTGACTGATCATGCACTGACCACGTGGCTATCATGCACTGCTCACGTGGCTGATCATGCAACGATCACGTGGCAACCATGTACTGGTCACGTGACTGATCATGCACTGATCACGTAATGGATCCTGCACTGATCACGTGGCTCATCATGCACTGATCACGTGGCTGATCACACATGTATCCACGTGACTGATCATGCACTGATCACGTGGCTCTCATGCACTGATCACGTGGCTGTCATGCACTGATCGCGTGGATATCATGCACTGATCATGTGGCTGATCACACGTATCACATGACTGATCATGCACTGATCACGTGGCTATCATGCACTGATCACGTGGCTATCATGCACTGATCACGTGGCTTATCAGGCAATGATCACTTAGCTACCTTGTACTGGTCACGTGACTGATCATGCACTGAGCGCGTAATTGATCATGCACTGATCATGTGGCTGATCATGCACTGATCACGTGGCTGATCATGCACTGATCACATAATTGATCATGCACTGATCCACGTGACTGATCATGCACTGATCAAGTGGCTATCATGCACTGATCACTTGGCTGGACATACACTGATCATGTGGCTGAACATGCACTGATCACGTGGCTGATCATACACTGATCACATGACTGATCATGCACTGATCACGTGACTGATCATGCACTGATCACGTGACTGATCATGCACTGATCACGTGGCTATCATGCACTGCTCACGTGGCTGATCATGCCATGATCACGCAGCTACCATGTACTGGTCACATGACTGATCATGCACTGATCACGTGACTGATCATGCAGTGATCGCGTGGCTATCATGAACTACTCACGTGGCTGATCATGCAATGATCATGTAGCTACCATGTACAGGTCACGTGAATGATCATACACCCATCAGGTGACTGATCATGCACTGACCACGTGGCTATCATGCACAGATCACGAGACTGATCATGCACTGTTCACGTCTGTATCATGCACTGATCACATGACTGCCCATGCACTGATCACGTGGATGATCATACACTAATCTTGTGACAGATCATGCACTGATCACGTGGCTGATCATGCACTGATCACGTGACTGATCATGCACTGATCACGTGACTGATCATGCACTGATCACGTGGCTATCATGCACTGATCACGTGGCTGATTATGCCATGATCACGCAGCTACCATGTACTGATCACATGACTGATCATGCACTGATCACGTGACTGATCATGCAGTGATCACGTGGCTGATCATGCACTGATCACGTGGCTGATCATGCACTGATCACTTGGCTGGACATGCACTGATCACGTGCCTGGTCATGCAATGATCACGTGGCTGATCATGCACTGATCACGTGACTGATCATGCACTGATCACGTGTCTGATCATGCACTGATCACGTGACTGATCATGCACTGATCTCGTGACTGATCATGCACTGATCACGTGGCTATCATGCACTGCTCACGTGGCTGATCATGCAACGATCACGTGAATGATCATGCACTGTTCACGTGACTGATCATGTACTGATCACGTGACTGATCATGCACTGATCACGTGGCTATCATGCACTGATCACGTGGCTGATCATGCACGATCACGTAGCAACCATGTACTGGTCTCGTGACTGATCATGCACTGATCACGTAATGGATCCTGCACTGATCACGTGGCTCATCATGCACTGATCACGTGGCTGATCACACATGATCACGTGACTGATCATGCACTGATCACGTGGCTCTCATGCACTGATCACGTGGCTGTCATGCACTGATCACGTGGATATCATGCACTGATCATGTGGCTGATCACACACGTATCACTTGACTGATCATGCACTGATCACGTGGCTATCATGCACTGATCACGTGGCTATCATGCACTGATCACGTGGCTGATCATGCAATGATCACTTAGCTACCTTGTACTGGTCACGTGACTGATCATGCACTGATCACGTAATTGATCATGCACTGATCATGTGGCTGATCATGCACTGATCACGTGGCTGATCATGCACTGATCACGTAACTGATCATGCACTGATCACGTGACTGATCATGCACTGATCACGTGGCTATCATGCACTGATCACGTGGCTGGACATACACTGATCATGTGGCTGAACATGCACTGATCGCGTGGCTGATCATGCACTGATCACATGGCTGATCATGCACTGATCACGTGACTGATCATGCACTGATCACGTGACTGATCATGCACTGATCACGTGGCTATCATGCACTGCTCACGTGGCTGATCATGCCATGATCACGCAGCTACATGTACTGGTCACATGACTGATCATGCACTGATCACGTGACTGATCATGCACTGATCACATGGCTATCATGAACTACTCACGTGGCTGATCATGCACTGATCATGTAGCTACCATGTACAGGTCACGTGAATGATCATGCACCCATCAGGTGACTGATCATGCACTGACCACGTGGCTATCATGCACAGATCACGAGACTGATCATGCACTGATCACGTCTGTATCATGCACTGATCACATGACTGCCCATGCACTGATCACGTGGATGATCATACACTAATCTTGTGACAGATCATGCACTGATCACGTGGCTGATCATGCACTGATCACGAGACTGATCATGAACTGATCACGTGTCTGATCATGCACTGATCACGTGGCTATCATGCACTGCTCACGTGGCTGATTATGCCATGATCACACAGCTACCATGTACTGGTCACATGACTGATCATGCACTGATCACGTGACTGATCATGCACTGATCACGTGGCTATCATGCACTGATCACGTGGCTGATCATGCAATGATCATGTAGCTACCATGTACAGTTCACGTGACTGATCATGCACTGATCACGTAATGATCCTGCACTGATCACGTGGCTCATCATGCACTGATCACGTGCCTGATCACACATGTATCACGTGACTGATCATGCACTGATCCCGTGGCTCTCATGCACTGATCACGTGGCTGTCATGCACTGATCACGTGGATATCATGCACTGATCATGTGGCTGATCACACACGTATCACATGACTGATCATGCACTGATCACGTGGCTATCATGCACTGATCACGTGGCTATCATGCACTGATCACGTGGCTTATCAGGCAATGATCACGTAGCTACCATGTACTGGTCACGTAACTGATCATGCACTGAGCACGTAAGTGATCATGCACTGATCATGTGGCTGATCATGCACTGATCACGTGGCTGATCATACACTGATCATAACTGATCATGCACTGATCACGTGACTGATCATGCACTGATCACGTGGCTATCATGCACTGATCACTTGGCTGACATACACTGATCACGTGCCTGGTCATGCACTGATCGCGTGGCTGATCATGCACTGATCACGTGACTGATCATGCACTGATCACGTGTCTGATCATGCACTGATCACGTGGCTATCATGCACTGCTCACGTGGCTGATCATGCCATGATCACGCAGCTACCATGTACTGGTCACGTGACTGAACATGCACTGATCACGTGACTGATCATGCACTGATCACGTGGCTATCATGCACTACTCACGTGGCTGATCATGCAATGATCATGTAGCTACCATGTACGGTCACGTGAATGATCATACACCCATCAGGTGACTGATCATGCACTGATCACGTGGCTATCATGCACGGATCACGAGACTGGTCATGCACTGTTCACGTCTATATCATGCACTGATCACATGACTGCCCGTGCACTGATCATGTGGATGATCATACACTAATCACGTGACAGATCATGCACTGATCACGTGGCTATCATGAACTACTCACGTGGCTGATCATGCACTGATCATGTAGCTACCATGTACAGGTCACGTGACTGATCATGCACTGATCACGTAATTGATCCTGCACTGATCACGTGGCTCATCATGCACTGATCACGTGGCTGATCACATGTATCACGTGACTGATCATGCACTGATCCCGTGGCTCTCATGCACTGATCACGTGGCTGTCATGCACTGATCACGTGGATATCATGCACTGATCATGTGGCTGATCACACACGTATCACATGACTGATCATGCACTGATCGCGTGGCTATCATGCACTGATCACGTGGCTATCATGCACTGATCACGTGGCTTATCAGGCAATGATCACGTAGCTACCATGTACTGGTCACGTGCTGATCATGCACTGATCACGTAATTGATCATGCACTGATCATGTGGCTGATCATGCACTGATCACGTGGCTGATCATACACTGATCACGTAACTGATCATGCACTGATCACGTGACTGATCATGCACTGATCACGTGGCTATCATGCACTGATCACTTGGCTGGACATACACTGATCACGTGCCTGGTCATGCACTGATCACGTGGCTTATCATGCACTGATCACGTGACTGATCATGCACTGATCTCGTGTCTGATCATGCACTGATCACGTGGCTATCATGCACTGCTCACGTGGCTGATCATGCATGATCACGCAGCTACCATGTACTGAGTCACATGACTGATCATGCACTGATCACGTGACTGATCATGCAGTGATCACGTGGCTATCATGAACTACTCACGTGGCTGATCATGCAATGATCATGTAGCTACCATGTACAGGTCACGTGAATGATCATACACCCATCAGGTGACTGATCATGCACTGATCACGTGGCTATCATGCACGGATCACGAGACTGGTCATGCACTGTTCACGTCTATATCATGCACTGATCACATGACTGCCCGTGCACTGATCATGTGGATGATCATACACTAATCTTGTGACAGATCATGCACTGATCACGTGGCTGATCATGCACTGATACGTGACTGAGCATGGACTGATCACATGACTATCATGTAGTGATCACGTGACTTAATGGCGCTGATCATGTGACTGATCATGCGCTGATCATGTTTGCTATCATACACTGATCATGTGCCTCTGGAGGCAATAAACAAAGAGCTGAGTAGGCGCGAATCAAACAGTCAGCAGGCAATAATCATGGAACTCAGGTGTGAGGAATCATGCTGCTCAGCTGGCAATAATCAAGCAGCTGAGCAGGCAGGAATTACGCGGCACAGCTGGCAATTGTCAAGCAGATGACAGGCAGGAATCGTGCAGCTCAGCTGGCAATTGTCAAGCAGATGAGCAGACAGTAATCACGCAGCTCAGCAGGCCCAGATCACGTGACTGAGCATGCACTGTTCACGTGGCTGATCATACACTGATCACGTGATGATCATGCACTGATCACTTGGATATCATGCACTGATCACGTGGCTGATCATACACTGTTCACGTGTCTGACCATGCACTGATCACGTGGCTGATCATACACTGCTCACGTAACTGATCATGCACTGATCACGTGGCTATCATGCACTGATCACGTGGCTGAACATGCACTGTTCACGTGGCTGATCACACCCTGTCACGTGACATATCATGCACTGATCACGTGGCACTCATGCACTGATCACGTGGCTGATCATACTCTGCTCACGTAACTCATGCACACATCACGTGGCTATCATGCACTGCTCACGTGGCTCGTCATGGAATGATCACGTAGCAACCATATACTGGTACGTGACTGATCATGCAAAGATCACGTAAATGATCATGCACTGTTCACGTGACTGATCATGTACTGATCACGTGACTGATCATGCACTGACCACGTGGCTATCATGCTCTGCTCACGTGGCTGATCATGCACGATCACGTAGCAACCATGTACTGGTCACGTGACTGATCATGCACTGATCACGTAATTGATCCTGCACTGATCACGTGGCTCATCATGCACTGATCACGTGGCTGATCACACATGTATCACGTGACTGATCATGCACTGAGCACGTGGCTCTCATGCACTGATCACGTGGCTGTCATGCACTGATCGCGTGGATATCATGCACTGATCATGTGGCTGATCACACGTATCACATGACTGATCATGCACTGATCACGTGGCTATCATGCACTGATCCACGTGGCTTATCAGGCAATGATCACGTAGCTACCATGTACTGGTCACATAACTGATCATGCACTGAGCACGTAATTGATCATGCACTGATCATGTGGCTGATCATGCACTGATCACGTGGCTGATCATACACTGATCACATAACTGATCATGCACTGATCACGTGACTGATCATGCACTGATCACGTGGCTATCATGCACTGATCACTTGGCTGGATCATACACTGATCACGTGCCTGGTCATGCACTGATCACGTGGCTTATCATGCACTGATCACGTGACTGATCATGCACTGATCTCGTGTCTGATCATGCACTGATCACGTGGCTATCATGCACTGCTCACGTGGCTGATCATGCCATGATCACGCGGCTACCATGTACTGGTCACTGACTGATCATGCACTGATCACGTGACTGATCATGCAGTGATCACGTGGCTATCATGAACTGACTCACGTTGATCATGCAATGATCATGTAGCTACCATGTACAGGTCGCGTGAATGATCATACACCCATCAGGTGACTGATCATGCACTGATCACGTGGCTATCATGCACGGATCACGAGACTGGTCATGCACTGTTCACGTCTATATCATGCACTGATCACATGACTGCCCGTGCACTGATCACGGGGATGATCCTACACTAATCTTGTGACAGATCATGCACTGATCACGTGGCTGATCATGCACTGATACCGTGACTGAGCATGGACTGATCACATGACTATCATGTAGTGATCACGTGACTTAATGGCGCTGATCATGTGACTGATCATGCGCTGATCATGTTTGCTATCATACACTGATCATGTGCCTCTGGAGGCAATAAACAAAGAGCTGAGTAGGCACGAATCAAACAGTCAGCAGGCAATAATCATGGAACTCAGGTGTGAGGAATCATGCTGCTCAGCTGGCAATAATCAAGCAGCTGAGCAGGCAGGAATTACGCACCACAGCTGGCAATTGTCAAGCAGATGACAGGCAGGAATCGTGCAGCTCAGCTGGCAATTGTCAAGCAGATGTGGAGACAGTAATCACGCAGCTCAGGAGGCCCAGATCACGTGACTGAGCATGCACTGTTCACGTGGCTGATCATACACTGATCACGTGATGATCATGCACTGATCACTTGGATATCATGCACTGATCACGTGGCTGATCATACACTGTTCACGTGTCTGACCATGCACTGATCACGTGGCTGATCATACACTGCTCACGTAACTGATCATGCACTGATCACGTGGCTATCATGCACTGATCACGTGGCTGAACATGCACTGTTCACGTGGCTGATCACACACCTGTCACGTGACATATCATGCACTGATCACGTGGCTCATGCACTGATCACGTGGCTGATCATGCTCTGCTCACGTAACTCATGCACTGATCACGTGGCTATCATGCACTGATCACGTGGCTGATCATGGAATGATCACGTAGCAACCATATACTGATCACGTGACTGATCATGCAAAGATCACGTAAATGATCATGCACTGTTCACGTGGCTGATCATGTACTGATCACGTGACTGATCATGCACTGACCACGTGGCTATCATGCTCTGCTCGCGTGGCTGATCATGCAACGATCACGTGGCAACCATGTACTGGTCACGTGACTGATCATGCACTGATCACATATTGATCCTGCACTGATCACGTGGCTCATCATGCACTGATCACGTGGCTGATCACACTGTATCACGTGACTGATCATGCACTGATCACGTGGCTGCTCATGCACTGATCACGTGGCTGTCATGCACTGATCACGTGGATGATCATGCACTGATCACGTGGCTGATCACACGTATCACATGACTGATCATGCACTGATCACGTGGCTATCATGCACTGATCACGTGGCTTATCATGCAAATCACGTAAAGCTACCATGTACTGGTCACATAACTGATCATGCACTGAGCACGTAATTGATCATGCACTCATCATGTGGCTGATCATGCACTGATCACGTGGCTGATCATGCACTGATCACGTGGCTGATCATGCACTGATCACGTGGCTGATCATACACTGATCACGTGCCTGGTCATGCACTGATCACGTGGCTGATCATGCACTGATCACGTGACTGATCATGCACTGATCACGTGACTGATCATGCACTGATCACGTGGCTGATCATGCACTGATCACGTGACTGATCATGCACTGATCACGTGGCTATCATGCACTGCTCACGTGGCTGATCATGCAATGATCACGTAAATGATCATGCACTGTTCACGTGACTGATCATGTACTGATCACGTGACTGATCATGCACTGATCACGTGGCTATCATGCACTGATCACGTGGCTGATCATGCAACGATCACGTAGCAACCATGTACTGGTCACGTGACTGATCATGCACTGATCACGTAATGGATCCTGCACTGATCATGTGGCTCATCATGCACTGATCACGTGGCTGATCACACATGATCACGTGACTGATCATGAACTGATCCCGTGGCTCTCATGCACTGATCACGTGGCTGCTCATGCACTGATCACGTGGATATCATGCCCAGTCATGTGGCTGATCATGCACGATCATGACTGATCATGCACTGATCACGTGGCTATCATGCACTGATCACGTGGCTATCATGCACTGATCACGTGGCTTATCAGGCAATGATCACTTAGCTACCTTGTACTGGTCACGTAACTGATCATGCACTGATCACGTGTGATCATGCACTGATCACTGATCATGCACTGATCACGTGGCTGATCATACACTGATCACATAATTGATCATACACTGATCACGTGACTGATCATGCACTGATCAAGTGGCTATCATGCACTGATCACTTGGCTGGACATGCACTGATCATGTGGCTGAACATGCACTGATCACGTGGCTGATCATACACTGATCTCATAATTGATCATGCACTGATCACGTGACTGATCATGCACTGATCACGTGACTGATCATGCACTGATCACGTGGCTATCATGCACTGCTCGTGTGGTCATGCACTGATCACGCTGATCATGCTATCATGTGACTGGTCACATGACTGATCATGCACTGATCACGTGGCTGATCATGCAGTGATCACGTGGCTGATCATGAACTACTCACGTGGCTGATCATGCAATGATCATGTAGCTACCATGTACAGGTCACGTGAATGATCATACACCCATCAGGTGACTGATCATGCACTGATCACGTGGCTGATCATGCACAGATCACGAGACTGATCATGCACTGTTCACGTCTGTATCATGCACTGATCACATGACTGCCCATGCACTGATCACGTGGATGATCATACACTAATCTTGTGACAGATCATGCACTGATCACGTGGCTGATCATGCACTGATCACGTGACTGATCATGAACTGATCACGTGTCTGATCATGCACTGACCAGGTGGCTATCATGCTCTGCTCACGTGGCTGATTATGCCATGATCACGCTACCATGTACTGGTCACATGACTGATCATGCACTGATCACGTGACTGATCATGCAGTGATCACGTGGCTATCATGAACTGACTCACGTGGCTGATCATGCAATGATCATGTAGCTGATCATGTACGGTCACGTGAATGATCATACACCCATCAGGTGACTGATCATGCACTGATCACGTGGCTATCATGCACTGATCACGAGACTGATCATGCACTGTTCACGTCTATATCATGCACTGACTCACATGACTGCCCGTAGCACTGATCATGCATCATGATCACGTGGCTGATCATGCACTGTATCACGTGACTGATCATGCACTGATCACGTGGCTCTCATGCACTGATCACGTGGCTGTCATGCACTGATCACGTGGCTATCATGCACTGATCACGTGGCTGATCATGCACTGATCACGTGGCTATCATGCACTGATCACGTGACTGATCATGCACTGATCACGTGGCTGATCATGCACTGATCACGTGGCTGATCATGCACTGATCACGTGGCTGATCATGCACTGATCACGTAACTGATGCATGCACTGATCACGTGACTGATCATGCACTGATCACGTGGCTATCATGCACTGATCACGTGGCTGAATGCACTGATCACGTGACTGATCATGCACTGATCACGTGGCTGATCATGCACTGATCACGTGGCTGATCATACACTGATCACGTGTCTGATCATGCACTGATCACGTGGCTATCATGCACTGCTCACGTGGCTGATCATGCATGATCACGTAGCTGACCATGCACTGGTCACGTGACTGATCATGCACTGATCACGTGACTGATCATGCAGTGATCACGTGGCTATCATGCACTGTCACGTGGCTGATCATGCAATGATCATGTAGCTACCATGTACTGGTCACGTGACTGATCATACACTCACGTGACTGATCATGCACTGATCACGTGGCTATCATGCACTGATCACGTGGCTGATCATGCACTGATCACGTAACTATCATGCACTGATCACGTGACTGATCATGCACTGATCACGTAATTGATCATGCACTGATCACGTGACTGATCATGCACTGATCACGTGGTGATCATGCACTGATCACGTGACTGATCATGCACTGATCACGTGACTATCATGCACTGATCACGTGGCTGATCATGCACTGATCACGTGGCTATCATGCACTGATCACGTGGCTGATCATGCACTGATCACGTGACTGATCATGCACTGATCACGTGACTGATCATGCACTGATCACGTGGCTATCATGCACTGATCACGTGGCTGATCATGCACTGATCACGTGGCTGATCATGCACTGATCACGTGACTGATCATGCACTGATCACGTGGCTATCATGCACTACTCACGTGGCTGATCATGCAATGATCACGTAGCTACCATGTACTGGTCACGTGACTGATCATGCACTGATCACGTAACTGATCATGCACTGATCACGTGGCTGATCATGCACTGATCACGTGCCTGATCATGCACTGATCACGTGACTGATCATGCACTGATCACATGGCTATCATGCACTGATCACGTGGCTGATCATGCACTGATCACGTGGCTGATCATGCACTGATACCGTGACTGAGCATGGACTGATCACATGACTATCATGTAGTGATCACGTGACTTAATGGCACTGATCATGTGACTGATCATGCGCTGATCATGTTTGCTATCATACACTGATCATGTGCCTCTGGAGGCAATAAACAAAGAGCTGAGTAGGCACGAATCAAACAGTCAGCAGGCAATAATCATGGAACTCAGCTGTGAGGAATCATGCTGCTCAGCTGGCAATAATCAAGCAGCTGAGCAGGCAGGAATTACGCAGCACAGCTGGCAATTGTCAAGCAGATGACAGGCAGGAATCGTGCAGCTCAGCTGGCAATTGTCAAGCAGATGAGCAGACAGTAATCACGCAGCTCAGCAGGCCCTGATCACGTGACTGAGCATGCACTGTTCACGTGGCTGATCATACACTGATCACGTGATGATCATGCACTGATCACGTGATGATCATGCACTGATCACGTGGCTGATCATGCACTGATCACGTAACTGATCATGCACTGATCACGTGGCTATCATGCACTGATCACGTGGCTGATCATGCACTGATCACGTGGCTATCATGCACTGATCACGTGGCTGATCATGCACTGATCACGTGGCTGATCATGCACTGATCACGTGGCTGATCATGCACTGATCACGTGACTGATCATGCACTGATCACGTGGCTATCATGCACTGATCACGTGGCTGATCATGCACTGATCACGTGGCTATCATGTACTGATCACGTGACTGATCATGCACTGATCACGTGGCTGATCATGCACTGATCACGTGGCTGATCATGCACTGATCACGTGACTGATCATGCACTGATCACGTGACTGATCATGCACTGATCACGTGGCTGATCATGCACTGATCACGTGGCTGATCATGCACTGATCACGTGACTGATCATGCACTGATCACGTGACTGATCATGCACTGATCACGTGGCTGATCATGCACTGATCACGTGACTGATCATGCACTGATCACGTGACTGATCATGCACTGATCACGTGGCTGATCATGCACTGATCACGTGACTGATCATGCACTGATCACGTACATCATGCACTGATCACGTGGCTGATCATGCACTGATCACGTGACTGATCATGCACTGATCACGTGACTGATCATGCACTGATCACGTGGCATCATGCACTGATCACTGACTGATCATGCACTGATCACGTGGCTGATCATGCACTGATCACGTGACTATCATGCACTGATCACGTGGCTGATCATGCACTGATACCGTGACTGAGCATGGACTGATCACATGACTATCATGTAGTGATCACGTGACTTAATGGCGCTGATCATGTGACTGATCATGCGCTGATCATGTTTGCTATCATACACTGATCATGTGCCTCTGGAGGCAATAAACAAAGAGCTGAGTAGGCACGAATCAAACAGTCAGCAGGCAATAATCATGGAACTCAGTGTGAGGAATCATGCTGCTCAGCTGGCAATAATCAAGCAGCTGAGCAGGCAGGAATTACGCAGCACAGCTGGCAATTGTCAAGCAGATGACAGGCAGGAATCGTGCAGCTCAGCTGGCAATTGTCAAGCAGATGAGCAGACAGTAATCACGCAGCTCAGCAGGCCCAGATCACGTGACTGAGCATGCACTGTTCACGTGGCTGATCATACACTGATCACGTGATGATCATGCACTGATCACGTGGATATCATGCACTGATCACGTGGCTGATCATGCACTGTTCACGTCTGATCATGCACTGATCACGTGACTGATCATGCACTGATCACGTGGCTGATCATGCACTGATCACGTGGCTGATCATGCACTGATCACGTGGCTGATCATGCACTGATCACGTGACTGATCATGCACTGATCACGTGGCTATCATGCACTGATCACGTGGCTATCATGCACTGATCACGTGGCTGATCATGCACTGATCACGTGACTGATCATGCACTGATCACGTGGCTGATCATGCACTGATCACGTGATGATCATGCACTGATCACGTGGCTATCATGCACTGATCACGTGGCTGATCATGCACTGATCACGTGACTGATCATGCACTGATCACGTGGCTGATCATGCACTGATCACGTGACTGATCATGCACTGATCACGTGGCTGATCATGCACTGATCACGTGGCTGATCATGCACTGATCACGTGGCTGATCATGCACTGATCACGTGGCTGATCATGCACTGATCACGTGGCTGATCATGCACTGATCACGTGACTGATCATGCACTGATCACGTGGCTGATCATGCACTGATCACGTGGCTGATCATGCACTGATCACGTGACTGATCATGCACTGATCACGTGACTGATCATGCACTGATCACGTGGCTGATCATGCACTGATCACGTGGCTGATCATGCACTGATCACGTGACTGATCATGCACTGATCACGTGACTGATCATGCACTGATCACGTGGCTATCATGCACTGATCACGTGGCTGATCATGCACTGATCACGTGCTGATCATGCACTGATCACGTGACTGATCATGCACTGATCACGTGCTGTCATGCACTGATCACGTGGCTGATCATGCACTGATCACGTGGCTGATCATGCACTGATCACGTGGCTGATCATGCACTGATCACGTGGCTGATCATGCACTGATACGTGACTGAGCATGGACTGATCACATGACTATCATGTACTGATCACGTGACTTAATGGCACTGATCATGTGACTGATCATGCACTGATCATGTTTGCTATCATACACTGATCATGTGCCTCTGGAGGCAATAAACAAAGAGCTGAGTAGGCACGAATCAAACAGTCAGCAGGCAATAATCATGGAACTCAGGTGTGAGGAATCATGCTGCTCAGCTGGCAATAATCAAGCAGCTGAGCAGGCAGGAATTACGCAGCACAGCTGGCAATTGTCAAGCAGATGACAGGCAGGAATCGTGCAGCTCAGCTGGCAATTGTCAAGCAGATGAGCAGACAGTAATCACGCAGCTCAGCAGGCCCTGATCACGTGACTGAGCATGCACTGTTCACGTGGCTGATCATACACTGATCACGTGATGATCATGCACTGATCACGTGGATATCATGCACTGATCACGTGGCTGATCATGCACTGTTCACGTGTCTATCATGCACTGATCACGTGGCTGATCATGCACTGATCACGTGGCTGATCATGCACTGATCACGTGACTGATCATGCACTGATCACGTGGCTGATCATGCACTGATCACGTGACTGATCATGCACTGATCACGTGGCTGATCATGCACTGATCACGTGGCTATCATGCACTGATCACGTGGCTGATCATGCACTGATCACGTGTCTGATCATGCACTGATCACGTGGCTGATCATGCACTGATCACGTGGCTGATCATGCACTGATCACGTGGCTATCATGCACTGATCACGTGGCTGATCATGCACTGATCACGTGGCTGATCACACACTGTCACGTGACTATCATGCACTGATCACGTGGCACTCATGCACTGATCACGTGGCTGATCATACACTGATCACGTGACTCATGCACTGATCACGTGGCTATCATGCACTGCTCACGTGGCTGTCATGCAATGATCACGTAGCTACCATGCACTGGTCACGTGACTGATCATGCACTGATCACGTAAATGATCATGCACTGATCACGTGACTGATCATGCACTGATCACGTGACTGATCATGCACTGATCACGTGGCTATCATGCACTGATCACGTGGCTGATCATGCACGATCACGTAGCTATCATGTACTGGTCACGTGACTGATCATGCACTGATCACGTGCTGATCATGCACTGATCACGTGGCTGATCATGCACTGATCACGTGGCTGATCACACATGATCACGTGACTGATCATGCACTGATCCCGTGGCTGCTCATGCACTGATCACGTGGCTGATCATGCACTGATCACGTGGATATCATGCACTGATCACGTGGCTGATCATGCACTGATCACGTGACTGATCATGCACTGATCACGTGGCTGATCATGCACTGATCACGTGGCTATCATGCACTGATCACGTGGCTGATCATGCACTGATCACGTAGCTACCATGTACTGATCACATGACTGATCATGCACTGATCACGTGACTGATCATGCACTGATCACGTGGCTATCATGCACTGATCACGTGGCTGATCATGCAATGATCATGGCTACCATGTACTGGTCACGTGACTGATCATGCACTGATCACGTGACTGATCATGCACTGATCACGTGGCTATCATGCACTGATCACGTGGCTGATCATGCACTGATCACGTGCCTGATCATGCACTGATCACGTGACTGATCATGCACTGATCACGTAGCTGTCATGCACTGATCACGTGGCTGATCATGCACTGATCACGTGGCTATCATGCACTGATCACGTGGCTATCATGCACTGATCACGTGGCTGATCATGCACTGATACCGTGACTGAGCATGGACTGATCACATGACTATCATGTAGTGATCACGTGACTTAATGGCGCTGATCATGTGACTGATCATGCGCTGATCATGTTTGCTATCATACACTGATCATGTGCCTCTGGAGGCAATAAACAAAGAGCTGAGTAGGCACGAATCAAACAGTCAGCAGGCAATAATCATGGAACTCAGGTGTGAGGAATCATGCTGCTCAGCTGGCAATAATCAAGCAGCTGAGCAGGCAGGAATTACGCAGCACAGCTGGCAATTGTCAAGCAGATGACAGGCAGGAATCGTGCAGCTCAGCTGGCAATTGTCAAGCAGATGAGCAGACAGTAATCACGCAGCTCAGCAGGCCCTGATCACGTGACTGAGCATGCACTGTTCACGTGGCTGATCATACACTGATCACGTGATGATCATGCACTGATCACTTGGATATCATGCACTGATCACGTGGCTGATCATACACTGTTCACGTGTCTACCATGCACTGATCACGTGGCTGATCATGCACTGCTCACGTAACTGATCATGCACTGATCACGTGGCTGATCATGCACTGATCACGTGGCTGATCATGCACTGATCACGTGGCTGATCATGCACTGATCACGTGGCTATCATGCACTGATCACGTGGCTGATCATGCACTGATCACGTGGCTGATCATGCACTGATCACGTAGCTATCATGCACTGATCACGTGACTGATCATGCACTGATCACGTGGCTGATCATGCACTGATCACGTGGCTGATCATGCACTGATCACGTGACTGATCATGCACTGATCACGTGACTGATCATGCACTGATCACGTGACTGATCATGCACTGATCACGTGGCTGATCATGCACTGATCACGTGGCTGATCATGCACTGATCACGTGACTGATCATGCACTGATCACGTGGCTATCATGCACTGATCACGTGGCTGATCATGCACTGATCACGTGGCTATCATGCACTGATCACGTGACTGATCATGCACTGATCACGTGACTGATCATGCACTGATCACGTGACTGATCATGCACTGATCACGTGGCTGATCATGCACTGATCACGTGACTGATCATGCACTGATCACGTGGCTATCATGCACTGATCACGTGGCTGATCATGCACTGATCACGTGGCTATCATGCACTGATCACGTGGCTGATCATGCACTGATCACGTGACTGATCATGCACTGATCACGTGACTGATCATGCACTGATCACGTGGCTATCATGCACTGATCACGTGGCTGATCATGCACTGATCACGTGGCTGATCATGCACTGATCACGTGACTGATCATGCACTGATCACGTGCTGTCATGCACTGATCACGTGGCTGATCATGCACTGATCACGTGGATATCATGCACTGATCACGTGGCTGATCATGCACTGATCACGTGGCTGATCATGCACTGATACCGTGACTGAGCATGGACTGATCACATGACTATCATGTAGTGATCACGTGACTTAATGGCGCTGATCATGTGACTGATCATGCGCTGATCATGTTTGCTATCATACACTGATCATGTGCCTCTGGAGGCAATAAACAAAGAGCTGAGTAGGCACGAATCAAACAGTCAGCAGGCAATAATCATGGAACTCAGGTGTGAGGAATCATGCTGCTCAGCTGGCAATAATCAAGCAGCTGAGCAGGCAGGAATTACGCAGCACAGCTGGCAATTGTCAAGCAGATGACAGGCAGGAATCGTGCAGCTCAGCTGGCAATTGTCAAGCAGATGAGCAGACAGTAATCACGCAGCTCAGCTGGCCCTGATCACGTGACCGAGCATGCACTGTTCACGTGGCTGATCATACACTGATCACGTGATGATCATGCACTGATCACTAGGATATCATGCACTGATCACGTGGCTGATCATGCACTGTTCACGTGTCTATCATGCACTGATCACGTGGCTGATCATGCACTGATCACGTGGCTGATCATGCACTGATCACGTGACTGATCATGCACTGATCACGTGGCTGATCATGCACTATCACGTGACTGATCATGCACTGATCACGTGGCTATCATGCACTGATCACGTGGCTATCATGCACTGATCACGTGGCTGATCATACACTGATCACGTGTCTGATCATGCACTGATCACGTGGCTGATCATGCACTGATCACGTAACTGATCATGCACTGATCACGTGGCTATCATGCACTGATCACGTGGCTGATCATGCACTGATCACGTGGCTGATCATGCACTGTCACGTGACTATCATGCACTGATCACGTGGCATCATGCACTGATCACGTGGCTGATCATGCACTGATCACGTAACTCATCACACATCACGTGGCTATCATGCACTGATCACGTGGCTGTCATGCACTGATCACGTGGCTACCATGCACTGATCACGTGACTGATCATGCACTGATCACGTGGCTGATCATGCACTGATCACGTGACTGATCATGCACTGATCACGTGGCTGATCATGCACTGATCACGTGGCTATCATGCACTGATCACGTGGCTGATCATGCAACGATCACGTAGCAACCATGCACTGGTCACGTGACTGATCATGCACTGATCACGTAATTGATCATGCACTGATCACGTGGCTGATCATGCACTGATCACGTGGCTGATCACACATGATCACGTGACTGATCATGCACTGATCACGTGGCTATCATGCACTGATCACGTGGCTGATCATGCACTGATCACGTGGATATCATGCACTGATCACGTGGCTGATCACACTGATCACGTGGCTGATCATGCACTGATCACGTGCCTGATCATGCACTGATCACGTGGCTATCATGCACTGATCACGTGGCTGATCATGCAATGATCACGCAGCTACCATGTACTGGTCACATGACTGATCATGCACTGATCACGTGACTGATCATGCAGTGATCACGTGGCTATCATGCACTACTCACGTGGCTGATCATGCAATGATCATGTAGCTACCATGTACAGGTCACGTGAATGATCATACACCCATCAGGTGACTGATCATGCACTGATCACGTGGCTATCATGCACTGATCACGAGACTGATCATGCACTGATCACGTCTATATCATGCACTGATCACATGACTGCCCATGCACTGATCACGTGGATGATCATACACTAATCTTGTGACAGATCATGCACTGATCACGTGGCTGATCATGCACTGATACCGTGACTGAGCATGGACTGATCACATGACTATCATGTAGTGATCACGAGACTTAATGGCGCTGATCATGTGACTGATCATGCGCTGATCATGTTTGCTATCATACACTGATCATGTGCCTCTGGAGGCAATAAACAAAGAGCTGAGTAGGCACGAATCAAACAGTCAGCAGGCAATAATCATGGAACTCAGGTGTGAGGAATCATGCTGCTCAGCTGGCAATAATCAAGCAGCTGAGCAGGCAGGAATTACGCAGCACAGCTGGCAATTGTCAAGCAGATGACAGGCAGGAATCGTGCAGCTCAGCTGGCAATTGTCAAGCAGATGAGCAGACAGTAATCACGCAGCTCAGCAGGCCCAGATCACGTGACTGAGCATGCACTGTTCACGTGGCTGATCATACACTTATCACGTGATGATCATGTACTGATCACTTGGATATCATGCACTGATCACGTGGCTGATCATACACTGTTCACGTGTCTGACCATGCACTGATCACGTGGCTGATCATACACTGCTCACGTAACTGATCATGCACTGATCACGTGGCTATCATGCACTGATCACGTGGCTGAACATGCACTGTTCACGTGGCTGATCACACACCTGTCACGTGACATATCATGCACTGATCACGTGGCACTCATGCACTGATCACGTGCCTGATCATACTCGGCTCACGTAACTCATGCACACATCACGTGGCTATCATGCACTGCTCACGTGGCTCGTCATGGAATGATCACGTAGCAACCATATACTGGTCACGTGACTGATCATGCAAAGATCACGTAAATGATCATGCACTGTTCACGTGACTGATCATGTACTGATCACGTGACTGATCATGCACTGAACACGTGGCTATCATGCTCTGCTCACGTGGCTGATCATGCAACGATCACGTAGCAACCATGTACTGGTCACGTGACTGATCATGCACTGATCACGTAATTGCTCCTGCACTGATCACGTGGCTGATCATGCACTGATCACGTGGCTGATCACACATGTATCACGTGACTGATCATGCACTGATCCCGTGGCTCTCATGCACTGATCACGTGGCTGTCATGCACTGATCACGTGGATATCATGCACTGATCACGTGGCTGATCACACACGTATCACATGACTGATCATGCACTGATCACGTGGCTATCATGCACTGATCACGTGGCTATCATGCACTGATCACGTGGCTGATCATGCAATGATCACGTAGCTACCATGTACTGGTCACGTGACTGATCATGCACTGATCACGTAATTGATCATGCACTGATCATGTGGCTGATCATGCACTGATCACGTGGCTGATCATACACTGATCACGTAACTGATCATGCACTGATCACGTGACTGATCATGCACTGATCACGTGGCTATCATGCACTGATCACTTGGCTGACATACACTGATCACGTGCCTGGTCATGCACTGATCACGTGGCTGATCATGCACTGATCACGTGACTGATCATGCACTGATCACGTGACTGATCATGCACTGATCACGTGGCTATCATGCACTGATCACGTGGCTGATCATGCATGATCACGCAGCTACCATGTACTGGTCACATGACTGATCATGCACTGATCACGTGACTGATCATGCACTGATCACGTGGCTATCATGCACTACTCACGTGGCTGATCATGCAATGATCATGTAGCTACCATGTACAGGTCACGTGAATGATCATACACCCATCAGGTGACTGATCATGCACTGATCACGTGGCTATCATGCACTGATCACGAGACTGATCATGCACTGATCACGTCTATATCATGCACTGATCACATGACTGCCCGTGCACTGATCACGTGGATGATCATACACTAATCTTGTGACAGATCATGCACTGATCACGTGGCTGATCATGCACTGATACCGTGACTGAGCATGGACTGATCACATGACTATCATGTAGTGATCACGAGACTTAATGGCGCTGATCATGTGACTGTTCATGCGCTGATCATGTTTGCTATCATACACTGATCATGTGCCTCTGGAGGCAATAAACAAAGAGCTGAGTAGGCACGAATCAAACAGTCAGCAGGCAATAATCATGGAACTCAGGTGTGAGGAATCATGCTGCTCAGCTGGCAATAATCAAGCAGCTGAGCAGGCAGGAATTACGCAGCACAGCTGGCAATTGTCAAGCAGATGACAGGCAGGAATCGTGCAGCTCAGCTGGCAATTGTCAAGCAGATGAGCAGACAGTAATCACGCAGCTCAGCAGGCCCAGATCACGTGACTGAGCATGCACTGTTCACGTGGCTGATCATACACTGATCACGTGTCTGATCATGCACTGATCACGTGGCTGATCATGCACTGATCACGTTCATGCACTGATCACGTGGCTATCATGCACTGATCACGTGGCTGATCATGCACTGATCACGTGGCTGATCATGCACTGTCACGTGACTATCATGCACTGATCACGTGGCACTCATGCACTGATCACGTGGCTGATCATGCACTGATCACGTGACTGATCATGCACTGATCACGTGGCTGATCATGCACTGATCACGTGGCTGATCATGCACTGATCACGTGACTATCATGCACTGATCACGTGGCACTCATGCACTGATCACGTGGCTGATCATACTGATCACGTAACTGATCATGCACTGATCACGTGGCTATCATGCACTGATCACGTGGCTGATCATGCACTGATCACGTGGCTGATCACACACTGTCACGTGACTATCATGCACTGATCACGTGGCACTCATGCACTGATCACGTGGCTGATCATACACTGATCACGTAACTCATGCACATCACGTGGCTATCATGCACTGCACGTGGCTGTCATGGAATGATCACGTAGCAACCATATACTGGTCACGTGACTGATCATGCACTGATCACGTAAATGATCATGCACTGTTCACGTGACTGATCATGCACTGATCACGTGACTGATCATGCACTGATCACGTGGCTATCATGCACTGATCACGTGGCTGATCATGCAACGATCACGTAGCAACCATGTACTGGTCACGTGACTGATCATGCACTGATCACGTAATTGATCATGCACTGATCACGTGGCTCATCATGCACTGATCACGTGGCTGATCACACATGTATCACGTGACTGATCATGCACTGAACCCGTGGCTCTCATGCACTGATCACGTGGCTGTCATGCACTGATCACGTGGATATCATGCACTGATCACGTGGCTGATCACACACGTATCACATGACTGATCATGCACTGATCACGTGGCTATCATGCACTGATCACGTGGCTATCATGCACTGATCACGTGGCTGATCATGCAATGATCACGTAGCTACCATGTACTGGTCACGTGACTGATCATGCACTGATCACGTAATTGATCATGCACTGATCATGTGGCTGATCATGCACTGATCACGTGGCTGATCATACACTGATCACATAACTGATCATGCACTGATCACGTGACTGATCATGCACTGATCACGTGGCTATCATGCACTGATCACTTGGCTGACATACACTGATCACGTGCCTGGTCATGCACTGATCACGTGGCTGATCATGCACTGATCACGTGACTGATCATGCACTGATCTCGTGTCTGATCATGCACTGATCACGTGGCTATCATTCACTGCTCACGTGGCTGATCATGCCATGATCACGCAGCTACCATGTACTGGTCACATGACTGATCATGCACTGATCACGTGACTGATCATGCACTGATCACATGGCTATCATGAACTACTCACGTGGCTGATCATGCAATGATCATGTAGCTACCATGTACAGGTCACGTGAATGATCATACACCCATCAGGTGACTGATCATGCACTGATCACGTGGCTATCATGCACGGATCACGAGACTGATCATGCACTGATCACGTCTATATCATGCACTGATCACATGACTGCCCATGCACTGATCACGTGGATGATCATACACTAATCTTGTGACAGATCATGCACTGATCACGTGGCTGATCATGCACTGATACCGTGACTGAGCATGGACTGATCACATGACTATCATGTAGTGATCACGTGACTTAATGTCGCTGATCATGTGACTGATCATGCGCTGATCATGTTTGCTATCATACACTGATCATGTGCCTCTGGAGGCAATAAACAAAGAGCTGATAGGCACGAATCAAACAGTCAGCAGGCAATAATCATGGAACTCAGGTGTGAGGAATCATGCTGCTCAGCTGGCAATAATCAAGCAGCTGAGCAGGCAGGAATTACGCAGCACAGCTGGCAATTGTCAAGCAGATGACAGGCAGGAATCGTGCAGCTCAGCTGGCAATTGTCAAGCAGATGAGCAGACAGTAATCACGCAGCTCAGCAGGCCCAGATCACGTGACTGAGCATGCACTGTTCACGTGGCTGATCATACACTGATCACGTGACTGATCATGCACTGATCACGTGGATATCATGCACTGATCACGTGGCTGATCATGCACTGATCACGTGGCTGATCATGCACTGATCACGTGACTGATCATGCACTGATCACGTGGCTGATCATGCACTGATCACGTGACTGATCATGCACTGATCACGTGGCTATCATGCACTGATCACGTGGCTGATCATGCACTGATCACGTGGCTGATCATGCACTGATCACGTGACTGATCATGCACTGATCACGTGGCTGATCATGCACTGATCACGTGACTGATCATGCACTGATCACGTGGCTATCATGCACTGATCACGTGGCTGATCATGCACTGATCACGTGACTGATCATGCACTGATCACGTGGCTGATCATGCACTGATCACGTGACTGATCATGCACTGATCACGTGGCTATCATGCACTGATCACGTGGCTGATCATGCACTGATCACGTGGCTGATCATACACTGTCACGTGACTATCATGCACTGATCACGTGGCACTCATGCACTGATCACGTGGCTGATCATACACTGATCACGTGACTCATGCACTGATCACGTGGCTATCATGCACTGCTCACGTGGCTGATCATGCAATGATCACGTAGCAACCATATACTGGTCACGTGACTGATCATGCACTGATCACGTAAATGATCATGCACTGATCACGTGACTGATCATGCACTGATCACGTGACTGATCATGCACTGATCACGTGGCTATCATGCACTGATCACGTGGCTGATCATGCACTGATCACGTAGCAACCATGCACTGATCACGTGACTGATCATGCACTGATCACGTAATGATCATGCACTGATCACGTGGCTGATCATGCACTGATCACGTGGCTGATCACACATGTATCACGTGACTGATCATGCACTGATCACGTGGCTATCATGCACTGATCACGTGGCTATCATGCACTGATCACGTGGCTGATCATGCAATGATCACGTAGCTACCATGCACTGGTCGCGTGACTGATCATGCACTGATCACGTAATTGATCATGCACTGATCATGTGGCTGATCATGCACTGATCACGTGGCTGATCATGCACTGATCACGTAACTGATCATGCACTGATCACGTGACTGATCATGCACTGATCACGTGGCTATCATGCACTGATCACTTGGCTGACATACACTGATCACGTGCCTGATCATGCACTGATCACGTGGCTGATCATGCACTGATCACGTGACTGATCATGCACTGATCACGTGTCTGATCATGCACTGATCACGTGGCTATCATGCACTGCTCACGTGGCTGATCATGCCATGATCACGCAGCTACCATGTACTGGTCACATGACTGATCATGCACTGATCACGTGACTGATCATGCAGTGATCACGTGGCTATCATGTACTACTCACGTGGCTGATCATGCAATGATCATGTAGCTACCATGTACAGGTCACGTGAATGATCATACACCCATCAGGTGACTGATCATGCACTGATCACGTGGCTATCATGCACGGATCACGAGACTGGTCATGCACTGTTCACGTCTATATCATGCACTGATCACATGACTGCCCTTGCACTGATCACGTGGATGATCATACACTACTCTTGTGACAGATCATGCACTGATCACGTGGCTGATCATGCACTGATACCGTGACTGAGCATGGACTGATCACATGACTATCATGTAGTGATCACGTGACTTAATGGCGCTGATCATGTGACTGATCATGCGCTGATCATGTTTGCTATCATACACTGATCATGTGCCTCTGGAGGCAATAAACAAAGAGCTGAGTAGGCACGAATCAAACAGTCAGCAGGCAATAATCATGGAACTCAGGTGTGAGGAATCATGCTGCTCAGCTGGCAATAATCAAGCAGCTGAGCAGGCAGGAATTACGCAGCACAGCTGGCAATTGTCAAGCAGATGACAGGCAGGAATCGTGCAGCTCAGCTGGCAATTGTCAAGCAGATGAGCAGACAGTAATCACGCAGCTCAGCAGGCCCAGATCACGTGACTGAGCATGCACTGTTCACGTGGCTGATCATACACTGATCACGTGATGATCATGCACTGATCACTTGGATATCATGCACTGATCACGTGGCTGATCATACACTGTTCACGTGTCTGACCATGCACTGATCACGTGGCTGATCATACACTGCTCACGTAACTGATCATGCACTGATCACGTGGCTATCATGCACTGATCACGTGGCTGAACATGCACTGTTCACGTGGCTGATCACACACCTGTCACGTGACATATCATGCACTGATCACGTGGCACTCATGCACTGATCACGTGGCTGATCATACTCTGCTCACGTAACTCATGCACACATCACGTGGCTATCATGCACTGCTCACGTGGCTGTCATGGAATGATCACGTAGCTACCATATACTGGTCACGTGACTGATCATGCACTGATCACGTAAATGATCATGCACTGTTCACGTGACTGATCATGTACTGATCACGTGACTGATCATGCACTGATCACGTGGCTATCATGCACTGCTCACGTGGCTGATCATGCAACGATCACGTAGCAACCATGTACTGGTCACGTGACTGATCATGCACTGATCACGTAATTGATCATGCACTGATCACGTGGCTCATCATGCACTGATCACGTGGCTGATCACACATGATCACGTGACTGATCATGCACTGATCACGTGGCTCTCATGCACTGATCACGTGGCTGTCATGCACTGATCACGTGGATATCATGCACTGATCACGTGGCTGATCACACACGTATCACATGACTGATCATGCACTGATCACGTGGCTATCATGCACTGATCACGTGGCTATCATGCACTGATCACGTGGCTGATCATGCAATGATCACGTAGCTATCATGCACTGATCACGTGACTGATCATGCACTGATCACGTAATTGATCATGCACTGATCACGTGGCTGATCATGCACTGATCACGTGGCTGATCACACATGATCACGTGACTGATCATGCACTGATCACGTGGCTATCATGCACTGATCACGTGGCTGTCATGCACTGATCACGTGGCTGATCATGCACTGATCACGTAGCTACCATGTACTGGTCACGTGACTGATCATGCACTGATCACGTAATTGATCATGCACTGATCACGTGGCTGATCATGCACTGATCACGTGGCTGATCATGCACTGATCACGTGACTGATCATGCACTGATCACGTGACTGATCATGCACTGATCACGTGGCTATCATGCACTGATCACGTGGCTGACATACACTGATCACGTGCCTGGTCATGCACTGATCACGTGGCTGATCATGCACTGATCACGTGACTGATCATGCACTGATCACGTGTCTGATCATGCACTGATCACGTGGCTATCATGCACTGCTCACGTGGCTGATCATGCCATGATCACGCAGCTACCATGTACTGGTCACATGACTGATCATGCACTGATCACGTGACTGATCATGCACTGATCACGTGGCTATCATGCACTACTCACGTGGCTGATCATGCAATGATCATGTAGCTACCATGTACAGGTCACGTGAATGATCATACACCCATCAGGTGACTGATCATGCACTGATCACGTGGCTATCATGCACTGATCACGAGACTGATCATGCACTGATCACGTCTATATCATGCACTGATCACATGACTGCCCATGCACTGATCACGTGGATGATCATACACTAATCTTGTGACAGATCATGCACTGATCACGTGGCTGATCATGCACTGATACCGTGACTGAGCATGGACTGATCACATGACTATCATGTAGTGATCACGTGACTTAATGGCGCTGATCATGTGACTGATCATGCGCTGATCATGTTTGCTATCATACACTGATCATGTGCCTCTGGAGGCAATAAACAAAGAGCTGAGTAGGCACGAATCAAACAGTCAGCAGGCAATAATCATGGAACTCAGGTGTGAGGAATCATGCTGCTCAGCTGGCAATAATCAAGCAGCTGAGCAGGCAGGAATTACGCAGCACAGCTGGCAATTGTCAAGCAGATGACAGGCAGGAATCGTGCAGCTCAGCTGGCAATTGTCAAGCAGATGAGCAGACAGTAATCACGCAGCTCAGCAGGCCCAGATCACGTGACTGAGCATGCACTGTTCACGTGGCTGATCATACACTGATCACGTGATGATCATGCACTGATCACTTGGATATCATGCACTGATCACGTGGCTGATCATACACTGTTCACGTGTCTGACCATGCACTGATCACGTGGCTGATCATACACTGCTCACGTAACTGATCATGCACTGATCACGTGGCTATCATGCACTGATCACGTGGCTGAACATGCACTGTTCACGTGGCTGATCACACACCTGTCACGTGACATATCATGCACTGATCACGTGGCACTCATGCACTGATCACGTGGCTGATCATACTCTGCTCACGTAACTCATGCACACATCACGTGGCTATCATGCACTGCTCACGTGGCTCGTCATGGAATGATCACGTAGCAACCATATACTGGTCACGTGACTGATCATGCACAGATCACGTAAATGATCATGCACTGTTCACGTGACTGATCATGTACTGATCACGTGACTGATCATGCACTGATCACGTGGCTATCATGCACTGCTCACGTGGCTGATCATGCAACGATCACGTAGCAACCATGTACTGGTCACGTGACTGATCATGCACTGATCACGTAATTGATCCTGCACTGATCACGTGGCTCATCATGCACTGATCACGTGGCTGATCACACATGTATCACGTGACTGATCATGCACTGATCACGTGGCTCTCATGCACTGATCACGTGGCTGTCATGCACTGATCACGTGGATATCATGCACTGATCACGTGGCTGATCACACACGTATCACATGACTGATCATGCACTGATCACGTGGCTATCATGCACTGATCACGTGGCTATCATGCACTGATCACGTGGCTGATCATGCAATGATCACGTAGCTACCATGCACTGATCACGTGACTGATCATGCACTGATCACGTAATTGATCATGCACTGATCACGTGGCTGATCATGCACTGATCACGTGGCTGATCACACATGATCACGTGACTGATCATGCACTGATCACGTGGCTATCATGCACTGATCACGTGGCTGTCATGCACTGATCACGTGGCTGATCATGCACTGATCACGTAGCTACCATGCACTGATCACGTGACTGATCATGCACTGATCACGTAATTGATCATGCACTGATCACGTGGCTGATCATGCACTGATCACGTGGCTGATCATGCACTGATCACGTGACTGATCATGCACTGATCACGTGACTGATCATGCACTGATCACGTGGCTATCATGCACTGATCACGTGGCTGACATACACTGATCACGTGCCTGGTCATGCACTGATCACGTGGCTGATCATGCACTGATCACGTGACTGATCATGCACTGATCACGTGTCTGATCATGCACTGATCACGTGGCTATCATGCACTGCTCACGTGGCTGATCATGCCATGATCACGCAGCTACCATGTACTGGTCACATGACTGATCATGCACTGATCACGTGACTGATCATGCACTGATCACGTGGCTATCATGCACTACTCACGTGGCTGATCATGCAATGATCATGTAGCTACCATGTACAGGTCACGTGAATGATCATACACCCATCAGGTGACTGATCATGCACTGATCACGTGGCTATCATGCACTGATCACGAGACTGATCATGCACTGATCACGTCTATATCATGCACTGATCACATGACTGCCCATGCACTGATCACGTGGATGATCATACACTAATCTTGTGACAGATCATGCACTGATCACGTGGCTGATCATGCACTGATACCGTGACTGAGCATGGACTGATCACATGACTATCATGTAGTGATCACGTGACTTAATGGCGCTGATCATGTGACTGATCATGCGCTGATCATGTTTGCTATCATACACTGATCATGTGCCTCTGGAGGCAATAAACAAAGAGCTGAGTAGGCACGAATCAAACAGTCAGCAGGCAATAATCATGGAACTCAGGTGTGAGGAATCATGCTGCTCAGCTGGCAATAATCAAGCAGCTGAGCAGGCAGGAATTACGCAGCACAGCTGGCAATTGTCAAGCAGATGACAGGCAGGAATCGTGCAGCTCAGCTGGCAATTGTCAAGCAGATGAGCAGACAGTAATCACGCAGCTCAGCAGGCCCAGATCACGTGACTGAGCATGCACTGTTCACGTGGCTGATCATACACTGATCACGTGATGATCATGCACTGATCACTTGGATATCATGCACTGATCACGTGGCTGATCATACACTGTTCACGTGTCTGACCATGCACTGATCACGTGGCTGATCATACACTGCTCACGTAACTGATCATGCACTGATCACGTGGCTATCATGCACTGATCACGTGGCTGAACATGCACTGTTCACGTGGCTGATCACACACCTGTCACGTGACATATCATGCACTGATCACGTGGCACTCATGCACTGATCACGTGGCTGATCATACTCTGCTCACGTAACTCATGCACACATCACGTGGCTATCATGCACTGCTCACGTGGCTCGTCATGGAATGATCACGTAGCAACCATATACTGGTCACGTGACTGATCATGCACTGATCACGTAAATGATCATGCACTGTTCACGTGACTGATCATGTACTGATCACGTGACTGATCATGCACTGATCACGTGGCTATCATGCACTGCTCACGTGGCTGATCATGCAACGATCACGTAGCAACCATGTACTGGTCACGTGACTGATCATGCACTGATCACGTAATTGATCATGCACTGATCACGTGGCTCATCATGCACTGATCACGTGGCTGATCACACATGTATCACGTGACTGATCATGCACTGATCACGTGGCTCTCATGCACTGATCACGTGGCTGTCATGCACTGATCACGTGGATATCATGCACTGATCACGTGGCTGATCACACACGTATCACATGACTGATCATGCACTGATCACGTGGCTATCATGCACTGATCACGTGGCTGATCATGCATGATCACTGACTACCATGTACTGGTCACGTGACTGATCATGCACTGATCACGTGACTGATCATGCACTGATCACGTGGCTATCATGCACTGATCACGTGGCTGATCATGCACTGATCACGTAGCTACCATGCACTGATCACGTGACTGATCATGCACTGATCACGTGACTGATCATGCACTGATCACGTGGCTATCATGCACTGATCACGTGACTGATCATGCACTGATCACGTCTATATCATGCACTGATCACGTGACTGATCATGCACTGATCACGTGGCTGATCATGCACTGATCACGTGACTGATCATGCACTGATCACGTGGCTGATCACACACTATCACATGACTGATCATGCACTGATCACGTGGCTATCATGCACTGATCACGTGGCTATCATGCACTGATCACGTGGCTGATCATGCACTGATCACGTAGCTACCATGTACTGGTCACGTGACTGATCATGCACTGATCACGTAATTGATCATGCACTGATCACGTGGCTGATCATGCACTGATCACGTGACTGATCATGCACTGATCACGTGACTGATCATGCACTGATCACGTGGCTATCATGCACTGATCACGTGGCTGACATACACTGATCACGTGCCTGATCATGCACTGATCACGTGGCTGATCATGCACTGATCACGTGACTGATCATGCACTGATCACGTGTCTGATCATGCACTGATCACGTGGCTATCATGCACTGCTCACGTGGCTGATCATGCCATGATCACGCAGCTACCATGTACTGGTCACATGACTGATCATGCACTGATCACGTGACTGATCATGCAGTGATCACGTGGCTATCATGCACTACTCACGTGGCTGATCATGCAATGATCATGTAGCTACCATGTACAGGTCACGTGAATGATCATACACCCATCAGGTGACTGATCATGCACTGATCACGTGGCTATCATGCACTGATCACGAGACTGATCATGCACTGATCACGTCTATATCATGCACTGATCACATGACTGCCCATGCACTGATCACGTGGATGATCATACACTAATCTTGTGACAGATCATGCACTGATCACGTGGCTGATCATGCACTGATACCGTGACTGAGCATGGACTGATCACATGACTATCATGTAGTGATCACGTGACTTAATGGCGCTGATCATGTGACTGATCATGCGCTGATCATGTTTGCTATCATACACTGATCATGTGCCTCTGGAGGCAATAAACAAAGAGCTGAGTAGGCACGAATCAAACAGTCAGCAGGCAATAATCATGGAACTCAGGTGTGAGGAATCATGCTGCTCAGCTGGCAATAATCAAGCAGCTGAGCAGGCAGGAATTACGCAGCACAGCTGGCAATTGTCAAGCAGATGACAGGCAGGAATCGTGCAGCTCAGCTGGCAATTGTCAAGCAGATGAGCAGACAGTAATCACGCAGCTCAGCAGGCCCAGATCACGTGACTGAGCATGCACTGTTCACGTGGCTGATCATACACTGATCACGTGATGATCATGCACTGATCACTTGGATATCATGCACTGATCACGTGGCTGATCATACACTGTTCACGTGTCTGACCATGCACTGATCACGTGGCTGATCATACACTGCTCACGTAACTGATCATGCACTGATCACGTGGCTATCATGCACTGATCACGTGGCTGAACATGCACTGTTCACGTGGCTGATCACACACCTGTCACGTGACATATCATGCACTGATCACGTGGCACTCATGCACTGATCACGTGGCTGATCATACTCTGCTCACGTAACTCATGCACACATCACGTGGCTATCATGCACTGCTCACGTGGCTCGTCATGGAATGATCACGTAGCAACCATATACTGGTCACGTGACTGATCATGCAAAGATCACGTAAATGATCATGCACTGTTCACGTGACTGATCATGTACTGATCACGTGACTGATCATGCACTGATCACGTGGCTATCATGCTCTGCTCACGTGGCTGATCATGCAACGATCACGTAGCAACCATGTACTGGTCACGTGACTGATCATGCACTGATCACGTAATTGATCATGCACTGATCACGTGGCTCATCATGCACTGATCACGTGGCTGATCACACATGTATCACGTGACTGATCATGCACTGATCACGTGGCTATCATGCACTGATCACGTGGCTGTCATGCACTGATCACGTGGATATCATGCACTGATCACGTGGCTGATCACACACGTATCACATGACTGATCATGCACTGATCACGTGGCTATCATGCACTGATCACGTGGCTGATCATGCACTGATCACGTAGCTATCATGTACTGTCACGTGACTGATCATGCACTGATCACGTGACTGATCATGCACTGATCACGTGGCTGATCATGCAACTCACGTGTGAGGAATCATGCTGCTCAGCTGGCAATAATCAAGCAGCTGATCAGGCAGGAATTACGCAGCACAGCTGGCAATTGTCAAGCTGATGACAGGCAGGAATCATGCAGCTCAGCTGGCAATTGTCAAGCAGATGAGCAGACAGTAATCACGCAGCTCAGCATGCACTGATCACGTGACTGATCATGCACTGATCACGTGGCTGATCATGCACTGATCACGTGGCTGATCATGCACTGATCACGTGGCTGATCATGCACTGATCACGTGCTATCATGCACTGATCACGTGACTGATCATGCACTGATCACGTGGCTGATCATGCACTGATCACGTGGCTATCATGCACTGATCACGTGGCTGATCATGCACTGATCACGTAGCAATCATGCACTGATCACGTGACTGATCATGCACTGATCACGTAATGATCATGCACTGATCACGTGGCTGATCATGCACTGATCACGTGGCTGATCACACATGATCACGTGACTGATCATGCACTGATCACGTGGCTGATCATGCACTGATCACGTGGCTGATCATGCACTGATCACGTGGCTGATCATGCACTGATCACGTGGCTGATCATGCACTGATCACGTGGCTGATCATGCACTGATCACGTGACTGATCATGCACTGATCACGTGGCTGATCATGCACTGATCACGTGGCTATCATGCACTGATCACGTGGCTGATCATGCACTGATCACGTAGCTATCATGCACTGATCACGTGACTGATCATGCACTGATCACGTAATGATCATGCACTGATCACGTGGCTGATCATGCACTGATCACGTGGCTGATCACACATGTATCACGTGACTGATCATGCACTGATCACGTGGCTATCATGCACTGATCACGTGGCTATCATGCACTGATCACGTGGCTGATCATGCACTGATCACGTAGCTACCATGTACTGATCACGTGACTGATCATGCACTGATCACGTAATTGATCATGCACTGATCATGTGGCTGATCATGCACTGATCACGTGGCTGATCATGCACTGATCACGTAACTGATCATGCACTGATCACGTGACTGATCATGCACTGATCACGTGGCTATCATGCACTGATCACGTGGCTGACATACACTGATCACGTGCCTGGTCATGCACTGATCACGTGGCTGATCATGCACTGATCACGTGACTGATCATGCACTGATCACGTGTCTGATCATGCACTGATCACGTGGCTATCATGCACTGCTCACGTGGCTGATCATGCCATGATCACGCAGCTACCATGTACTGGTCACATGACTGATCATGCACTGATCACGTGACTGATCATGCAGTGATCACGTGGCTATCATGCACTACTCACGTGGCTGATCATGCAATGATCATGTAGCTACCATGTACAGGTCACGTGAATGATCATACACCCATCAGGTGACTGATCATGCACTGATCACGTGGCTATCATGCACTGATCACGAGACTGATCATGCACTGATCACGTCTATATCATGCACTGATCACATGACTGCCCATGCACTGATCACGTGGATGATCATACACTAATCTTGTGACAGATCATGCACTGATCACGTGGCTGATCATGCACTGATACCGTGACTGAGCATGGACTGATCACATGACTATCATGTAGTGATCACGTGACTTAATGGCGCTGATCATGTGACTGATCATGCGCTGATCATGTTTGCTATCATACACTGATCATGTGCCTCTGGAGGCAATAAACAAAGAGCTGAGTAGGCACGAATCAAACAGTCAGCAGGCAATAATCATGGAACTCAGGTGTGAGGAATCATGCTGCTCAGCTGGCAATAATCAAGCAGCTGAGCAGGCAGGAATTACGCAGCACAGCTGGCAATTGTCAAGCAGATGACAGGCAGGAATCGTGCAGCTCAGCTGGCAATTGTCAAGCAGATGAGCAGACAGTAATCACGCAGCTCAGCAGGCCCAGATCACGTGACTGAGCATGCACTGTTCACGTGGCTGATCATACACTGATCACGTGATGATCATGCACTGATCACTTGGATATCATGCACTGATCACGTGGCTGATCATACACTGTTCACGTGTCTGACCATGCACTGATCACGTGGCTGATCATACACTGCTCACGTAACTGATCATGCACTGATCACGTGGCTATCATGCACTGATCACGTGGCTGAACATGCACTGTTCACGTGGCTGATCACACACCTGTCACGTGACATATCATGCACTGATCACGTGGCACTCATGCACTGATCACGTGGCTGATCATACTCTGCTCACGTAACTCATGCACACATCACGTGGCTATCATGCACTGCTCACGTGGCTCGTCATGGAATGATCACGTAGCAACCATATACTGGTCACGTGACTGATCATGCACAGATCACGTAAATGATCATGCACTGTTCACGTGACTGATCATGTACTGATCACGTGACTGATCATGCACTGATCACGTGGCTATCATGCTCTGCTCACGTGGCTGATCATGCAACGATCACGTAGCAACCATGTACTGGTCACGTGACTGATCATGCACTGATCACGTAATTGATCCTGCACTGATCACGTGGCTCATCATGCACTGATCACGTGGCTGATCACACATGTATCACGTGACTGATCATGCACTGATCACGTGGCTCTCATGCACTGATCACGTGGCTGTCATGCACTGATCACGTGGATATCATGCACTGATCACGTGGCTGATCACACACGTATCACATGACTGATCATGCACTGATCACGTGGCTATCATGCACTGATCACGTGGCTATCATGCACTGATCACGTGGCTGATCATGCAATGATCACGTAGCTACCATGCACTGATCACGTGACTGATCATGCACTGATCACGTAATTGATCATGCACTGATCACGTGGCTGATCATGCACTGATCACGTGGCTGATCACACATGATCACGTGACTGATCATGCACTGATCACGTGGCTATCATGCACTGATCACGTGGCTGATCATGCACTGATCACGTGGCTGATCATGCACTGATCACGTAGCTATCATGCACTGATCACGTGACTGATCATGCACTGATCACGTGACTGATCATGCACTGATCACGTGGCTGATCATGCACTGATCACGTGGCTGATCATGCACTGATCACGTGACTGATCATGCACTGATCACGTGACTGATCATGCACTGATCACGTGGCTATCATGCACTGATCACGTGGCTGACATACACTGATCACGTGCCTGGTCATGCACTGATCACGTGGCTGATCATGCACTGATCACGTGACTGATCATGCACTGATCACGTGTCTGATCATGCACTGATCACGTGGCTATCATGCACTGCTCACGTGGCTGATCATGCCATGATCACGCAGCTACCATGTACTGGTCACATGACTGATCATGCACTGATCACGTGACTGATCATGCACTGATCACGTGGCTATCATGCACTACTCACGTGGCTGATCATGCAATGATCATGTAGCTACCATGTACAGGTCACGTGAATGATCATACACCCATCAGGTGACTGATCATGCACTGATCACGTGGCTATCATGCACTGATCACGAGACTGATCATGCACTGTTCACGTCTATATCATGCACTGATCACATGACTGCCCATGCACTGATCACGTGGATGATCATACACTAATCTTGTGACAGATCATGCACTGATCACGTGGCTGATCATGCACTGATACCGTGACTGAGCATGGACTGATCACATGACTATCATGTAGTGATCACGTGACTTAATGGCGCTGATCATGTGACTGATCATGCGCTGATCATGTTTGCTATCATACACTGATCATGTGCCTCTGGAGGCAATAAACAAAGAGCTGAGTAGGCACGAATCAAACAGTCAGCAGGCAATAATCATGGAACTCAGGTGTGAGGAATCATGCTGCTCAGCTGGCAATAATCAAGCAGCTGAGCAGGCAGGAATTACGCAGCACAGCTGGCAATTGTCAAGCAGATGACAGGCAGGAATCGTGCAGCTCAGCTGGCAATTGTCAAGCAGATGAGCAGACAGTAATCACGCAGCTCAGCAGGCCCAGATCACGTGACTGAGCATGCACTGTTCACGTGGCTGATCATACACTGATCACGTGATGATCATGCACTGATCACTTGGATATCATGCACTGATCACGTGGCTGATCATACACTGTTCACGTGTCTGACCATGCACTGATCACGTGGCTGATCATACACTGCTCACGTAACTGATCATGCACTGATCACGTGGCTATCATGCACTGATCACGTGGCTGAACATGCACTGTTCACGTGGCTGATCACACACCTGTCACGTGACATATCATGCACTGATCACGTGGCACTCATGCACTGATCACGTGGCTGATCATACTCTGCTCACGTAACTCATGCACACATCACGTGGCTATCATGCACTGCTCACGTGGCTGTCATGGAATGATCACGTAGCAACCATATACTGGTCACGTGACTGATCATGCACTGATCACGTAAATGATCATGCACTGTTCACGTGACTGATCATGTACTGATCACGTGACTGATCATGCACTGATCACGTGGCTATCATGCTCTGCTCACGTGGCTGATCATGCAACGATCACGTAGCAACCATGTACTGGTCACGTGACTGATCATGCACTGATCACGTAATTGATCATGCACTGATCACGTGGCTCATCATGCACTGATCACGTGGCTGATCACACATGTATCACGTGACTGATCATGCACTGATCACGTGGCTCTCATGCACTGATCACGTGGCTGTCATGCACTGATCACGTGGATATCATGCACTGATCACGTGGCTGATCACACACGTATCACATGACTGATCATGCACTGATCACGTGGCTATCATGCACTGATCACGTGGCTATCATGCACTGATCACGTGGCTGATCATGCAATGATCACGTAGCTACCATGCACTGATCACGTGACTGATCATGCACTGATCACGTAATTGATCATGCACTGATCACGTGGCTGATCATGCACTGATCACGTGGCTGATCACACATGATCACGTGACTGATCATGCACTGATCACGTGGCTATCATGCACTGATCACGTGGCTGTCATGCACTGATCACGTGGCTGATCATGCACTGATCACGTAGCTACCATGCACTGGTCACGTGACTGATCATGCACTGATCACGTAATTGATCATGCACTGATCACGTGGCTGATCATGCACTGATCACGTGGCTGATCATGCACTGATCACATAACTGATCATGCACTGATCACGTGACTGATCATGCACTGATCACGTGGCTATCATGCACTGATCACGTGGCTGACATACACTGATCACGTGCCTGATCATGCACTGATCACGTGGCTGATCATGCACTGATCACGTGACTGATCATGCACTGATCACGTGTCTGATCATGCACTGATCACGTGGCTATCATGCACTGCTCACGTGGCTGATCATGCCATGATCACGCAGCTACCATGTACTGGTCACATGACTGATCATGCACTGATCACGTGACTGATCATGCAGTGATCACGTGGCTATCATGCACTACTCACGTGGCTGATCATGCAATGATCATGTAGCTACCATGTACAGGTCACGTGAATGATCATACACCCATCAGGTGACTGATCATGCACTGATCACGTGGCTATCATGCACTGATCACGAGACTGATCATGCACTGATCACGTCTATATCATGCACTGATCACATGACTGCCCATGCACTGATCACGTGGATGATCATACACTAATCTTGTGACAGATCATGCACTGATCACGTGGCTGATCATGCACTGATACCGTGACTGAGCATGGACTGATCACATGACTATCATGTAGTGATCACGTGACTTAATGGCGCTGATCATGTGACTGATCATGCGCTGATCATGTTTGCTATCATACACTGATCATGTGCCTCTGGAGGCAATAAACAAAGAGCTGAGTAGGCACGAATCAAACAGTCAGCAGGCAATAATCATGGAACTCAGGTGTGAGGAATCATGCTGCTCAGCTGGCAATAATCAAGCAGCTGAGCAGGCAGGAATTACGCAGCACAGCTGGCAATTGTCAAGCAGATGACAGGCAGGAATCGTGCAGCTCAGCTGGCAATTGTCAAGCAGATGAGCAGACAGTAATCACGCAGCTCAGCAGGCCCAGATCACGTGACTGAGCATGCACTGTTCACGTGGCTGATCATACACTGATCACGTGATGATCATGCACTGATCACTTGGATATCATGCACTGATCACGTGGCTGATCATACACTGTTCACGTGTCTGACCATGCACTGATCACGTGGCTGATCATACACTGCTCACGTAACTGATCATGCACTGATCACGTGGCTATCATGCACTGATCACGTGGCTGAACATGCACTGTTCACGTGGCTGATCACACACCTGTCACGTGACATATCATGCACTGATCACGTGGCACTCATGCACTGATCACGTGGCTGATCATACTCTGCTCACGTAACTCATGCACACATCACGTGGCTATCATGCACTGCTCACGTGGCTCGTCATGGAATGATCACGTAGCAACCATATACTGGTCACGTGACTGATCATGCACAGATCACGTAAATGATCATGCACTGTTCACGTGACTGATCATGTACTGATCACGTGACTGATCATGCACTGATCACGTGGCTATCATGCTCTGCTCACGTGGCTGATCATGCAACGATCACGTAGCAACCATGTACTGGTCACGTGACTGATCATGCACTGATCACGTAATTGATCCTGCACTGATCACGTGGCTCATCATGCACTGATCACGTGGCTGATCACACATGTATCACGTGACTGATCATGCACTGATCACGTGGCTCTCATGCACTGATCACGTGGCTGTCATGCACTGATCACGTGGATATCATGCACTGATCACGTGGCTGATCACACACGTATCACATGACTGATCATGCACTGATCACGTGGCTATCATGCACTGATCACGTGGCTATCATGCACTGATCACGTGGCTGATCATGCAATGATCACGTAGCTACCATGCACTGATCACGTGACTGATCATGCACTGATCACGTAATTGATCATGCACTGATCACGTGGCTGATCATGCACTGATCACGTGGCTGATCACACATGATCACGTGACTGATCATGCACTGATCACGTGGCTATCATGCACTGATCACGTGGCTGATCATGCACTGATCACGTGGCTGATCATGCACTGATCACGTAGCTACCATGCACTGGTCACGTGACTGATCATGCACTGATCACGTAATTGATCATGCACTGATCACGTGGCTGATCATGCACTGATCACGTGGCTGATCATGCACTGATCACGTGACTGATCATGCACTGATCACGTGACTGATCATGCACTGATCACGTGGCTATCATGCACTGATCACGTGGCTGATCATACACTGATCACGTGCCTGATCATGCACTGATCACGTGGCTGATCATGCACTGATCACGTGACTGATCATGCACTGATCACGTGTCTGATCATGCACTGATCACGTGGCTATCATGCACTGCTCACGTGGCTGATCATGCCATGATCACGCAGCTACCATGTACTGGTCACATGACTGATCATGCACTGATCACGTGACTGATCATGCAGTGATCACGTGGCTATCATGCACTACTCACGTGGCTGATCATGCAATGATCATGTAGCTACCATGTACAGGTCACGTGAATGATCATACACCCATCAGGTGACTGATCATGCACTGATCACGTGGCTATCATGCACTGATCACGAGACTGATCATGCACTGATCACGTCTATATCATGCACTGATCACATGACTGCCCATGCACTGATCACGTGGATGATCATACACTAATCTTGTGACAGATCATGCACTGATCACGTGGCTGATCATGCACTGATACCGTGACTGAGCATGGACTGATCACATGACTATCATGTAGTGATCACGTGACTTAATGGCGCTGATCATGTGACTGATCATGCGCTGATCATGTTTGCTATCATACACTGATCATGTGCCTCTGGAGGCAATAAACAAAGAGCTGAGTAGGCACGAATCAAACAGTCAGCAGGCAATAATCATGGAACTCAGGTGTGAGGAATCATGCTGCTCAGCTGGCAATAATCAAGCAGCTGAGCAGGCAGGAATTACGCAGCACAGCTGGCAATTGTCAAGCAGATGACAGGCAGGAATCGTGCAGCTCAGCTGGCAATTGTCAAGCAGATGAGCAGACAGTAATCACGCAGCTCAGCAGGCCCAGATCACGTGACTGAGCATGCACTGTTCACGTGGCTGATCATACACTGATCACGTGATGATCATGCACTGATCACTTGGATATCATGCACTGATCACGTGGCTGATCATACACTGTTCACGTGTCTGACCATGCACTGATCACGTGGCTGATCATACACTGCTCACGTAACTGATCATGCACTGATCACGTGGCTATCATGCACTGATCACGTGGCTGAACATGCACTGTTCACGTGGCTGATCACACACCTGTCACGTGACATATCATGCACTGATCACGTGGCACTCATGCACTGATCACGTGGCTGATCATACTCTGCTCACGTAACTCATGCACACATCACGTGGCTATCATGCACTGCTCACGTGGCTCGTCATGGAATGATCACGTAGCTACCATATACTGGTCACGTGACTGATCATGCAAAGATCACGTAAATGATCATGCACTGTTCACGTGACTGATCATGTACTGATCACGTGACTGATCATGCACTGATCACGTGGCTATCATGCTCTGCTCACGTGGCTGATCATGCAACGATCACGTAGCAACCATGTACTGGTCACGTGACTGATCATGCACTGATCACGTAATTGATCCTGCACTGATCACGTGGCTCATCATGCACTGATCACGTGGCTGATCACACATGTATCACGTGACTGATCATGCACTGATCACGTGGCTCTCATGCACTGATCACGTGGCTGTCATGCACTGATCACGTGGATATCATGCACTGATCACGTGGCTGATCACACACGTATCACATGACTGATCATGCACTGATCACGTGGCTATCATGCACTGATCACGTGGCTATCATGCACTGATCACGTGGCTGATCATGCAATGATCACGTAGCTACCATGTACTGGTCACGTGACTGATCATGCACTGATCACGTAATTGATCATGCACTGATCACGTGGCTGATCATGCACTGATCACGTGGCTGATCACACATGATCACGTGACTGATCATGCACTGATCACGTGGCTATCATGCACTGATCACGTGGCTGATCATGCACTGATCACGTGGCTGATCATGCACTGATCACGTAGCTATCATGCACTGATCACGTGACTGATCATGCACTGATCACGTGACTGATCATGCACTGATCACGTGGCTGATCATGCACTGATCACGTGGCTGATCATGCACTGATCACGTGACTGATCATGCACTGATCACGTGACTGATCATGCACTGATCACGTGGCTATCATGCACTGATCACGTGGCTGATCATGCACTGATCACGTGACTGATCATGCACTGATCACGTGGCTGATCATGCACTGATCACGTGGCTGATCATGCACTGATCACGTGACTGATCATGCACTGATCACGTGACTGATCATGCACTGATCACGTGGCTGATCATGCACTGATCACGTGGCTATCATGCACTGATCACGTGGCTGATCATGCACTGATCACGTAGCTATCATGCACTGATCACGTGACTGATCATGCACTGATCACGTGGCTGATCATGCACTGATCACGTGGCTATCATGCACTGATCACGTGGCTGATCACACATGATCACGTGACTGATCATGCACTGATCACGTGGCTATCATGCACTGATCACGTGGCTGATCATGCACTGATCACGTGGCTGATCATGCACTGATCACGTAGCTACCATGCACTGATCACGTGACTGATCATGCACTGATCACGTAACTGATCATGCACTGATCACGTGGCTGATCATGCACTGATCACGTGGCTGATCATGCACTGATCACGTGACTGATCATGCACTGATCACGTGACTGATCATGCACTGATCACGTGGCTATCATGCACTGATCACGTGGCTGATCATACACTGATCACGTGCCTGATCATGCACTGATCACGTGGCTGATCATGCACTGATCACGTGACTGATCATGCACTGATCACGTGTCTGATCATGCACTGATCACGTGGCTATCATGCACTGCTCACGTGGCTGATCATGCCATGATCACGCAGCTACCATGTACTGGTCACATGACTGATCATGCACTGATCACGTGACTGATCATGCACTGATCACGTGGCTATCATGCACTACTCACGTGGCTGATCATGCAATGATCATGTAGCTACCATGTACAGGTCACGTGAATGATCATACACCCATCAGGTGACTGATCATGCACTGATCACGTGGCTATCATGCACTGATCACGTGACTGATCATGCACTGATCACGTCTATATCATGCACTGATCACATGACTGCCCATGCACTGATCACGTGGATGATCATACACTAATCTTGTGACAGATCATGCACTGATCACGTGGCTGATCATGCACTGATACCGTGACTGAGCATGGACTGATCACATGACTATCATGTAGTGATCACGTGACTTAATGGCGCTGATCATGTGACTGATCATGCGCTGATCATGTTTGCTAGCATACACTGATCATGTGCCTCTGGAGGCAATAAACAAAGAGCTGAGTAGGCACGAATCAAACAGTCAGCAGGCAATAATCATGGAACTCAGGTGTGAGGAATCATGCTGCTCAGCTGGCAATAATCAAGCAGCTGAGCAGGCAGGAATTACGCAGCACAGCTGGCAATTGTCAAGCAGATGACAGGCAGGAATCGTGCAGCTCAGCTGGCAATTGTCAAGCAGATGAGCAGACAGTAATCACGCAGCTCAGCAGGCCCAGATCACGTGACTGAGCATGCACTGTTCACGTGGCTGATCATACACTGATCACGTGATGATCATGCACTGATCACTTGGATATCATGCACTGATCACGTGGCTGATCATACACTGTTCACGTGTCTGACCATGCACTGATCACGTGGCTGATCATACACTGCTCACGTAACTGATCATGCACTGATCACGTGGCTATCATGCACTGATCACGTGGCTGAACATGCACTGTTCACGTGGCTGATCACACACCTGTCACGTGACATATCATGCACTGATCACGTGGCACTCATGCACTGATCACGTGGCTGATCATACTCTGCTCACGTAACTCATGCACACATTACGTGGCTATCATGCAGTGCTCACGTGGCTCGTCATGGAATGATCACGTAGCAACCATATACTGGTCACGTGACTGATCATGCACTGATCACGTAAATGATCATGCACTGTTCACGTGACTGATCATGTACTGATCACGTGACTGATCATGCACTGATCACGTGGCTATCATGCACTGCTCACGTGGCTGATCATGCAACGATCACATAGCAACCATGTACTGGTCACGTGACTGATCATGCACTGATCACGTAATGGATCCTGCACTGATCACGTGGCTCATCATGCACTGATCACGTGGCTGATCACACATGTATCACGTGACTGATCATGCACTGATCCCGTGGCTCTCATGCACTGATCACGTGGCTGTCATGCACTGATCACGTGGATATCATGCACTGATCACGTGGCTGATCACACACGTATCACATGACTGATCATGCACTGATCACGTGGCTATCATGCACTGATCACGTGGCTATCATGCACTGATCACGTGGCTGATCATGCAATGATCACGTAGCTACCATGTACTGATCACGTGACTGATCATGCACTGATCACGTAATTGATCATGCACTGATCACGTGGCTGATCATGCACTGATCACGTGGCTGATCACACATGATCACGTGACTGATCATGCACTGATCACGTGGCTATCATGCACTGATCACGTGGCTGTCATGCACTGATCACGTGGCTGATCATGCAATGATCACGTAGCTACATGTACTGGTCACGTGACTGATCATGCACTGATCACGTAATTGATCATGCACTGATCACGTGGCTGATCATGCACTGATCACGTGGCTGATCATGCACTGATCACATGACTGATCATGCACTGATCACGTGACTGATCATGCACTGATCACGTGGCTATCATGCACTGATCACGTGGCTGACATACACTGATCACGTGCCTGGTCATGCACTGATCACGTGGCTGATCATGCACTGATCACGTGACTGATCATGCACTGATCACGTGTCTGATCATGCACTGATCACGTGGCTATCATGCACTGCTCACGTGGCTGATCATGCCATGATCACGCAGCTACCATGTACTGGTCACATGACTGATCATGCACTGATCACGTGACTGATCATGCAGTGATCACGTGGCTATCATGCACTACTCACGTGGCTGATCATGCAATGATCATGTAGCTACCATGTACAGGTCACGTGAATGATCATACACCCATCAGGTGACTGATCATGCACTGATCACGTGGCTATCATGCACTGATCACGAGACTGATCATGCACTGATCACGTCTATATCATGCACTGATCACATGACTGCCCATGCACTGATCACGTGGATGATCATACACTAATCTTGTGACAGATCATGCACTGATCACGTGGCTGATCATGCACTGATACCGTGACTGAGCATGGACTGATCACATGACTATCATGTAGTGATCACGTGACTTAATGGCGCTGATCATGTGACTGATCATGCGCTGATCATGTTTGCTATCATACACTGATCATGTGCCTCTGGAGGCAATAAACAAAGAGCTGAGTAGGCACGAATCAAACAGTCAGCAGGCAATAATCATGGAACTCAGGTGTGAGGAATCATGCTGCTCAGCTGGCAATAATCAAGCAGCTGAGCAGGCAGGAATTACGCAGCACAGCTGGCAATTGTCAAGCAGATGACAGGCAGGAATCGTGCAGCTCAGCTGGCAATTGTCAAGCAGATGAGCAGACAGTAATCACGCAGCTCAGCAGGCCCAGATCACGTGACTGAGCATGCACTGTTCACGTGGCTGATCATACACTGATCACGTGATGATCATGCACTGATCACTTGGATATCATGCACTGATCACGTGGCTGATCATACACTGTTCACGTGTCTGACCATGCACTGATCACGTGGCTGATCATACACTGCTCACGTAACTGATCATGCACTGATCACGTGGCTATCATGCACTGATCACGTGGCTGAACATGCACTGTTCACGTGGCTGATCACACACCTGTCACGTGACATATCATGCACTGATCACGTGGCACTCATGCACTGATCACGTGGCTGATCATACTCTGCTCACGTAACTCATGCACACATCACGTGGCTATCATGCACTGCTCACGTGGCTCGTCATGGAATGATCACGTAGCAACCATATACTGGTCACGTGACTGATCATGCACAGATCACGTAAATGATCATGCACTGTTCACGTGACTGATCATGTACTGATCACGTGACTGATCATGCACTGATCACGTGGCTATCATGCTCTGCTCACGTGGCTGATCATGCAACGATCACGTAGCAACCATGTACTGGTCACGTGACTGATCATGCACTGATCACGTAATTGATCCTGCACTGATCACGTGGCTCATCATGCACTGATCACGTGGCTGATCACACATGTATCACGTGACTGATCATGCACTGATCACGTGGCTCTCATGCACTGATCAAGTGGCTGTCATGCACTGATCACGTGGATATCATGCACTGATCACGTGGCTGATCACACACGTATCACATGACTGATCATGCACTGATCACGTGGCTATCATGCACTGATCACGTGGCTATCATGCACTGATCACGTGGCTGATCATGCAATGATCACGTAGCTATCATGTACTGATCACGTGACTGATCATGCACTGATCACGTAATTGATCATGCACTGATCACGTGGCTGATCATGCACTGATCACGTGGCTGATCACACATGATCACGTGACTGATCATGCACTGATCACGTGGCTATCATGCACTGATCACGTGGCTGATCATGCACTGATCACGTGGCTGATCATGCACTGATCACGTAGCTACCATGCACTGATCACGTGACTGATCATGCACTGATCACGTAACTGATCATGCACTGATCACGTGGCTGATCATGCACTGATCACGTGGCTGATCATGCACTGATCACATGACTGATCATGCACTGATCACGTGACTGATCATGCACTGATCACGTGGCTATCATGCACTGATCACGTGGCTGATCATACACTGATCACGTGCCTGATCATGCACTGATCACGTGACTGATCATGCACTGATCACGTGACTGATCATGCACTGATCACGGCTGATCATGCACTGATCACGTGGCTATCATGCACTGCTCACGTGGCTGATCATGCATGATCACTCAGCTACATGCACTGATCACGTGACTGATCATGCACTGATCACGTGACTGATCATGCACTGATCACGTGGCTATCATGCACTGATCACGTGGCTGATCATGCACTGATCACGTAGCTACCATGCACTGATCACGTGACTGATCATACACTGATCACGTGACTGATCATGCACTGATCACGTGGCTATCATGCACTGATCACGTGACTGATCATGCACTGATCACGTCTATATCATGCACTGATCACGTGACTGATCATGCACTGATCACGTGGCTGATCATGCACTGATCACGTGACTGATCATGCACTGATCACGTGGCTGATCACACTGATCACGTGACTGATCATGCACTGATCACGTGGCTATCATGCACTGATCACGTGGCTATCATGCACTGATCACGTGGCTGATCATGCACTGATCACGTAGCTACCATGTACTGGTCACGTGACTGATCATGCACTGATCACGTAATTGATCATGCACTGATCACGTGGCTGATCATGCACTGATCACGTAACTGATCATGCACTGATCACGTGACTGATCATGCACTGATCACGTGGCTATCATGCACTGATCACGTGGCTGACATACACTGATCACGTGCCTGATCATGCACTGATCACGTGGCTGATCATGCACTGATCACGTGACTGATCATGCACTGATCACGTGTCTGATCATGCACTGATCACGTGGCTATCATGCACTGCTCACGTGGCTGATCATGCCATGATCACGCAGCTACCATGTACTGGTCACATGACTGATCATGCACTGATCACGTGACTGATCATGCACTGATCACGTGGCTATCATGCACTACTCACGTGGCTGATCATGCAATGATCATGTAGCTACCATGTACAGGTCACGTGAATGATCATACACCCATCAGGTGACTGATCATGCACTGATCACGTGGCTATCATGCACTGATCACGAGACAGATCAAGCACTGATCACGTCTATATCATGCACTGATCACATGACTGCCCATGCACTGATCACGTGGATGATCATACACTAATCATGTGACAGATCATGCACTGATCACGTGGCTGATCATGCACTGATACCGTGACTGAGCATGGACTGATCACATGACTATCATGTAGTGATCACGTGACTTAATGGCGCTGATCATGTGACTGATCATGCGCTGATCATGTTTGCTATCATATACTGATCATGTGCCTCTGGAGGCAATAAACAAAGAGCTGAGTAGGCACGAATCAAACAGTCAGCAGGCAATAATCATGGAACTCAGGTGTGAGGAATCATGCTGCTCAGCTGGCAATAATCAAGCAGCTGAGCAGGCAGGAATTACGCAGCACAGCTGGCAATTGTCAAGCAGATGACAGGCAGGAATCGTGCAGCTCAGCTGGCAATTGTCAAGCAGATGAGCAGACAGTAATCACGCAGCTCAGCAGGCCCAGATCACGTGACTGAGCATGCACTGTTCACGTGGCTGATCATACACTGATCACGTGATGATCATGCACTGATCACTTGGATATCATGCACTGATCACGTGGCTGATCATACACTGTTCACGTGTCTGACCATGCACTGATCACGTGGCTGATCATACACTGCTCACGTAACTGATCATGCACTGATCACGTGGCTATCATGCACTGATCACGTGGCTGAACATGCACTGTTCACGTGGCTGATCACACACCTGTCACGTGACATATCATGCACTGATCACGTGGCACTCATGCACTGATCACGTGGCTGATCATACTCTGCTCACGTAACTCATGCACACATCACGTGGCTATCATGCACTGCTCACGTGGCTCGTCATGGAATGATCACGTAGCAACCATATACTGGTCACGTGACTGATCATGCACTGATCACGTAAATGATCATGCACTGTTCACGTGACTGATCATGTACTGATCACGTGACTGATCATGCACTGATCACGTGGCTATCATGCTCTGCTCACGTGGCTGATCATGCAACGATCACGTAGCAACCATGTACTGGTCACGTGACTGATCATGCACTGATCACGTAATTGATCATGCACTGATCACGTGGCTCATCATGCACTGATCACGTGGCTGATCACACATGTATCACGTGACTGATCATGCACTGATCACGTGGCTATCATGCACTGATCACGTGGCTGTCATGCACTGATCACGTGGATATCATGCACTGATCACGTGGCTGATCACACACGTATCACATGACTGATCATGCACTGATCACGTGGCTATCATGCACTGATCACGTGGCTGATCATGCAATGATCACGTAGCTACCATGTACTGTCACGTGACTGATCATGCACTGATCACGTGACTGATCATGCACTGATCATGTGGCTCATCATGGAACTCAGGTGTGAGGAATCATGCTGCTCAGTGGCAATAATCAAGCAGCTGATCAGGCAGGAATTACGCAGCACAGCTGGCAATTGTCAAGCTGATGACAGGCAGGAATCGTGCAGCTCAGCTGGCAATTGTCAAGCAGATGAGCAGACAGTAATCACGCAGCTCAGCATGCACTGATCACGTGACTGATCATGCACTGATCACGTGGCTGATCATGCACTGATCACGTGGCTATCATGCACTGATCACGTGGCTGATCATGCACTGATCACGTAGCTATCATGTACTGATCACGTGACTGATCATGCACTGATCACGTGGCTATCATGCACTGATCACGTGGCATCACTGCACTGATCATGCACTGATCTGCATGTGATCATGCACTGATCACGTGGCTGATCATGCACTGATCACGTGGCTGATCACACATGTATCACGTGACTGATCATGCACTGATCACGTGGCTATCATGCACTGATCACGTGGCTGATCATGCACTGATCACGTGGCTGATCATGCACTGATCACGTGGCTATCATGCACTGATCACGTGGCTGATCATGCACGTATCACATGACTGATCATGCACTGATCACGTGGCTGATCATGCACTGATCACGTGGCTATCATGCACTGATCACGTGGCTGATCATGCACTGATCACGTAGCTACCATGCACTGATCACGTGACTGATCATGCACTGATCACGTAATTGATCATGCACTGATCACGTGGCTGATCATGCACTGATCACGTGGCTGATCACACATGATCACGTGACTGATCATGCACTGATCACGTGGCTATCATGCACTGATCACGTGGCTGTCATGCACTGATCACGTGGCTGATCATGCACTGATCACGTAGCTACCATGTACTGGTCACGTGACTGATCATGCACTGATCACGTAATTGATCATGCACTGGTCATGTGGCTGATCATGCACTGATCACGTGGCTGATCATGCACTGATCACGTGACTGATCATGCACTGATCACGTGACTGATCATGCACTGATCACGTGGCTATCATGCACTGATCACGTGGCTGATCATACAGATCACGTGCCTCGCCATGCACTGATCACGTGGCTGATCATGCACTGATCACGTGACTGATCATGCACTGATCACGTGTCTGATCATGCACTGATCACGTGGCTATCATGCACTGCTCACGTGGCTGATCATGCGATGATCACGCAGCTACCATGTACTGGTCACATGACTGATCATGCACTGATCACGTGACTGATCATGCAGTGATCACGTGGCTATCATGCACTACTCACGTGGCTGATCATGCAATGATCATGTAGCTACCATGTACAGGTCACGTGAATGATCATACACCCATCAGGTGACTGATCATGCACTGATCACGTGGCTATCATGCACGGTTCACGAGACTGATCATGCACTGATCACGTCTGTATCATGCACTGATCACATGACTGCCCATGCACTGATCACGTGGATGATCATACACTAATCTTGTGACAGATCATGCACTGATCACGTGGCTGATCATGCACTGATACCGTGACTGAGCATGGACTGATCACATGACTATCATGTAGTGATCACGTGAATTAATGGCGCTGATCATGTGACTGATCATGCGCTGATCATGTTTGCTAGCATACACTGATCATGTGCCTTTGGAGGCAATAAACAAAGAGCTGAGTAGGCACGAATCAAACAGTCAGCAGGCAATAATCATGGAACTCAGGTGTGAGGAATCATGCTGCTCAGCTGGCAATAATCAAGCAGCTGAGCAGGCAGGAATTACGCAGCACAGCTGGCAATTGTCAAGCAGATGACAGGCAGGAATCGTGCAGCTCAGCTGGAAATTGTCAAGCAGATGAGCAGACAGTAATCACGCAGCTCAGCAGGCCCAGATAACGTGACTGAGCATGCACTGTTCACGTGGCTGATCATACACTGATCACGTGATGATCATGCACTGATCACTTGGATATCATGCACTGATCACGTGGCTGATCATGCACTGATCACGTGTCTGACCATGCACTGATCACGTGGCTGATCATACACTGCTCACGTAACTGATCATGCACTGATCACGTGGCTATCATGCACTGATCACGTGGCTGAACATGCACTGTTCACGTGGCTGATCACACACCTGTCACGTGACATATCATGCACTGATCACGTGGCACTCATGCACTGATCACGTGGCTGATCATACTCTGCTCACGTAACTCATGCACACATCACGTGGCTATCATGCACTGCTCACGTGGCTCGTCATGGAATGATCACGTAGCAACCATATACTGGTCACGTGACTGATCATGCACAGATCACGTAAATGATCATGCACTGTTCACGTGACTGATCATGTACTGATCACGTGACTGATCATGCACTGATCACGTGGCTATCATGCTCTGCTCACGTGGCTGATCATGCAAAGATCACGTAGCAACCATGTACTGGTCACGTGACTGATCATGCACTGATCACGTAATTGATCCTGCACTGATCACGTGGCTCATCATGCACTGATCACGTGGCTGATCACACATGTATCACGTGACTGATCATGCACTGATCACGTGGCTCTCATGCACTGATCACGTGGCTGTCATGCACTGATCACGTGGATATCATGCACTGATCACGTGGCTGATCACACACGTATCACATGACTGATCATGCACTGATCACGTGGCTATCATGCACTGATCACGTGGCTATCATGCACTGATCACGTGGCTGATCATGCAATGATCACATAGCTACCATGTACTGGTCACGTGACTGATCATGCACTGATCACGTAATTGATCATGCACTGATCACGTGGCTGATCATGCACTGATCACGTGGCTGATCACACATGATCACGTGACTGATCATGCACTGATCACGTGGCTATCATGCACTGATCACGAGACTGATCATGCACTGATCACGTCTATATCATGCACTGATCACATGACTGCCCATGCACTGATCACGTGGATGATCATACACTAATCATGTGACAGATCATGCACTGATCACGTGGCTGATCATGCACTGATACCGTGACTGAGCATGGACTGATCACATGACTATCATGTAGTGATCACGTGACTTAATGGCGCTGATCATGTGACTGATCATGCGCTGATCATGTTTGCTATCATACACTGATCATGTGCCTCTGGAGGCAATAAACAAAGAGCTGAGTAGGCACGAATCAAACAGTCAGCAGGCAATAATCATGGAACTCAGGTGTGAGGAATCATGCTGCTCAGCTGGCAATAATCAAGCAGCTGAACAGGCAGGAATTACCCAGCACAGCTGGCAATTGTCAAGCAGATGACAGGCAGGAATCGTGCAGCTCAGCTGGCAATTGTCAAGCAGATGAGCAGACAGTAATCACGCAGCTCAGCAGGCCCAGATCACGTGACTGAGCATGCACTGTTCACGTGGCTGATCATACACTGATCACGTGATGATCATGCACTGATCACTTGGATATCATGCACTGATCACGTGGCTGATCATACACTGTTGACGTGTCTGACCATGCACTGATCACGTGGCTGATCATGCACTGATCACGTGACTGATCATGCACTGATCACGTGGCTATCATGCACTGATCACGTGGCTGATCATGCACTGATCACGTAGCTACCATGTACTGGTCACGTGACTGATCATGCACTGATCACGTAATTGATCATGCACTGATCACGTGACTGATCATGCACTGATCACGTGACTGATCATGCACTGATCACGTGACTGATCATGCACTGATCACGTGGCTATCATGCACTGATCACGTGGCTGATCATGCACTGATCACGTGGCTATCATGCACTGATCACGTGGCTGATCATGCACTGATCACGTGACTGATCATGCACTGATCACGTGACTGATCATGCACTGATCACGTGGCTATCATGCACTGATCACGTGGCTGATCATACACTGTCACGTGCCTGATCATGCACAGATTACATGCACTGATCACGTGGCTATCATGCACTACTCACGTGGCTGATCATGCAATGATCATGTAGCTACCATGTACTGGTCACGTGACTGATCATACACCCATCAGGTGACTGATCATGCACTGATCACGTGGCTGATCATGCACTGATCACCTGCCTGATCATGCACTGATCACGTGACAAATCATGCACTGATCACATAGCTATCATGAACTGATCACCTTGCTGATCATGCACTGATCACGTGGCTGATCATGCACTGATACCGTGACTGAGCATGGACTTATCACATGACTATCATGTAGTGATCACGTGACTTAGTGGCTCTGATCATGTGACTGATCATGCGCTGATCATGTTTGCTAGCATACACTGATCGTGTGCCTCTGGAGGCAATAAACAAAGAGCTGAGTAGGCACGAATCAAACAGTCAGCAGGCAATAATCATGGAACTCAGGTGTGAGGAATCATGCTGCTCAGTTGGCAATAATCAAGCAGCTGAGCAGGCAGGAATTACGCAGCACAGCTGGCAATTGTCAAGCAGATGACAGGCAGGAATCGTGCAGCTCAGCTGGCAATTGTCAAGCAGATGAGCAGACAGTAATCACGCAGCTCAGCAGGCCCAGATCACGTGACTTCGCATGCACTGTTCACGTGTCTGTTCATACACTGATCACGTGATGATCATGCACTGATCACGTGACTATCATGCACTGATCACGTGGCTGATCATACACTGTTCACGTGTCTGACCATGCACTGATCACGTGGCTGATCATACACTGCTCACGTAACTGATCATGCACTGATCACGTGGCTATCATGCACTGATCACGTGGCTGATCATGCACTGATCACGCAGCTATCATGCACTGGTCACGTGACTGATCATGCACTGATCACGTGGCTGATCATGCACTGATCACGTGGCTGATCATGCACTGATCACGTGAATGATCATGCACTGATCACGTGGCTATCATGCACTGATCACGTGGCTGATCATGCACTGATCACGCAGCTACCATGTACTGGTCACGTGACTGATCATGCACTGATCACGTAACTGATCATGCACTGATCACGTGGCTGATCATGCACTGATCACGTGACTGATCATGCACTGATCACGTGACTATCATGCACTGATCACGTGGCTGATCATGCACTGATCACGCAGCTACCATGTACTGGTCACGTGACTGATCATGCACTGATCACGTAATTGATCATGCACTGATCACGTGGCTGATCATGCACTGATCACGTGACTGATCATGCACTGATCACGTGACTGATCATGCACTGATCACGTGGCTATCATGCACTGATCACGTGGCTGATCATGCACTGATCACGTGCCTGATCATGCACTGATCACATGACTGATCATGCACTGATCACGTGACTGATCATGCACTGATCACGTGGCTATCATGCACTACTCACGTGGCTGATCATGCAATGATCATGTAGCTACCATGTACTGGTCACGTGACTGATCATGCACTGATCACGTGACTGATCATGCACTGATCACGTGGCTATCATGCACTGATCACGTGGCTGATCATATACTGATCACCTGCCTGGTCATGCACTGATCACGTGACTGATCATGAACTGATCACGTAGCATCATTCACTGATCACCTGGCTGATCATGCACTGATCACGTGGCTATCATGCACTGATCACGTGGCTATCATGCACTGATCACGTGGCTGATCATGCACTGATACCGTGACTGAGCATGGACTGATCACATGACTATCATGTAGTGATCACGTGACTTAATGGCGCTGATCATGTGACTGATCATGCGCTGATCATGTTTGCTATCATATACTGATCATGTGCCTCTGGAGGCAATAAACAAAGAGCTGAGTAGGCACGAATCAAACAGTCAGCAGGCAATAATCATGGAACTCAGGTGTGAGGAATCATGCTGCTCAGCTGGCAATAATCAAGCAGCTGAGCAGGCAGGAATTACGCAGCACAGCTGGCAATTGTCAAGCAGATGACAGGCAGGAATCGTGCAGCTCAGCTGGCAATTGTCAAGCAGATGAGCAGACAGTAATCACGCAGCTCAGCAGGCCCAGATCACGTGACTGAGCATGCACTGTTCACGTGGCTGATCATACACTGATCACGTGATGATCATGCACTGATCACTTGGATATCATGCACTGATCACGTGGCTGATCATACACTGTTCACGTGTCTGACCATGCACTGATCACGTGGCTGATCATACACTGCTCACGTAACTGATCATGCACTGATCACGTGGCTATCATGCACTGATCACGTGGCTGAACATGCACTGTTCACGTGGCTGATCACACACCTGTCACGTGACATATCATGCACTGATCACGTGGCACTCATGCACTGATCACGTGGCTGATCATACTCTGCTCACGTAACTCATGCACACATCACGTGGCTATCATGCACTGCTCACGTGGCTCGTCATGGAATGATCACGTAGCAACCATATACTGGTCACGTGACTGATCATGCAAAGATCACGTAAATGATCATGCACTGTTCACGTGACGGATCATGTACTGATCACGTGACTGATCATGCACTGATCACGTGGCTATCATGCTCTGCTCACGTGGCTGATCATGCAACGATCACGTAGCAACCATGTACTGGTCACGTGACTGATCATGCACTGATCACGTAATTGATCCTGCACTGATCACGTGGCTCATCATGCACTGATCACGTGGCTGATCACACATGTATCACGTGACTGATCATGCACTGATCACGTGGCTATCATGCACTGATCACGTGGCTGTCATGCACTGATCACGTGGCTGATCACACACGTATCACATGACTGATCATGCACTGATCACGTGGCTATCATGCACTGATCACGTGGCTATCATGCACTGATCACGTGGCTGATCATGCAATGATCACGTAGCTACCATGTACTGGTCACGTGACTGATCATGCACTGATCACGTAATTGATCATGCACTGATCACGTGGCTGATCATGCACTGATCACGTGGCTGATCACACATGATCACGTGACTGATCATGCACTGATCACGTGGCTATCATGCACTGATCACGTGACTGATCATGCACTGATCACGTCTATATCATGCACTGATCACATGACTGCCCATGCACTGATCACGTGGATGATCATACACTAATCATGTGACAGATCATGCACTGATCACGTGGCTGATCATGCACTGATACCGTGACTGAGCATGGACTGATCACATGACTATCATGTAGTGATCACGTGACTTAATGGCGCTGATCATGTGACTGATCATGCGCTGATCATGTTTGCTATCATACACTGATCATGTGCCTCTGGAGGCAATAAACAAAGAGCTGAGTAGGCACGAATCAAACAGTCAGCAGGCAATAATCATGGAACTCAGGTGTGAGGAATCATGCTGCTCAGCTGGCAATAATCAAGCAGCTGAACAGGCAGGAATTACCCAGCACAGCTGGCAATTGTCAAGCAGATGACAGGCAGGAATCGTGCAGCTCAGCTGGCAATTGTCAAGCAGATGAGCAGACAGTAATCACGCAGCTCAGCAGGCCCAGATCACGTGACTGAGCATGCACTGTTCACGTGGCTGATCATACACTGATCACGTGATGATCATGCACTGATCACTTGGATATCATGCACTGATCACGTGGCTGATCATACACTGTTGACGTGTCTGACCATGCACTGATCACGTGGCTGATCATGCACTGATCACGTGACTGATCATGCACTGATCACGTGGCTATCATGCACTGATCACGTGGCTGATCATGCACTGATCACGTAGCTACCATGTACTGGTCACGTGACTGATCATGCACTGATCACGTAATTGATCATGCACTGATCACGTGACTGATCATGCACTGATCACGTGACTGATCATGCACTGATCACGTGACTGATCATGCACTGATCACGTGGCTATCATGCACTGATCACGTGGCTGATCATGCACTGATCACGTGGCTATCATGCACTGATCACGTGGCTGATCATGCACTGATCACGTGACTGATCATGCACTGATCACGTGACTGATCATGCACTGATCACGTGGCTATCATGCACTGATCACGTGGCTGATCATGCACTTGTCACGTGCCTGATCATGCACAGATTACATGACTGATCACGTGGCTATCATGCACTACTCACGTGGCTGATCATGCAATGATCATGTAGCTACCATGTACTGGTCACGTGACTGATCATACACCCATCAGGTGACTGATCATGCACTGATCACGTGGCTGATCATGCACTGATCACCTGCCTGATCATGCACTGATCACGTGACAAATCATGCACTGATCACATAGCTATCATGAACTGATCACCTTGCTGATCATGCACTGATCACGTGGCTGATCATGCACTGATACCGTGACTGAGCATGGACTTATCACATGACTATCATGTAGTGATCACGTGACTTAGTGGCTCTGATCATGTGACTGATCATGCGCTGATCATGTTTGCTAGCATACACTGATCGTGTGCCTCTGGAGGCAATAAACAAAGAGCTGAGTAGGCACGAATCAAACAGTCAGCAGGCAATAATCATGGAACTCAGGTGTGAGGAATCATGCTGCTCAGTTGGCAATAATCAAGCAGCTGAGCAGGCAGGAATTACGCAGCACAGCTGGCAATTGTCAAGCAGATGACAGGCAGGAATCGTGCAGCTCAGCTGGCAATTGTCAAGCAGATGAGCAGACAGTAATCACGCAGCTCAGCAGGCCCAGATCACGTGACTGCGCATGCACTGTTCACGTGTCTGTTCATACACTGATCACGTGATGATCATGCACTGATCACGTGACTGATCATGCACTGATCACGTGGCTGATCATACACTGTTCACGTGTCTGACCATGCACTGATCACGTGGCTGATCATACACTGCTCACGTAACTGATCATGCACTGATCACGTGGCTATCATGCACTGATCACGTGGCTGATCATGCACTGATCACGTGGCTATCATGTACTGGTCACGTGACTGATCATGCACTGATCACGTGGCTGATCATGCACTGATCACGTGACTGATCATGCACTGATCACGTGAATGATCATGCACTGATCACGTGGCTATCATGCACTGATCACGTGGCTGATCATGCACTGATCACGCAGCTACCATGTACTGGTCACGTGACTGATCATGCACTGATCACGTAACTGATCATGCACTGATCACGTGGCTGATCATGCACTGATCACGTGACTGATCATGCACTGATCACGTGGCTTATCATGCACTGATCACGTGGCTGATCATGCACTGATCACGTAGCTACCATGTACTGGTCACGTGACTGATCATGCACTGATCACGTAATTGATCATGCACTGATCACGTGGCTGATCATGCACTGATCACGTGACTGATCATGCACTGATCACGTGACTGATCATGCACTGATCACGTGGCTATCATGCACTGATCACGTGGCTGATCATGCACTGATCACGTGCCTGATCATGCACTGATCACATCACTGATCATGCACTGATCACGTGACTGATCATGCACTGATCACGTGGCTATCATGCACTACTCACGTGGCTGATCATGCAATGATCATGTAGCTACCATGTACTGGTCACGTGACTGATCATGCACTGATCACGTGACTGATCATGCACTGATCACGTGGCTATCATGCACTGATCACGTGGCTGATCATATACTGATCACCTGCCTGGTCATGCACTGATCACGTGACTGATCATGCACTGATCACGTAGCATCATTCACTGATCACCTGGCTGATCATGCACTGATCACGTGGCTATCATGCACTGATCACGTGGCTATCATGCACTGATCACGTGGCTGATCATGCACTGATACCGTGACTGAGCATGGACTGATCACATGACTATCATGTAGTGATCACGTGACTTAATGGCGCTGATCATGTGACTGATCATGCGCTGATCATGTTTGCTATCATATACTGATCATGTGCCTCTGGAGGCAATAAACAAAGAGCTGAGTAGGCACGAATCAAACAGTCAGCAGGCAATAATCATGGAACTCAGGTGTGAGGAATCATGCTGCTCAGCTGGCAATAATCAAGCAGCTGAGCAGGCAGGAATTACGCAGCACAGCTGGCAATTGTCAAGCAGATGACAGGCAGGAATCGTGCAGCTCAGCTGGCAATTGTCAAGCAGATGAGCAGACAGTAATCACGCAGCTCAGCAGGCCCAGATCACGTGACTGAGCATGCACTGTTCACGTGGCTGATCATACACTGATCACGTGATGATCATGCACTGATCACTTGGATATCATGCACTGATCACGTGGCTGATCATACACTGTTCACGTGTCTGACCATGCACTGATCACGTGGCTGATCATACACTGCTCACGTAACTGATCATGCACTGATCACGTGGCTATCATGCACTGATCACGTGGCTGAACAGGCACTGTTCACGTGGCTGATCACACACCTGTCACGTGACATATCATGCACTGATCACGTGGCACTCATGCACTGATCACGTGGCTGATCATACTCTGCTCACGTAACTCATGCACACATCACGTGGCTATGATGCACTGCTCACGTGGCTCGTCATGGAATGATCACGTAGCAACCATATACTGGTCACGTGACTGATCATGCAAAGATCACGTAAATGATCATGCACTGTTCACGTGACTGATCATGTACTGATCACGTGACTGATCATGCACTGATCACGTGGCTATCATGCTCTGCTCACGTGGCTGATCATGCAACGATCACGTAGCAACCATGTACTGGTCACGTGACTGATCATGCACTGATCACGTAATTGATCCTGCACTGATCACGTGGCTCATCATGCACTGATCACGTGGCTGATCACACATGTATCACGTGACTGATCATGCACTGATCACGTGGCTCTCATGCACTGATCACGTGGCTGTCATGCACTGATCACGTGGATATCATGCACTGATCACGTGGCTGATCACACACGTATCACATGACTGATCATGCACTGATCACGTGGCTATCATGCACTGATCACGTGGCTATCATGCACTGATCACGTGGCTGATCATGCAATGATCACATAGCTACCATGTACTGGTCACGTGACTGATCATGCACTGATCACGTAATTGATCATGCACTGATCACGTGGCTGATCATGCACTGATCACGTGGCTGATCACACATGATCACGTGACTGATCATGCACTGATCACGTGGCTATCATGCACTGATCACGAGACTGATCATGCACTGATCACGTCTATATCATGCACTGATCACATGACTGCCCATGCACTGATCACGTGGATGATCATACACTAATCATGTGACAGATCATGCACTGATCACGTGGCTGATCATGCACTGATACCGTGACTGAGCATGGACTGATCACATGACTATCATGTAGTGATCACGTGACTTAATGGCGCTGATCATGTGACTGATCATGCGCTGATCATGTTTGCTATCATACACTGATCATGTGCCTCTGGAGGCAATAAACAAAGAGATGAGTAGGCACGAATCAAACAGTCAGCAGGCAATAATCATGGAACTCAGGTGTGAGGAATCATGCTGCTCAGCTGGCAATAATCAAGCAGCTGAACAGGCAGGAATTACGCAGCACAGCTGGCAATTGTCAAGCAGATGACAGGCAGGAATCGTGCAGCTCAGCTGGCAATTGTCAAGCAGATGAGCAGACAGTAATCACGCAGCTCAGCAGGCCCAGATCACGTGACTGAGCATGCACTGTTCACGTGGCTGATCATACACTGATCACGTGATGATCATGCACTGATCACTTGGATATCATGCACTGATCACGTGGCTGATCATACACTGTTCACGTGTCTGACCATGCACTGATCACGTGGCTGATCATACACAGCTCACGTAACTGATCATGCACTGATCACGTGGCTGATCATGCACTGATCACGTGGCTGATCATGCACTGATCACGTGGCTATCATGCACTGATCACGTGGCTGATCATGCACTGATCACGTGACTGATCATGCACTGATCACGTGACTGATCATGCACTGATCACGTAATTGATCATGCACTGATCACGTGGCTGATCATGCACTGATCACGTGACTGATCATGCACTGATCACGTGGCTATCATGCACTGATCACGTGGCTGATCATGCAATGATCACGTAGCTACCATGTACTGGTCACGTGACTGATCATGCACTGATCACGTAATTGATCATGCACTGATCACGTGACTGATCATGCACTGATCACGTGACTGATCATGCACTGATCACGTGACTGATCATGCACTGATCACGTGGCTATCATGCACTGATCACGTGGCTGATCATGCACTGATCACGTGGCTATCATGCACTGATCACGTGGCTGATCATGCACTGATCACGTGACTGATCATGCACTGATCACGTGACTGATCATGCACTGATCACGTGGCTATCATGCACTGATCACGTGGCTGATCATGCACTGTCACGTGACTGATCATGCACTGATCACGTGACTGATCATGCACTGATCACGTGGCTATCATGCACTACTCACGTGGCTGATCATGCAATGATCATGTAGCTACCATGTACTGGTCACGTGACTGATCATACACCCATCAGGTGACTGATCATGCACTGATCACGTGGCTGATCATGCACTGATCACCTGCCTGATCATGCACTGATCACGTGACAAATCATGCACTGATCACATAGCTATCATGAACTGATCACCTTGCTGATCATGCACTGATCACGTGGCTGATCATGCACTGATACCGTGACTGAGCATGGACTGATCACATGACTATCATGTAGTGATCACGTGACTTAATGGCGCTGATCATGTGACTGATCATGCACTGATCATGTTTGCTAGCATACACTGATCGTGTGCCTCTGGAGGCAATAAACAAAGAGCTGAGTAGGCACGAATCAAACAGTCAGCAGGCAATAATCATGGAACTCAGGTGTGAGGAATCATGCTGCTCAGTTGGCAATAATCAAGCAGCTGAGCAGGCAGGAATTACGCAGCACAGCTGGCAATTGTCAAGCAGATGACAGGCAGGAATCGTGCAGCTCAGCTGGCAATTGTCAAGCAGATGAGCAGACAGTAATCACGCAGCTCAGCAGGCCCAGATCACGTGACTGAGCATGCACTGTTCACGTGTCTGTTCATACACTGATCACGTGATGATCATGCACTGATCACGTGACTGATCATGCACTGATCACGTGGCTGATCATACACTGTTCACGTGTCTGACCATGCACTGATCACGTGGCTGATCATACACTGCTCACGTAACTGATCATGCACTGATCACGTGGCTATCATGCACTGATCACGTGGCTGATCATGCACTGATCACGTGGCTATCATGCACTGGTCACGTGACTGATCATGCACTGATCACGTGGCTGATCATGCACTGATCACGTGACTGATCATGCACTGATCACGTGAATGATCATGCACTGATCACGTGGCTATCATGCACTGATCACGTGGCTGATCATGCACTGATCACGCAGCTACCATGTACTGGTCACGTGACTGATCATGCACTGATCACGTAACTGATCATGCACTGATCACGTGGCTGATCATGCACTGATCACGTGACTGATCATGCACTGATCACGTGACTATCATGCACTGATCACGTGGCTGATCATGCACTGATCACGCAGCTACCATGTACTGGTCACGTGACTGATCATGCACTGATCACGTAATTGATCATGCACTGATCACGTGGCTGATCATGCACTGATCACGTGACTGATCATGCACTGATCACGTGGCTATCATGCACTGATCACGTGGCTGATCATGCACTGATCACGTGCCTGATCATGCACTGATCACATGACTGATCATGCACTGATCACGTGACTGATCATGCACTGATCACGTGGCTATCATGCACTACTCACGTGGCTGATCATGGAATGATCATGTAGCTACCATGTACTGGTCACGTGACTGATCATGCACTGATCACGTGACTGATCATGCACTGATCACGTGGCTATCATGCACTGATCACGTGGCTGATCATGCACTGATCACGTGTCTGATCATGCACTGATCACGTGACTGATCATGCACTGATCACGTGCATCATGCACTGATCACGTGGCTGATCATGCACTGATCACGTGGCTATCATGCACTGATCACGTGGCTATCATGCACTGATCACGTGGCTGATCATGCACTGATCACGTGACTGATCATGCACTGATCACGTGACTGATCATGCACTGATCACGTGGCTATCATGCACTGATCACGTGGCTGATCATGCACTGATCACGCAGCTACCATGTACTGGTCACGTGACTGATCATGCACTGATCACGTAACTGATCATGCACTGATCACGTGGCTGATCATGCACTGATCACGTGACTGATCATGCACTGATCACGTGACTGATCATGCACTGATCACGTGGCTGATCATGCACTGATCACGCAGCTACATGCACTGATCACGTGACTGATCATGCACTGATCACGTAATTGATCATGCACTGATCACGTGGCTGATCATGCACTGATCACGTGACTGATCATGCACTGATCACGTGACTGATCATGCACTGATCACGTGGCTATCATGCACTGATCACGTGGCTGATCATGCACTGATCACGTGCCTGATCATGCACTGATCACATGACTGATCATGCACTGATCACGTGACTGATCATGCACTGATCACGTGGCTATCATGCACTACTCCCGTGGCTGATCATGCAATGATCATGTAGCTACCATGTACTGGTCACGTGACTGATCATGCACCCATCACGTGACTGATCATGCACTGATCACGTGGCTATCATGCACTGATCACGTGGCTGATCATGCACTGATCACGTGCCTGATCATGCACTGATCACGTGACTGATCATGCACTGATCACGTAGCAGTCATGCACTGATCACGTGGCTGATCATGCACTGATCACGTGGCTATCATGCACTGATCACGTGGCTATCATGCACTGATCACGTGGCTGATCATGCACTGATACCGTGACTGAGCATGGACTGATCACATGACTATCATGTAGTGATCACGTGACTTAATGGCGCTGATCATGTGACTGATCATGCGCTGATCATGTTTGCTATCATACACTGATCATGTGCCTCTGGAGGCAATAAACAAAGAGCTGAGTAGGCACGAATCAAACAGTCAGCAGGCAATAATCATGGAACTCAGGTGTGAGGAATCATGCTGCTCAGCTGGCAATAATCAAGCAGCTGAGCAGGCAGGAATTACGCAGCACAGCTGGCAATTGTCAAGCAGATGACAGGCAGGAATCGTGCAGCTCAGCTGGCAATTGTCAAGCAGATGAGCAGACAGTAATCACGCAGCTCAGCAGGCCCTGATCACGTGACTGAGCATGCACTGTTCACGTGGCTGATCATACACTGATCACGTGATGATCATGCACTGATCACTTGGATATCATGCACTGATCACGTGGCTGATCATGCACTGATCACGTGTCTGACCATGCACTGATCACGTGGCTGATCATACACTGCTCACGTAACTGATCATGCACTGATCACGTGGCTATCATGCACTGATCACGTGGCTGATCATGCACTGATCACGTGGCTATCATGTACTGGTCACGTGACTGATCATGCACTGATCACGTGGCTGATCATGCACTGATCACGTGGCTGATCATGCACTGATCACGTGAATGATCATGCACTGATCACGTGGCTATCATGCACTGATCACGTGGCTGATCATGCACTGATCACGTAGCTACCATGTACTGGTCACGTGACTGATCATGCACTGATCACGTAACTGATCATGCACTGATCACGTGGCTGATCATGCACTGATCACGTGACTGATCATGCACTGATCACGTGGCTATCATGCACTGATCACGTGGCTGATCATGCACTGATCACGTAGCTACCATGTACTGGTCACGTGACTGATCATGCACTGATCACGTAATTGATCATGCACTGATCACGTGGCTGATCATGCACTGATCACGTGACTGATCATGCACTGATCACGTGACTGATCATGCACTGATCACGTGGCTATCATGCACTGATCACGTGGCTGATCATGCACTGATCACGTGGCTGATCATGCACTGATCACATGACTGATCATGCACTGATCACGTGACTGATCATGCACTGATCACGTGGCTATCATGCACTGATCACGTGGCTGATCATGCACTGATCACGTAGCTACCATGTACTGATCACGTGACTGATCATGCACTGATCACGTGACTGATCATGCACTGATCACGTGGCTATCATGCACTGATCACGTGGCTGATCATGCACTGATCACGTGCCTGATCATGCACTGATCACGTGACTGATCATGCACTGATCACGTGGCATCATGCACTGATCACGTGGCTGATCATGCACTGATCACGTGACTGATCATGCACTGATCACGTGGCTATCATGCACTGATCACGTGGCTGATCATGCAATGATCACGTAGCTACCATGTACTGGTCACGTGACTGATCATGCACTGATCACGTGACTGATCATGCACTGATCACGTGGCTATCATGCACTGATCACGTGACTGATCATGCACTGATCACGTCTATATCATGCACTGATCACATGACTGCCCATGCACTGATCACGTGGATGATCATACACTAATCTTGTGACAGATCATGCACTGATCACGTGGCTGATCATGCACTGATACCGTGACTGAGCATGGACTGATCACATGACTATCATGTAGTGATCACGTGACTTAATGGCGCTGATCATGTGACTGATCATGCGCTGATCATGTTTGCTATCATACACTGATCATGTGCCTCTGGAGGCAATAAACAAAGAGCTGAGTAGGCACGAATCAAACAGTCAGCAGGCAATAATCATGGAACTCAGGTGTGAGGAATCATGCTGCTCAGCTGGCAATAATCAAGCAGCTGAACAGGCAGGAATTACCCAGCACAGCTGGCAATTGTCAAGCAGATGACAGGCAGGAATCGTGCAGCTCAGCTGGCAATTGTCAAGCAGATGAGCAGACAGTAATCACGCAGCTCAGCAGGCCCAGATCACGTGACTGAGCATGCACTGTTCACGTGGCTGATCATACACTGATCACGTGATGATCATGCACTGATCACTTGGATATCATGCACTGATCACGTGGCTGATCATACACTGTTGACGTGTCTGACCATGCACTGATCACGTGGCTGATCATGCACTGATCACGTGACTGATCATGCACTGATCACGTGGCTATCATGCACTGATCACGTGGCTGATCATGCACTGATCACGTAGCTACCATGTACTGGTCACGTGACTGATCATGCACTGATCACGTAATTGATCATGCACTGATCACGTGACTGATCATGCACTGATCACGTGACTGATCATGCACTGATCACGTGACTGATCATGCACTGATCACGTGGCTATCATGCACTGATCACGTGGCTGATCATGCACTGATCACGTGGCTATCATGCACTGATCACGTGGCTGATCATGCACTGATCACGTGACTGATCATGCACTGATCACGTGACTGATCATGCACTGATCACGTGGCTATCATGCACTGATCACGTGGCTGATCATGCACTGTCACGTGCCTGATCATGCACAGATTACATGCACTGATCACGTGGCTATCATGCACTACTCACGTGGCTGATTATGCAATGATCATGTAGCTACCATGTACTGGTCACGTGACTGATCATACACCCATCAGGTGACTGATCATGCACTGATCACGTGGCTGATCATGCACTGATCACCTGCCTGATCATGCACTGATCACGTGACAAATCATGCACTGATCACATGGCTATCATGAACTGATCACCTTGCTGATCATGCACTGATCACGTGGCTGATCATGCACTGATACCGTGACTGAGCATGGACTTATCACATGACTATCATGTAGTGATCACGTGACTTAATGGCTCTGATCATGTGACTGATCATGCGCTGATCATGTTTGCTAGCATACACTGATCATGTGCCTCTGGAGGCAATAAACAAAGAGCTGAGTAGGCACGAATCAAACAGTCAGCAGGCAATAATCATGGAACTCAGGTGTGAGGAATCATGCTGCTCAGTTGGCAATAATCAAGCAGCTGAGCAGGCAGGAATTACGCAGCACAGCTGGCAATTGTCAAGCAGATGACAGGCAGGAATCGTGCAGCTCAGCTGGCAATTGTCAAGCAGATGAGCAGACAGTAATCACGCAGCTCAGCAGGCCCAGATCACGTGACTTCGCATGCACTGTTCACGTGGCTGATCATACACTGATCACGTGATGATCATGCACTGATCACGTGACTGATCATGCACTGATCACGTGGCTGATCATACACTGTTCACGTGTCTGACCATGCACTGATCACGTGGCTGATCATACACTGCTCACGTAACTGATCATGCACTGATCACGTGGCTATCATGCACTGATCACGTGGCTGATCATGCACTGATCACGTGGCTACCATGCACTGGTCACGTGACTGATCATGCACTGATCACGTGGCTGATCATGCACTGATCACGTGACTGATCATGCACTGATCACGTGAATGATCATGCACTGATCACGTGGCTATCATGCACTGATCACGTGGCTGATCATGCACTGATCACGCAGCTACCATGTACTGGTCACGTGACTGATCATGCACTGATCACGTAACTGATCATGCACTGATCACGTGGCTGATCATGCACTGATCACGTGACTGATCATGCACTGATCACGTGACTTATCATGCACTGATCACGTGGCTGATCATGCACTGATCACGCAGCTACCATGTACTGGTCACGTGACTGATCATGCACTGATCACGTAATTGATCATGCACTGATCACGTGGCTGATCATGCACTGATCACGTGACTGATCATGCACTGATCACGTGACTGATCATGCACTGATCACGTGGCTATCATGCACTGATCACGTGGCTGATCATGCACTGATCACGTGCCTGGTCATGCACTGATCACATGACTGATCATGCACTGATCACGTGACTGATCATGCACTGATCACGTGGCTATCATGCACTACTCACGTGGCTGATCATGCAATGATCATGTAGCTACCATGTACTGGTCACGTGACTGATCATGCACTGATCACGTGACTGATCATGCACTGATCACGTGGCTATCATGCACTGATCACGTGGCTGATCATGCACTGATCACCTGCCTGGTCATGCACTGATCACGTGACTGATCATGCACTGATCACGTAGCAGTCATGCACTGATCACCTGGCTGATCATGCACTGATCACGTGGCTATCATGCACTGATCACGTGGCTATCATGCACTGATCACGTGGCTGATCATGCACTGATACCGTGACTGAGCATGGACTGATCACATGACTATCATGTAGTGATCACGTGACTTAATGGCGCTGATCATGTGACTGATCATGCGCTGATCATGTTTGCTATCATATACTGATCATGTGCCTCTGGAGGCAATAAACAAAGAGCTGAGTAGGCACGAATCAAACAGTCAGCAGGCAATAATCATGGAACTCAGGTGTGAGGAATCATGCTGCTCAGCTGGCAATAATCAAGCAGCTGAGCAGGCAGGAATTACGCAGCACAGCTGGCAATTGTCAAGCAGATGACAGGCAGGAATCGTGCAGCTCAGCTGGCAATTGTCAAGCAGATGAGCAGACAGTAATCACGCAGCTCAGCAGGCCCAGATCACGTGACTGAGCATGCACTGTTCACGTGGCTGATCATACACTGATCACGTGATGATCATGCACTGATCACTTGGATATCATGCACTGATCACGTGGCTGATCATACACTGTTCACGTGTCTGACCATGCACTGATCACGTGGCTGATCATACACTGCTCACGTAACTGATCATGCACTGATCACGTGGCTATCATGCACTGATCACGTGGCTGAACATGCACTGTTCACGTGGCTGATCACACACCTGTCACGTGACATATCATGCACTGATCACGTGGCACTCATGCACTGATCACGTGGCTGATCATACTCTGCTCACGTAACTCATGCACACATCACGTGGCTATCATGCACTGCTCACGTGGCTCGTCATGGAATGATCACGTAGCAACCATATACTGGTCACGTGACTGATCATGCACTGATCACGTAAATGATCATGCACTGATCACGTGACTGATCATGCACTGATCACGTGACTGATCATGCACTGATCACGTGGCTATCATGCACTGCTCACGTGGCTGATCATGCAACGATCACGTAGCAACCATGTACTGGTCACGTGACTGATCATGCACTGATCACGTAATTGATCATGCACTGATCACGTGGCTCATCATGCACTGATCACGTGGCTGATCACACATGTATCACGTGACTGATCATGCACTGATCACGTGGCTATCATGCACTGATCACGTGACTGATCATGCACTGATCACGTCTATATCATGCACTGATCACATGACTGCCCATGCACTGATCACGTGGATGATCATACACTAATCATGTGACAGATCATGCACTGATCACGTGGCTGATCATGCACTGATACCGTGACTGAGCATGGACTGATCACATGACTATCATGTAGTGATCACGTGACTTAATGGCGCTGATCATGTGACTGATCATGCGCTGATCATGTTTGCTATCATACACTGATCATGTGCCTCTGGAGGCAATAAACAAAGAGCTGAGTAGGCACGAATCAAACAGTCAGCAGGCAATAATCATGGAACTCAGGTGTGAGGAATCATGCTGCTCAGCTGGCAATAATCAAGCAGCTGAGCAGGCAGGAATTACGCAGCACAGCTGGCAATTGTCAAGCAGATGACAGGCAGGAATCGTGCAGCTCAGCTGGCAATTGTCAAGCAGATGAGCAGACAGTAATCACGCAGCTCAGCAGGCCCAGATCACGTGACTGAGCATGCACTGTTCACGTGGCTGATCATACACTGATCACGTGATGATCATGCACTGATCACTTGGATATCATGCACTGATCACGTGGCTGATCATACACTGTTCACGTGTCTGACCATGCACTGATCACGTGGCTGATCATACACTGCTCACGTAACTGATCATGCACTGATCACGTGGCTGATCATGCACTGATCACGTGGCTGATCATGCACTGATCACGTGGCTATCATGCACTGATCACGTGGCTGATCATGCACTGATCACGTGACTGATCATGCACTGATCACGTGACTGATCATGCACTGATCACGTAATTGATCATGCACTGATCACGTGGCTGATCATGCACTGATCACGTGACTGATCATGCACTGATCACGTGGCTATCATGCACTGATCACGTGGCTGATCATGCAATGATCACGTAGCTACCATGTACTGGTCACGTGACTGATCATGCACTGATCACGTAATTGATCATGCACTGATCACGTGACTTATCATGCACTGATCACGTGACTGATCATGCACTGATCACGTGACTGATCATGCACTGATCACGTGGCTATCATGCACTGATCACGTGGCTGATCATGCACTGATCACGTGGCTATCATGCACTGATCACGTGGCTGATCATGCACTGATCACGTGACTGATCATGCACTGATCACGTGACTGATCATGCACTGATCACGTGGCTATCATGCACTGATCACGTGGCTGATCATACACTGTCACGTGCCTGGTCATGCACTGATCACATGACTGATCATGCACTGATCACGTGGCTATCATGCACTACTCACGTGGCTGATCATGCAATGATCATGTAGCTACCATGTACTGGTCACGTGACTGATCATACACCCATCAGGTGACTGATCATGCACTGATCACGTGGCTGATCATGCACTGATCACCTGCCTGATCATGCACTGATCACGTGACAAATCATGCACTGATCACATAGCTATCATGAACTGATCACCTTGCTGATCATGCACTGATCACGTGGCTGATCATGCACTGATACCGTGACTGAGCATGGACTTATCACATGACTATCATGTAGTGATCACGTGACTTAATGGCTCTGATCATGTGACTGATCATGCACTGATCATGTTTGCTATCATACACTGATCATGTGCCTCTGGAGGCAATAAACAAAGAGCTGAGTAGGCACGAATCAAACAGTCAGCAGGCAATAATCATGGAACTCAGGTGTGAGGAATCATGCTGCTCAGTTGGCAATAATCAAGCAGCTGAGCAGGCAGGAATTACGCAGCACAGCTGGCAATTGTCAAGCAGATGACAGGCAGGAATCGTGCAGCTCAGCTGGCAATTGTCAAGCAGATGAGCAGACAGTAATCACGCAGCTCAGCAGGCCCAGATCACGTGACTGCGCATGCACTATTCACGTGGCTGATCATACACTGATCACGTGATGATCATGCACTGATCACGTGACTGATCATGCACTGATCACGTGGCTGATCATACACTGTTCACGTGTCTGACCATGCACTGATCACGTGGCTGATCATACACTGCTCACGTAACTGATCATGCACTGATCACGTGGCTATCATGCACTGATCACGTGGCTGATCATGCACTGATCACGCAGCTATCATGCACTGGTCACGTGACTGATCATGCACTGATCACGTGGCTGATCATGCACTGATCACGTGACTGATCATGCACTGATCACGTGAATGATCATGCACTGATCACGTGGCTATCATGCACTGATCACGTGGCTGATCATGCACTGATCACGCAGCTACCATGTACTGGTCACGTGACTGATCATGCACTGATCACGTAACTGATCATGCACTGATCACGTGGCTGATCATGCACTGATCACGTGACTGATCATGCACTGATCACGTGACTTATCATGCACTGATCACGTGGCTGATCATGCACTGATCACGCAGCTACCATGTACTGGTCACGTGACTGATCATGCACTGATCACGTAATTGATCATGCACTGATCACGTGGCTGATCATGCACTGATCACGTGACTGATCATGCACTGATCACGTGGCTATCATGCACTGATCACGTGGCTGATCATGCACTGATCACGTGCCTGATCATGCACTGATTACATCACTGATCATGCACTGATCACGTCACTGATCATGCACTGATCACGTGGCTATCATGCACTACTCACGTGGCTGATCATGGAATGATCATGTAGCTACCATGTACTGGTCACGTGACTGATCATACACCCATCAGGTGACTGATCATGCACTGATCACGTGGCTATCATGCACTGTTCACGTGGCTGATCATGCACTGATCACCTGTCTGGTCATGCACAGATCACGTGACTAATCATGAACTGATCACGTAGCAGTCATTCACTGATCACCTGGCTGATCATGGACTGATCACGTGGCTATCATGCAATGATCACGTGGCTATCATGCACTGATCACGTGGCTGATCATGCACTGATCACGTGGCTGATCATGCACTGATCACGTGACTGATCATGCACTGATAACGTGGCTGTCATGCACTGATCACTTGGCTGGTCATACACTGATCACGCAGCTACCATGTACTGGTCACGTGACTGATCATGCACTGATGACATAACTGATCATGCACTGATCATGTGGCTGATCATGCACTGATCACTTGACTGATCATGCACTGATCACGTGACTTATCATGCACTGATCACGTGGCTGATCATGCACTGATCACGCAGCTACCATGTACTGGTCACGTGAGTGATCATGCACTGACCACGTAATTGATCATGCACTGATCATGTGGCTGATCATGCACTGATCACGTGACTGATCATGCACTGATCACGTGACTGATCATGCACTGATCACGTGGCTATCATGCACTGATCACATGGCTGGTCATACACTGATCACGTGCCTGGTCATGCACAGATTACATCACTGATCATGCACTGATCAAGTCACTGATCATGCACTGATCACGTGGCTATCATGCACTACTCCCGTGGCTGATCATGGAATGATCATGTAGCTACCATGTACCGGTCACGTGACTGATCATGCACCCATCAGGTGACTGATCATGCACTGATCACGTGGCTATCATGCACTGATCACGTGGCTGATCATGCACTGATCACGTGCCTGGTCATGCACAGATCACGTGACTAATCATGAACTGATCACGTAGCAGTCATTCACTGATCACCTGGCTGATCATGGACTGATCACGTGGCTATCATGCAATGATCACGTGGCTATCATGCACTGATCATGTGGCTGATCATGCACTGATACCGTGACTGAGCATGGACTGATCACATGACTATCATGTAGTGATCACGTGACTTAATGGCTCTGATCATGTGACTGATCATGCGCTGATCATGTTTGCTATCATACACTGATCATGTGCCTCTGGAGGCAATAAACAAAGAGCTGAGTAGGCACGAATCAAACAGTCAGCAGGCAATAATCATGGAACTCAGGTGTGAGGAATCATGCTGCTCAGCTGGCAATAATCAAGCAGCTGAGCAGGCAGGAATTACGCAGAACAGCTGGCAATTGTCAAGCAGATGACAGGCAGGAATCATGCAGCTCAGCTTGCAATTGTCAAGCAGATGAGCAGACAGTAATCACGCAGCTCAGCAGGCCCTGATCACGTGACTGAGCATGTACTGTTCAGCTGGCTGATCATACACTGATCACGTGATGATCATGCACTGATCACTTGGATATCATGCACTGATCACGTGGCTGATCATGCACTGATCACGTGTCTGACCATGCACTGATCACGTGGCTGGTCATACACTGCTCAGGTAACTGATCATGCACTGATCACGTGGCTATCATGCACTGATCACGTGGCTGATCATGCAATGATCACGTAGCTACCATGTACTGGTCACGTGACTGATAATGCACTGATCATGTGGCTGATCATGCACTGATCACGTGACTGATCATGCACTGATCACGTGAATGATCATGCACTGATAACGTGGCTATCATGCACTGATCACGTGGCTGGTCATACACTGATCACGTAGCTACCATGTACTGGTCACGTGACTGATCATGCACTGATGACATAACTGATCATGCACTGATCATGTGGCTGATCATGCACTGATCACTTGACTGATCATGCACTGATCACGTGGCTATCATGTACTGATCACATGGCTGGTCATACACTGATCACGCAGCTACCATGTACTGGTCACGTGAGTGATCATGCACTGACCACGTAATTGATCATGCACTGATCATGTGGCTGATCATGCACTGATCACGTGACTGATCATGCACTGATCACGTGACTGATCATGCACTGATCACGTGGCTATCATGCACTGATCACATGGCTGGTCATACACTGATCACGTGCCTGGTCATGCACAGATTACATCACTGATCATGCACTGATCACGTCACTGATCATGCACTGATCACGTGGCTATCATGCACTACTCACGTGGCTGATCATGGAATGATCATGTAGCTACCATGTACTGGTCACGTGACTGATCATACACCCATCAGGTGACTGATCATGCACTGATCACGTGGCTATCATGCACTGTTCACGTGGCTGATCATATACTGATCACCTGCCTGGTCATGCACAGATCACGTGACTAATCATGAACTGATCACGTAGCAGTCATTCACTGATCACCTGGCTGATCATGGACTGATCACGTGGCTGATCATGCACTGATCACGTGGCTATCATGCACTGATCACGTGGCTGATCATGCACTGATACCGTGACTGAGCATGGACTGATCACATGACTATCATGTAGTGATCACGTGACTTAATGGTGCTGATCATGTGACTGATCATGCGCTGATCATGTTTGCTATCATATACTGATCATGTGCCTCTGGAGGCAATAAACAAAGAGCTGAGTAGGCACGAATCAAACAGTCAGCAGGCAATAATCATGGAACACAGGTGTGAGCAATCATGCTGCTCAGCTGGCAATAATCAAGCAGCTGAGCAGGCAGGAATTACGCAGCACAGCTGGCAATTGTCAAGCAGATGACAGGCAGGAATCGTGCAGCTCAGCTGGCAATTGTCAAGCAGATGAGCAGACAGTAATCACGCAGCTCAGCAGGCCCTGATCACGTGACTGAGCATGCACTGTTCACGTGTCTGACCATGCACTGATCACGTGGCTGGTCATACACTGCTCAGGTAACTGATCATGCACTGATCACGTGGCTATCATGCACTGATCACGTGGCTGATCATGAAATGATCACGCAGCTACCATGTACTGGTCACGTGACTGATAATGCACTGATCATGTGGCTGATCATGCACTGATCACGTGACTGATCATGCACTGATCACGTGAATGATCATGCACTGATAACGTGGCTATCATGCACTGATCACTTGGCTGGTCATACACTGTTCACGCAGCTACCATGTACTGGTCACGTGACTGATCATGCACTGATGACATAACTGATCATGCACTGATCATGTGGCTGATCATGCACTGATCACTTGACTGATCATGCACTGATCACGTGACTTATCATGCACTGATCACATGGCTGGTCATACACTGATCACGCAGCTACCATGTACTGGTCACGTGAGTGATCATGCACTGATGACGTAATTGATCATGCACTGATCATGTGGCTGATCATGCACTGATCACGTGACTGATCATGCACTGATCACGTGACTGATCATGCACTGATCACGTGGCTATCATGCACTGATCACATGGCTGGTCATACACTGATCACGTGCCTGGTCATGCACAGATTACATCACTGATCATGCACTGATCACGTCACTGATCATGCACTGATCACGTGGCTATCATGCACTACTCACGTGGCTGATCATGGAATGATCATGTAGCTACCATGTACTGGTCACGTGACTGATCATGCACCCATCAGGTGACTGATCATGCACTGATCACGTGGCTATCATGCACTGTTCACGTGGCTGATCATATACTGATCACCTGCCTGGTCATGCACAGATCACGTGACTAATCATGAACTGATCACGTAGCAGTCATTCACTGATCACCTGGCTGATCATGGACTGATCACGTGGCTATCATGCAATGATCACGTGGCTATCATGCACTGATCACGTGGCTGATCATGCACTGATACCGTGACTGAGCATGGACTGATCACATGACTATCATGTAGTGATCACGTGACTTAATGGTGCTGATCATGTGACTGATCATGCGCTGATCATGTTTGCTATCATATACTGATCATGTGCCTCTGGAGGCAATAAACAAAGAGCTGAGTAGGCACGAATCAAACAGTCAGCAGGCAATAATCATGGAACACAGGTGTGAGGAATCATGCTGCTCAGCTGGCAATAATCAAGCAGCTGAGCAGGCAGGAATTACGCAGCACAGCTGGCAATTGTCAAGCAGATGACAGGCAGGAATCGTGCAGCTCAGCTGGCAATTGTCAAGCAGATGAGCAGACAGTAATCACGCAGCTCAGCAGGCCCTGATCACGTGACTGAGCATGCACTGTTCACGTGGCTGATCATACACTGATCACGTGATGATCATGCACTGATCACTTGGATATCATGCACTGATCACGTGGCTGATCATACACTGTTCACGTGTCTGACCATGCACTGATCACGTGGCTGATCATACACTGCTCACGTAACTGATCATGCACTGATCACGTGGCTATCATGCACTGATCACGTGGCTGAACATGCACTGTTCACGTGGCTGATCACACACCTGTCACGTGACATATCATGCACTGATCACGTGGCACTCATGCACTGATCACGTGGCTAATCATACTCTGCTCACGTAACTCATGCACACATCACGTGGCTATCATGCACTGATCACGTGGCTCGTCATGGAATGATCACGTAGCAACCATATACTGGTCACGTGACTGATCATGCAAAGATCACGTAAATGATCATGCACTGTTCACGTGACTGATCATGTACTGATCACGTGACTGATCATGCACTGATCACGTGGCTATCATGCTCTGCTCACGTGGCTGATCATGCAAAGATCACGTAGCAACCATGTACTGGTCACGTGACTGATCATGCACTGATCACGTAATTGATCATGCACTGATCACGTGGCTCATCATGCACTGATCACGTGGCTGATCACACATGTATCACGTGACTGATCATGCACTGATCACGTGGCTATCATGCACTGATCACGTGGCTGTCATGCACTGATCACGTGGCTGATCACACACGTATCACATGACTGATCATGCACTGATCACGTGGCTATCATGCACTGATCACGTGGCTATCATGCACTGATCATGTGGCTGATCAGGCAATGATCACATAGCTACCATGTACTGGTCACGTGACTGATCATGCACTGATCACGTAATTGATCCTGCACTGATCACGTGGCTCATCATGCACTGATCACGTGGCTGATCACACATGTATCACGTGACTGATCATGCACTGATCACGTGGCTCTCATGCACTGATCACGAGACTGATCATGCACTGTTCACGTCTATATCATGCACTGATCACATGACTGCCCGTGCACTGATCACGTGGATGATCATACACTAATCTTGTGACAGATCATGCACTGATCACGTGGCTGATCATGCACTGATACCGTGACTGAGCATGGACTGATCACATGACTATCGTGTAGTGATCACGTGACTTAATGGCCCTGATCATGTGACTGATCATGCGCTGATCATGTTTGCTATCATACACTGATCATGTGCCTCTGGAGGCAATAAACAAAGAGCTGAGTAGGCACGAATCAAACAGTCAGCAGGCAATAATCATGGAACTCAGGTGTGAGCAATCATGCTGCTCAGCTGGCAATAATCAAGCAGCTGAACAGGCAGGAATTACCCAGCACAGCTGGCAATTGTCAAGCAGATGACAGGCAGGAATCGTGCAGCTCAGCTGGCAATTGTCAAGCAGATGAGCAGACAGTAATCACGCAGCTCAGCAGGCCCAGATCACGTGACTGAGCATGCACTGTTCACGTGGCTGATCATACACTGATCACGTGATGATCATGCACTGATCACTTGGATATCATGCACTGATCACGTGGCTGATCATACACTGTTGACGTGTCTGACCATGCACTGATCATTTGGCTGATCATGCACTGATCACGTGACTGATCATGCACTGATAACGTGGCTATCATGCACTGCTCACGTGGCTGTTCATGCAATGATCACGTAGCTACCATGTACTGGTCACGTGAGTGATCATGCACTGATCACGTAATTGATCATGCACTGATCAGTTGACTTATCATGCACTGTTCACGTGAGTGATCATGCACTGATCACGTGACTGATCATGCACTGATCTCGTGGCTATCATGCACGGCTCATGTGGCTGATCATGCACTGATCACGTGGCTATCATGCACTGATCACATGGCTGGTCATACACTGATCACGTGACTGATCATGCACTGATCACGTGACTGATCATGCACTGATCACGTGGCTATCATGCACTGATCACATGGCTGGTCATACACTTGTCACGTGCCTGGTCATGCACAGATTACATGACTGATCACGTGGCTATCATGCACTACTCACGTGGCTGATTATGCAATGATCATGTAGCTACCATGTACCGGTTAGGTGACTGATCATACACCCATCAGGTGACGGATCATGCACTGATCACGTGGCTGATCATACACTGATCACCTGCCTGGTCATGCACAGATCACCTGACAAATCATGAACTGATCACATAGCTATCATGAACTGATCACCTTGCTGATCATGCCCTGATCACGTGGCTGATCATGCACTGATACCGTGACTCAGCATGGACTTATCACATGACTATCATGTAGTGATCACGTGACTTAGTGGCTCTGATCATGTGACTGATCATGCGCTGATCATGTTTGCTAGCATACACTGATCGTGTGCCTCTGGAGGCAATAAACAAAGAGCTGAGTAGGCACGAATCAAACAGTCAGCAGGCAATAATCATGGAACTCAGGTGTGAGGAATCATGCTGCTCAGTTGGCAATAATCAAGCAGCTGAGCAGGCAGGAATTACGCAGCACAGCTGGCAATTGTCAAGCAGATGACAGGCAGGAATCGTGCAGCTCAGCTGGCAATTGTCAAGCAGATGAGCAGACAGTAATCACGCAGCTCAGCAGGCCCAGATCACGTGACTTCGCATGCACTATTCACGTGTCTGTTCATACACTGATCACGTGATGAACATGCACTGATCACGTGACTAACCATGCACTGATCACGTGGCTGATCATACACTGTTCACGTGTCTGACCATGCACTGATCACGTGGCTGATCATACACTGCTCAGGTAACTGATCATGCACTGATCACGTGGCTATCATGCACTGATCACGTGGCTGATCATGAAATGATCACGCAGCTACCATGTACTGGTCACGTGACTGATAATGCACTGATCATGTGGCTGATCATGCACTGATCACGTGACTGATCATGCACTGATCACGTGAATGATCATGCACTGATCACGTGGCTATCATGCACTGATCACTTGGCTGGTCATACACTGATCACGCAGCTATCATGTACTGGTCACGTGACTGATCATGCACTGATGACATAACTGATCATGCACTGATCATGTGGCTGATCATGCACTGATCACTTGACTGATCATGCACTGATCACGTGACTTATCATGTACTGATCACATGGCTGATCATACACTGATCACGCAGCTACCATGTACTGGTCACGTGAGTGATCATGCACTGACCACGTAATTGATCATGCACTGATCATGTGGCTGATCATGCACTGATCACGTGACTGATCATGCACTGATCACGTGACTGATCATGCACTGATCACGTGGCTATCATGCACTGATCACATGGCTGGTCATACACTGATCCACGTGCCTGGTCATGCACAGATTACATCACTGATCATGCACTGATCACGTCACTGATCATGCACTGATCACGTGGCTATCATGCACTACTCACGTGGCTGATCATGGAATGATCATGTAGCTACCATGTACCGGTCACGTGACTGATCATACACCCATCAGGTGACTGATCATGCACTGATCACGTGGCTATCATGCACTGTTCACGTGGCTGATCATATACTGATCACCTGCCTGGTCATGCACAGATCACGTGACTAATCATGAACTGATCACGTAGCAGTCATTCACTGATCACCTGGCTGATCATGGACTGATCACATGGCTATCATGCAATGATCACGTGGCTATCATGCACTGATCACGTGGCTGATCATGCACTGATACCGTGACTGAGCATGGACTGATCACATGACTATCATGTAGTGATCACGTGACTTAATGGCGCTGATCATGTGACTGATCATGCGCTGATCATGTTTGCTATCATATACTGATCATGTGCCTCTGGAGGCAATAAACAAAGAGCTGAGTAGGCACGAATCAAACAGTCAGCAGGCAATAATCATGGAACTCAGGTGTGAGGAATCATGCTGCTCAGCTGGCAATAATCAAGCAGCTGAGCAGGCAGGAATTACGCAGCACAGCTGGCAATTGTCAAGCAGATGACAGGCAGGAATCGTGCAGCTCAGCTGGCAATTGTCAAGCAGATGAGCAGACAGTAATCACGCAGCTCAGCAGGCCCAGATCACGTGACTGAGCATGCACTGTTCACGTGGCTGATCATACACTGATCACGTGATGATCATGCACTGATCACTTGGATATCATGCACTGATCACGTGGCTGATCATACACTGTTCACTTGTCTGACCATGCACTGATCACGTGGCTGATCATACACTGCTCACGTAACTGATCATGCACTGATCACGTGGCTATCATGCACTGATCACGTGGCTGAACAGGCACTGTTCACGTGGCTGATCACACACCTGTCACGTGACATATCATGCACTGATCACGTGGCACTCATGCACTGATCACGTGGCTGATCATACTCTGCTCACGTAACTCATGCACACATCACGTGGCTATGATGCACTGCTCACGTGGCTCGTCATGGAATGATCATGTAGCAACCATATACTGGTAACGTGACTGATCATGCAAAGATCACGTATATGATCATGCACTGTTCACGTGACTGATCATGTACTGATCACGTGACTGATCATGCACTGATCACGTGGCTATCATGCTCTGCTCACGTGGCTGATCATGCAACGATCACGTAGCAACCATGTACTGGTCACGTGACTGATCATGCACTGATCACGTAATTGATCCTGCACTGATCACGTGGCTCATCATGCACTGATCACGTGGCTGATCACACATGTATCACGTGACTGATCATGCACTGATCACGTGGCTCTCATGCACTGATCACGTGGCTGTCATGCACTGATCACGTGGATATCATGCACTGATCACGTGGCTGATCACACACGTATCACATGACTGATCATGCACTGATCACATGGCTATCATGCACTGATCACGTGGCTATCATGCACTGATCATGTGGCTGATCAGGCAATGATCACATAGCTACCATGTACTGGTCACGTGACTGATCATGCACTGATCACGTAATTGATCCTGCACTGATCACGTGGCTCATCATGCACTGATCACGTGGCTGATCACACATGTATCACGTGACTGATCCTGCACTGATCACGTGGCTCTCATGCACTGATCACGAGACTGATCATGCACTGTTCACGTCTATATCATGCACTGATCACATGACTGCCCGTTCACTGATCACGTGGATGATCATACACTAATCTTGTGACAGATCATGCACTGATCACGTGGCTGATCATGCACTGATACCGTGACTGAGCATGGACTGATCACATGACTATCATGTAGTGATCACGTGACTTAATGGCGCTGATCATGTGACTGATCATGCGCTGATCATGTTTGCTATCATACACTGATCATGTGCCTCTGGAGGCAATAAACAAAGAGATGAATAGGCACAAATCAAACAGTCAGCAGGCAATAATCATGGAACTCAGGTGTGAGGAATCATGCTGCTCAGCTGGCAATAATCAAGCAGCTGAACAGGCAGGAATTACCCAGCACAGCTGGCAATTGTCAAGCAGATGACAGGCAGGAATCGTGCAGCTCAGCTGGCAATTGTCAAGCAGATGAGCAGACAGTAATCACGCAGCTCAGCAGGCCCAGATCACGTGACTGAGCATGCACTGTTCACGTGGCTGATCATACACTGATCACGTGATGATCATGCACTGATCACTTGGATATCATGCACTGATCACGTGGCTGATCATACACTGTTGACGTGTCTGACCATGCACTGATCACGTGGCTGATCATACACAGCTCACGTAACTGATCATGCATTAATCACGTAATTGATCATGCACTGATCACGTGGCTGATCATGCACTGATCAACTGGCTATCATGCACTGCTCACGTGGCTAATCATGCACTAATCACGTGACTGACCATGCACTGATCACGTGACTGATCATGCACTGATCACGTAACTGATCATGCACTGATCATTTGGCTGATCATGCACTGATCACGTGACTGATCATGCACTGATAACGTGGCTATCATGCACTGATCACGTGGCTGTTCATGCAATGATCACGTAGCTACCATGTACTGGTCACGTGAGTGATCATGCACTGATCACGTAATTGATCATGCACTGATCAGTTGACTTATCATGCACTGTTCACGTGACTGATCATGCACTGATCACGTGACTGATCATGCACTGATCTCGTGGCTATCATGCACGGCTCATGTGGCTGATCATGCACTGATCACGTGGCTATCATGCACTGATCACATGGCTGGTCATACACTGATCACGTGACTGATCATGCACTGATCACGTGACTGATCATGCACTGATCACGTGGCTATCATGCACTGATCACATGGCTGGTCATACACTTGTCACGTGCCTGGTCATGCACAGATTACATGACTGATCATGCACTGATCACGTGGCTATCATGCACTACTCACGTGGCTGATTATGCAATGATCATGTAGCTACCATGTACCGGTTAGGTGACTGATCATACACCCATCAGGTGACTGATCATGCACTGATCACGTGGCTGATCATACACTGATAACCTGCCTGGTCATGCACAGATCACCTGACAAATCATGAACTGATCACATAGCTATCATGAACTGATCACCTTGCTGATCATGCACTGATCACGTGGCTGATCATGCACTGATACCGTGACTCAGCATGGGCTTATCACATGACTATCATGTAGTGATCACGTGACTTAGTGGCTCTGATCATGTGACTGATCATGCACTGATCATGTTTGCTAGCATACACTGATCGTGTGCCTCTGGAGGCAATAAACAAAGAGCTGAGTAGGCACGAATCAAACAGTCAGCAGGCAATAATCATGGAACTCAGGTGTGAGGAATCATGCTGCTCAGTTGGCAATAATCCAGCAGCTGAGCCGGCAGGAATTACACAACACAGCTGGCAATTGTCAAGCAGATGACAGGCAGGAATCGTGCAGCTCAGCTGGCAATTGTCAAGCAGATGAGCAGACAGTAATCACGCAGCTCAGCAGGCCCAGATCACGTGACTTCGCATGCACTATTCACGTGTCTGTTCATACACTGATCACGTGATGAACATGCACTGATCACGTGACTGACCATGCACTGATCACGTGGCTGATCATACACTGTTCACGTGTCTGACCATGCACTGATCACGTGGCTGATCATACACTGCTCAGGTAACTGATCATGCACTGATCACGTGGCTATCATGCACTGATCACGTGGCTGATCATGCACTGATCACGCAGCTACCATGTACTGGTCACGTGACTGATAATGCACTGATCATGTGGCTGATCATGCACTGATCACGTGACTGATCATGCACTGATCACGTGAATGATCATGCACTGATAACGTGGCTGTCATGCACTGATCACTTGGCTGGTCATACACTGATCACGCAGCTACCATGTACTGGTCACGTGACTGATCATGCACTGATGACATAACTGATCATGCACTGATCATGTGGCTGATCATGCACTGATCACTTGACTGATCATGCACTGATCACGTGACTTATCATGCACTGATCACATGGCTGGTCATACACTGATCACGCAGCTACCATGTACTGGTCACGTGACTGATCATGCACTGACCACGTAATTGATCATGCACTGATCATGTGGCTGATCATGCACTGATCACGTGACTGATCATGCACTGATCACGTGACTGATCATGCACTGATCACGTGGCTATCATGCACTGATCACATGGCTGGTCATACACTGATCACGTGCCTGGTCATGCACAGATTACATCACTGATCATGCACTGATCACGTCACTGATCATGCACTGATCACGTGGCTATCATGCACTACTCCCGTGGCTGATCATGGAATGATCATGTAGCTACCATGTACTGGTCACGTGACTGATCATACACCCATCAGGTGACTGATCATGCACTGATCACGTGGCTATCATGCACTGTTCACGTGGCTGATCATATACTGATCACCTGTCTGGTCATGCACAGATCACGTGACTAATCATGCACTGATCACGTAGCAGTCATTCACTGATCACCTGGCTGATCATGGACTGATCACGTGGCTATCATGCAATGATCACGTGGCTATCATGCACTGATCACGTGGCTGATCATGCACTGATACCGTGACTGATCATGCACTGATCACGTGAATGATCATGCACTGATAACGTGGCTGTCATGCACTGATCACTTGGCTGGTCATACACTGATCACGCAGCTACCATGTACTGGTCACGTGACTGATCATGCACTGATGACATAACTGATCATGCACTGATCATGTGGCTGATCATGCACTGATCACTTGACTGATCATGCACTGATCACGTGACTTATCATGCACTGATCACATGGCTGGTCATACACTGATCACGCAGCTACACTGTACTGGTCACGTGAGTGATCATGCACTGACCACGTAATTGATCATGCACTATCATGTGGCTGATCATGCACTGATCACGTGACTGATCATGCACTGATCACGTGACTGATCATGCACTGATCACGTGGCTATCATGCACTGATCACATGGCTGGTCATACACTGATCACGTGCCTGGTCATGCACAGATTACATCACTGATCATGCACTGATCAAGTCACTGATCATGCACTGATCACGTGGCTATCATGCACTACTCACGTGGCTGATCATGGAATGATCATGTAGCTACCATGTACCGGTCACGTGACTGATCATACACCCATCAGGTGACTGATCATGCACTGATCACGTGGCTATCATGCACTGATCACGTGGCTGATCATATACTGATCACCTGCCTGGTCATGCACAGATCACGTGACTAATCATGAACTGATCACGTAGCAGTCATTCACTGATCACCTGGCTGATCATGGACTGATCACGTGGCTATCATGCACTGATCACGTGGCTATCATGCACTGATCACGTGGCTGATCATGCACTGATACCGTGACTGAGCATGGACTGATCACATGACTATCATGTAGTGATCACGTGACTTAATGGCTCTGATCATGTGACTGATCATGCGCTGATCATGTTTGCTATCATACACTGATCGTGTGCCTCTGGAGGCAATAAACAAAGAGCTGAGTAGACACGAATCAAACAGTCAGCAGGCAATAATCATGGAACTCAGGTGTGAGGAATCATGCTGCTCAGCTGGCAATAATCAAGCAGCTGAGCAGGCAGGAATTACGCAGAACAGCTGGCAATTGTCAAGCAGATGACAGGCAGGAATCGTGCAGCTCAGCTGGCAATTGTCAAGCAGATGAGCAGACAGTAATCACGCAGCTCAGCAGGCCCTGATCACGTGACTGAGCATGTACTGTTCACCTGGCTGATCATACACTGATCACGTGATGATCATGCACTGATCACTTGGATATCATGCACTGATCACGTGGCTGATCATGCACTGATCACGTGTCTGACCATGCACTGATCACGTGGCTGATCATACACTGCTCACGTAACTGATCATGCACTGATCACGTGGCTATCATGCACTGATCACGTGGCTGAACATGCACTGTTCACGTGGCTGATCACACACCTGTCACGTGACATATCATGCACTGATCACGTGGCACTCATGCACTGATCACGTGGCTGATCATACTCTGCTCACGTAACTCATGCACACATCACGTGGCTATCATGCACTGCTCACGTGGCTCGTCATGGAATGATCACGTAGCAACCATATACTGGTAACGTGACTGATCATGCAAAGATCACGTAAATGATCATGCACTGTTCACGTGACTGATCATGTACTGATCACGTGACTGATCATGCACTGACCACGTGGCTATCATGCTCTGCTCACGTGGCTGATCATGCAAAGATCACGTAGCAACCATGTACTGGTCACGTGACTGATCATGCACTGATCACGTAATTGATCCTGCACTGATCACGTGGCTCATCATGCACTGATCACGTGGCTGATCACACATGTATCACGTGACTGATCATGCACTGATCACGTGGCTCTCATGCACTGATCACGTGTCTGATCATGCACTGATCACGTGGATATCATGCACTGATCACGTGGCTGATCACACACGTATCACATGACTGATCATGCACTGATCACGTGGCTATCATGCACTGATCACGTGGCTATCATGCACTGATCACGTGGCTGATCATGCAATGATCACGTAGCTACCATGTACTGGTCACGTGACTGATCATGCACTGATCACGTGGCTGATCATGCACTGATCACGTGGCTGATCATGCACTGATCACGTGGCTGATCACACATGATCACGTGACTGATCATGCACTGATCACGTGGCTATCATGCACTGATCACGTGACTGATCATGCACTGATCACGTCTATATCATGCACTGATCACATGACTGCCCATGCACTGATCACGTGGATGATCATACACTAATCATGTGACAGATCATGCACTGATCACGTGGCTGATCATGCACTGATACCGTGACTGAGCATGGACTGATCACATGACTATCATGTAGTGATCACGTGACTTAATGGCCCTGATCATGTGACTGATCATGCGCTGATCATGTTTGCTATCATACACTGATCATGTGCCTCTGGAGGCAATAAACAAAGAGCTGAGTAGGCACGAATCAAACAGTCAGCAGGCAATAATCATGGAACTCAGGTGTGAGGAATCATGCTGCTCAGCTGGCAATAATCAAGCAGCTGAGCAGGCAGGAATTACGCAGCACAGCTGGCAATTGTCAAGCAGATGACAGGCAGGAATCGTGCAGCTCAGCTGGCAATTGTCAAGCAGATGAGCAGACAGTAATCACGCAGCTCAGCAGGCCCAGATCACGTGACTGAGCATGCACTGTTCACGTGGCTGATCATACACTGATCACGTGATGATCATGCACTGATCACTTGGATATCATGCACTGATCACGTGGCTGATCATACACTGTTCACGTGTCTGACCATGCACTGATCACGTGGCTGATCATACACTGCTCACGTAACTGATCATGCACTGATCACGTGGCTGATCATGCACTGATCACGTGGCTGATCATGCACTGATCACGTGGCTATCATGCACTGATCACGTGGCTGATCATGCACTGATCACGTGACTGATCATGCACTGATCACGTGACTGATCATGCACTGATCACGTAACTGATCATGCACTGATCACGTGGCTGATCATGCACTGATCACGTGACTGATCATGCACTGATCACGTGGCTATCATGCACTGCTCACGTGGCTGATCATGCAATGATCACGTAGCTACCATGTACTGGTCACGTGACTGATCATGCACTGATCACGTAATTGATCATGCACTGATCACGTGACTGATCATGCACTGATCACGTGACTGATCATGCACTGATCACGTGACTGATCATGCACTGATCACGTGGCTATCATGCACTGATCACGTGGCTGATCATGCACTGATCACGTGGCTATCATGCACTGATCACGTGGCTGATCATGCACTGATCACGTGACTGATCATGCACTGATCACGTGACTGATCATGCACTGATCACGTGGCTATCATGCACTGATCACGTGGCTGATCATGCACTGTCACGTGACTGATCATGCACTGATCACGTGACTGATCATGCACTGATCACGTGGCTATCATGCACTACTCACGTGGCTGATCATGCAATGATCATGTAGCTACCATGTACTGGTCACGTGACTGATCATACACCCATCAGGTGACTGATCATGCACTGATCACGTGGCTGATCATGCACTGATCACCTGCCTGATCATGCACTGATCACGTGACAAATCATGCACTGATCACATGGCTATCATGAACTGATCACCTGGCTGATCATGCACTGATCACGTGGCTGATCATGCACTGATACCGTGACTGAGCATGGACTTATCACATGACTATCATGTAGTGATCACGTGACTTAATGGCGCTGATCATGTGACTGATCATGCACTGATCATGTTTGCTAGCATACACTGATCATGTGCCTCTGGAGGCAATAAACAAAGAGCTGAGTAGGCACGAATCAAACAGTCAGCAGGCAATAATCATGGAACTCAGGTGTGAGGAATCATGCTGCTCAGTTGGCAATAATCAAGCAGCTGAGCAGGCAGGAATTACGCAGCACAGCTGGCAATTGTCAAGCAGATGACAGGCAGGAATCGTGCAGCTCAGCTGGCAATTGTCAAGCAGATGAGCAGACAGTAATCACGCAGCTCAGCAGGCCCAGATCACGTGACTGAGCATGCACTGTTCACGTGGCTGTTCATACACTGATCACGTGATGATCATGCACTGATCACGTGACTATCATGCACTGATCACGTGGCTGATCATACACTGTTCACGTGTCTGACCATGCACTGATCACGTGGCTGATCATACACTGCTCACGTAACTGATCATGCACTGATCACGTGGCTATCATGCACTGATCACGTGGCTGATCATGCACTGATCACGTGGCTATCATGTACTGGTCACGTGACTGATCATGCACTGATCACGTGGCTGATCATGCACTGATCACGTGACTGATCATGCACTGATCACGTGAATGATCATGCACTGATCACGTGGCTATCATGCACTGATCACGTGGCTGATCATGCACTGATCACGCAGCTACCATGTACTGGTCACGTGACTGATCATGCACTGATCACGTAACTGATCATGCACTGATCACGTGGCTGATCATGCACTGATCACGTGACTGATCATGCACTGATCACGTGGCTATCATGCACTGATCACGTGGCTGATCATGCACTGATCACGCAGCTACCATGTACTGGTCACGTGACTGATCATGCACTGATCACGTAATTGATCATGCACTGATCACGTGGCTGATCATGCACTGATCACGTGACTGATCATGCACTGATCACGTGACTGATCATGCACTGATCACGTGGCTATCATGCACTGATCACGTGGCTGATCATGCACTGATCACGTGCCTGATCATGCACTGATCACATGACTGATCATGCACTGATCACGTGACTGATCATGCACTGATCACGTGGCTATCATGCACTATCACGTGGCTGATCATGCAATGATCATGTAGCTACCATGTACTGGTCACGTGACTGATCATGCACTGATCACGTGACTGATCATGCACTGATCACGTGGCTATCATGCACTGATCACGTGGCTGATCATGCACTGATCACGTGTCTGATCATGCACTGATCACGTGACTGATCATGCACTGATCACGTGGCTGATCATGCACTGATCACGTGGCTGATCATGCACTGATCACGTGGCTGATCATGCACTGATCACGTGGCTATCATGCACTGATCACGTGGCTGATCATGCACTGATCACGTGACTGATCATGCACTGATCACGTGACTGATCATGCACTGATCACGTGGCTATCATGCACTGATCACGTGGCTGATCATGCACTGATCACGCAGCTACCATGTACTGATCACGTGACTGATCATGCACTGATCACGTAACTGATCATGCACTGATCACGTGGCTGATCATGCACTGATCACGTGACTGATCATGCACTGATCACGTGACTGATCATGCACTGATCACGTGGCTGATCATGCACTGATCACGCAGCTACATGCACTGATCACGTGACTGATCATGCACTGATCACGTAATTGATCATGCACTGATCACGTGGCTGATCATGCACTGATCACGTGACTGATCATGCACTGATCACGTGACTGATCATGCACTGATCACGTGGCTATCATGCACTGATCACGTGGCTGATCATGCACTGATCACGTGCCTGATCATGCACTGATCACATGACTGATCATGCACTGATCACGTGACTGATCATGCACTGATCACGTGGCTATCATGCACTACTCACGTGGCTGATCATGCAATGATCATGTAGCTACCATGTACTGGTCACGTGACTGATCATGCACTGATCACGTGACTGATCATGCACTGATCACGTGGCTATCATGCACTGATCACGTGGCTGATCATGCACTGATCACGTGCCTGGTCATGCACTGATCACGTGACTGATCATGCACTGATCACGTAGCATCATGCACTGATCACGTGGCTGATCATGCACTGATCACGTGGCTATCATGCACTGATCACGTGGCTATCATGCACTGATCACGTGGCTGATCATGCACTGATACCGTGACTGAGCATGGACTGATCACATGACTATCATGTAGTGATCACGTGACTTAATGGCGCTGATCATGTGACTGATCATGCGCTGATCATGTTTGCTATCATACACTGATCATGTGCCTCTGGAGGCAATAAACAAAGAGCTGAGTAGGCACGAATCAAACAGTCAGCAGGCAATAATCATGGAACTCAGGTGTGAGGAATCATGCTGCTCAGCTGGCAATAATCAAGCAGCTGAGCAGGCAGGAATTACGCAGCACAGCTGGCAATTGTCAAGCAGATGACAGGCAGGAATCGTGCAGCTCAGCTGGCAATTGTCAAGCAGATGAGCAGACAGTAATCACGCAGCTCAGCAGGCCCAGATCACGTGACTGAGCATGCACTGTTCACGTGGCTGATCATACACTGATCACGTGATGATCATGCACTGATCACTTGGATATCATGCACTGATCACGTGGCTGATCATACACTGTTCACGTGTCTGACCATGCACTGATCACGTGGCTGATCATACACTGCTCACGTAACTGATCATGCACTGATCACGTGGCTGATCATGCACTGATCACGTGGCTGATCATGCACTGATCACGTGGCTATCATGCACTGATCACGTGGCTGATCATGCACTGATCACGTGACTGATCATGCACTGATCACGTGACTGATCATGCACTGATCACGTAACTGATCATGCACTGATCACGTGGCTGATCATGCACTGATCACGTGACTGATCATGCACTGATCACGTGGCTATCATGCACTGATCACGTGGCTGATCATGCAATGATCACGTAGCTATCATGTACTGGTCACGTGACTGATCATGCACTGATCACGTAATTGATCATGCACTGATCACGTGGCTGATCATGCACTGATCACGTGACTGATCATGCACTGATCACGTGACTGATCATGCACTGATCACGTGGCTATCATGCACTGATCACGTGGCTGATCATGCACTGATCACGTGGCTATCATGCACTGATCACGTGGCTGATCATGCACTGATCACGTGACTGATCATGCACTGATCACGTGACTGATCATGCACTGATCACGTGGCTATCATGCACTGATCACGTGGCTGATCATGCACTGTCACGTGCCTGATCATGCACTGATCACATGACTGATCATGCACTGATCACGTGGCTATCATGCACTACTCACGTGGCTGATCATGCAATGATCATGTAGCTACCATGTACTGGTCACGTGACTGATCATACACCCATCAGGTGACTGATCATGCACTGATCACGTGGCTGATCATGCACTGATCACCTGCCTGATCATGCACTGATCACGTGACAAATCATGCACTGATCACATAGCTATCATGCACTGATCACCTTGCTGATCATGCACTGATCACGTGGCTGATCATGCACTGATACCGTGACTCAGCATGGACTTATCACATGAGTATCATGTAGTGATCACGTGACTTAATGGCTCTGATCATGTGACTGATCATGCACTGATCATGTTTGCTAGCATACACTGATCGTGTGCCTCTGGAGGCAATAAACAAAGAGCTGAGTAGGCACGAATCAAACAGTCAGCAGGCAATAATCATGGAACTCAGGTGTGAGGAATCATGCTGCTCAGCTGGCAATAATCAAGCAGCTGAGCAGGCAGGAATTACGCAGCACAGCTGGCAATTGTCAAGCAGATGACAGGCAGGAATCGTGCAGCTCAGCTGGCAATTGTCAAGCAGATGAGCAGACAGTAATCACGCAGCTCAGCAGGCCCAGATCACGTGACTGAGCATGCACTGTTCACGTGGCTGATCATACACTGATCACGTGATGATCATGCACTGATCACGTGACTGATCATGCACTGATCACGTGGCTGATCATACACTGTTCACGTGTCTGACCATGCACTGATCACGTGGCTGATCATACACTGCTCACGTAACTGATCATGCACTGATCACGTGGCTATCATGCACTGATCACGTGGCTGATCATGCACTGATCACGTGGCTATCATGCACTGATCACGTGACTGATCATGCACTGATCACGTGGCTGATCATGCACTGATCACGTGACTGATCATGCACTGATCACGTGACTGATCATGCACTGATCACGTGGCTATCATGCACTGATCACGTGGCTGATCATGCACTGATCACGCAGCTACCATGTACTGGTCACGTGACTGATCATGCACTGATCACGTAACTGATCATGCACTGATCACGTGGCTGATCATGCACTGATCACGTGACTGATCATGCACTGATCACGTGACTGATCATGACATCACGTGGCTGATCATGCACTGATCACGCAGCTACCATGTACTGGTCACGTGACTGATCATGCACTGATCACGTAATTGATCATGCACTGATCACGTGGCTGATCATGCACTGATCACGTGACTGATCATGCACTGATCACGTGACTGATCATGCACTGATCACGTGGCTATCATGCACTGATCACGTGGCTGGCATGATCATGCACTGGTCATGCACTGATCACATCACTGATCATGCACTGATCACGTCACTGATCATGCACTGATCACTGGCATGCATGCATCACGTGGCTGATCATGCAATGATCATGGCTACCATGTACTGGTCACGTGACTGATCATGCACTGATCACGTGACTGATCATGCACTGATCACGTGGCTATCATGCACTGATCACGTGGCTGATCATGCACTGATCACGTGTCTGATCATGCACTGATCACGTGACTGATCATGCACTGATCACGTGCATCATGCACTGATCACGTGGCTGATCATGCACTGATCACGTGGCTATCATGCACTGATCACGTGGCTATCATGCACTGATCACGTGGCTGATCATGCACTGATCACGTGACTGATCATGCACTGATCACGTGACTGATCATGCACTGATCACGTGGCTATCATGCACTGATCACGTGGCTGATCATGCACTGATCACGCAGCTACCATGTACTGGTCACGTGACTGATCATGCACTGATCACGTAACTGATCATGCACTGATCACGTGGCTGATCATGCACTGATCACGTGACTGATCATGCACTGATCACGTGACTTATCATGCACTGATCACGTGGCTGATCATGCACTGATCACGCAGCTACCATGTACTGATCACGTGACTGATCATGCACTGATCACGTAATTGATCATGCACTGATCACGTGGCTGATCATGCACTGATCACGTGACTGATCATGCACTGATCACGTGACTGATCATGCACTGATCACGTGGCTATCATGCACTGATCACGTGGCTGATCATGCACTGATCACGTGCCTGATCATGCACTGATCACATGACTGATCATGCACTGATCACGTGACTGATCATGCACTGATCACGTGGCTATCATGCACTACTCACGTGGCTGATCATGCAATGATCATGTAGCTACCATGTACTGGTCACGTGACTGATCATGCACCCATCACGTGACTGATCATGCACTGATCACGTGGCTATCATGCACTGATCACGTGGCTGATCATGCACTGATCACCTGCCTGGTCATGCACTGATCACGTGACTGATCATGCACTGATCACGTAGCAGTCATGCACTGATCACCTGGCTGATCATGCACTGATCACGTGGCTATCATGCACTGATCACGTGGCTATCATGCACTGATCACGTGGCTGATCATGCACTGATACCGTGACTGAGCATGGACTGATCACATGACTATCATGTAGTGATCACGTGACTTAATGGCGCTGATCATGTGACTGATCATGCGCTGATCATGTTTGCTATCATACACTGATCATGTGCCTCTGGAGGCAATAAACAAAGAGCTGAGTAGGCACGAATCAAACAGTCAGCAGGCAATAATCATGGAACTCAGGTGTGAGGAATCATGCTGCTCAGCTGGCAATAATCAAGCAGCTGAGCAGGCAGGAATTACGCAGCACAGCTGGCAATTGTCAAGCAGATGACAGGCAGGAATCGTGCAGCTCAGCTGGCAATTGTCAAGCAGATGAGCAGACAGTAATCACGCAGCTCAGCAGGCCCTGATCACGTGACTGAGCATGCACTGTTCACGTGGCTGATCATACACTGATCACGTGATGATCATGCACTGATCACTTGGATATCATGCACTGATCACGTGGCTGATCATGCACTGTTCACGTGTCTGACCATGCACTGATCACGTGGCTGATCATACACTGCTCACGTAACTGATCATGCACTGATCACGTGGCTATCATGCACTGATCACGTGGCTGAACATGCACTGTTCACGTGGCTGATCACACACCTGTCACGTGACATATCATGCACTGATCACGTGGCACTCATGCACTGATCACGTGGCTGATCATACTCTGCTCACGTAACTCATGCACACATCACGTGGCTATCATGCACTGCTCACGTGGCTCGTCATGGAATGATCACGTAGCACCATATACTGGTAACGTGACTGATCATGCACTGATCACGTAAATGATCATGCACTGTTCACGTGACTGATCATGTACTGATCACGTGACTGATCATGCACTGATCACGTGGCTATCATGCTCTGCTCACGTGGCTGATCATGCAAAGATCACGTAGCAACCATGTACTGGTCACGTGACTGATCATGCACTGATCACGTAATTGATCATGCACTGATCACGTGGCTCATCATGCACTGATCACGTGGCTGATCACACATGTATCACGTGACTGATCATGCACTGATCACGTGGCTATCATGCACTGATCACGTGGCTGATCATGCACTGATCACGTGGATATCATGCACTGATCACGTGGCTGATCACACACGTATCACATGACTGATCATGCACTGATCACGTGGCTATCATGCACTGATCACGTGGCTATCATGCACTGATCACGTGGCTGATCATGCAATGATCACGTAGCTACCATGTACTGGTCACGTGACTGATCATGCACTGATCACGTAATTGATCATGCACTGATCACGTGGCTGATCATGCACTGATCACGTGGCTGATCACACATGATCACGTGACTGATCATGCACTGATCACGTGGCTATCATGCACTGATCACGTGACTGATCATGCACTGATCACGTCTATATCATGCACTGATCACATGACTGCCCATGCACTGATCACGTGGATGATCATACACTAATCATGTGACAGATCATGCACTGATCACGTGGCTGATCATGCACTGATACCGTGACTGAGCATGGACTGATCACATGACTATCATGTAGTGATCACGTGACTTAATGGCCCTGATCATGTGACTGATCATGCGCTGATCATGTTTGCTATCATACACTGATCATGTGCCTCTGGAGGCAATAAACAAAGAGCTGAGTAGGCACGAATCAAACAGTCAGCAGGCAATAATCATGGAACTCAGGTGTGAGGAATCATGCTGCTCAGCTGGCAATAATCAAGCAGCTGAACAGGCAGGAATTACGCAGCACAGCTGGCAATTGTCAAGCAGATGACAGGCAGGAATCGTGCAGCTCAGCTGGCAATTGTCAAGCAGATGAGCAGACAGTAATCACGCAGCTCAGCAGGCCCAGATCACGTGACTGAGCATGCACTGTTCACGTGGCTGATCATACACTGATCACGTGATGATCATGCACTGATCACTTGGATATCATGCACTGATCACGTGGCTGATCATACACTGTTCACGTGTCTGACCATGCACTGATCACGTGGCTGATCATGCACTGATCACGTGACTGATCATGCACTGATCACGTGGCTATCATGCACTGATCACGTGGCTGATCATGCACTGATCACGTAGCTACCATGTACTGGTCACGTGACTGATCATGCACTGATCACGTAATTGATCATGCACTGATCACGTGACTGATCATGCACTGATCACGTGACTGATCATGCACTGATCACGTGACTGATCATGCACTGATCACGTGGCTATCATGCACTGATCACGTGGCTGATCATGCACTGATCACGTGGCTATCATGCACTGATCACGTGGCTGATCATGCACTGATCACGTGACTGATCATGCACTGATCACGTGACTGATCATGCACTGATCACGTGGCTATCATGCACTGATCACGTGGCTGATCATGCACTGTCACGTGCCTGATCATGCACAGATTACATGCACTGATCACGTGGCTATCATGCACTACTCACGTGGCTGATCATGCAATGATCATGTAGCTACCATGTACTGGTCACGTGACTGATCATACACCCATCAGGTGACTGATCATGCACTGATCACGTGGCTGATCATGCACTGATCACGTGCCTGATCATGCACTGATCACGTGACTGATCATGCACTGATCACATGGCTATCATGCACTGATCACGTGGCTGATCATGCACTGATCACGTGGCTGATCATGCACTGATACCGTGACTGAGCATGGACTGATCACATGACTATCATGTAGTGATCACGTGACTTAATGGCACTGATCATGTGACTGATCATGCACTGATCATGTTTGCTAGCATACACTGATCGTGTGCCTCTGGAGGCAATAAACAAAGAGCTGAGTAGGCACAAATCAAACAGTCAGCAGGCAATAATCATGGAACTCAGGTGTGAGGAATCATGCTGCTCAGTTGGCAATAATCAAGCAGCTGAGCAGGCAGGAATTACGCAGCACAGCTGGCAATTGTCAAGCAGATGACAGGCAGGAATCGTGCAGCTCAGCTGGCAATTGTCAAGCAGATGAGCAGACAGTAATCACGCAGCTCAGCAGGCCCAGATCACGTGACTGAGCATGCACTGTTCACGTGGCTGATCATACACTGATCACGTGATGATCATGCACTGATCACGTGACTGATCATGCACTGATCACGTGGCTGATCATACACTGATCACGTGTCTGATCATGCACTGATCACGTGGCTGATCATGCACTGATCACGTGACTGATCATGCACTGATCACGTGGCTGATCATGCACTGATCACGTGGCTATCATGCACTGATCACGTGACTGATCATGCACTGATCACGTGACTGATCATGCACTGATCACGTGGCTGATCATGCACTGATCACGTGACTGATCATGCACTGATCACGTGACTGATCATGCACTGATCACGTGGCTATCATGCACTGATCACGTGGCTGATCATGCACTGATCACGTGCCTGATCATGCACTGATCACGTGACTGATCATGCACTGATCACGTGACTGATCATGCACTGATCACGTGGCTATCATGCACTGATCACGTGGCTGATCATGCACTGATCACGTGCCTGATCATGCACTGATCACGTGACTGATCATGCACTGATCACGTAGCAGTCATGCACTGATCACCTGGCTGATCATGCACTGATCACGTGGCTATCATGCACTGATCACGTGGCTATCATGCACTGATCACGTGGCTGATCATGCACTGATACCGTGACTGAGCATGGACTGATCACATGACTATCATGTAGTGATCACGTGACTTAATGGCGCTGATCATGTGACTGATCATGCGCTGATCATGTTTGCTATCATATACTGATCATGTGCCTCTGGAGGCAATAAACAAAGAGCTGAGTAGGCACGAATCAAACAGTCAGCAGGCAATAATCATGGAACTCAGGTGTGAGGAATCATGCTGCTCAGCTGGCAATAATCAAGCAGCTGAGCAGGCAGGAATTACGCAGCACAGCTGGCAATTGTCAAGCAGATGACAGGCAGGAATCGTGCAGCTCAGCTGGCAATTGTCAAGCAGATGAGCAGACAGTAATCACGCAGCTCAGCAGGCCCAGATCACGTGACTGAGCATGCACTGTTCACGTGGCTGATCATACACTGATCACGTGATGATCATGCACTGATCACTTGGATATCATGCACTGATCACGTGGCTGATCATACACTGTTCACTTGTCTGACCATGCACTGATCACGTGGCTGATCATACACTGCTCACGTAACTGATCATGCACTGATCACGTGGCTATCATGCACTGATCACGTGGCTGAACAGGCACTGTTCACGTGGCTGATCACACACCTGTCACGTGACATATCATGCACTGATCACGTGGCACTCATGCACTGATCACGTGGCTGATCATACTCTGCTCACGTAACTCATGCACACATCACGTGGCTATCATGCACTGCTCACGTGGCTCGTCATGGAATGATCACGTAGCAACCATATACTGGTCACGTGACTGATCATGCACTGATCACGTAAATGATCATGCACTGTTCACGTGACTGATCATGTACTGATCACGTGACTGATCATGCACTGATCACGTGGCTATCATGCACTGCTCACGTGGCTGATCATGCAACGATCACGTAGCAACCATGTACTGGTCACGTGACTGATCATGCACTGATCACGTAATTGATCATGCACTGATCACGTGGCTCATCATGCACTGATCACGTGGCTGATCACACATGTATCACGTGACTGATCATGCACTGATCACGTGGCTATCATGCACTGATCACGTGGCTGTCATGCACTGATCACGTGGATATCATGCACTGATCACGTGGCTGATCACACACGTATCACATGACTGATCATGCACTGATCACGTGGCTATCATGCACTGATCACGTGGCTATCATGCACTGATCACGTGGCTGATCATGCAATGATCACGTAGCTACCATGTACTGGTCACGTGACTGATCATGCACTGATCACGTGATTGATCATGCACTGATCACGTGGCTGATCATGCACTGATCACGTGGCTGATCACACATGATCACGTGACTGATCATGCACTGATCACGTGGCTATCATGCACTGATCACGTGACTGATCATGCACTGATCACGTCTATATCATGCACTGATCACATGACTGCCCATGCACTGATCACGTGGATGATCATACACTAATCATGTGACAGATCATGCACTGATCACGTGGCTGATCATGCACTGATACCGTGACTGAGCATGGACTGATCACATGACTATCATGTAGTGATCACGTGACTTAATGGCGCTGATCATGTGACTGATCATGCGCTGATCATGTTTGCTATCATACACTGATCATGTGCCTCTGGAGGCAATAAACAAAGAGCTGAGTAGGCACAAATCAAACAGTCAGCAGGCAATAATCATGGAACTCAGGTGTGAGGAATCATGCTGCTCAGCTGGCAATAATCAAGCAGCTGAACAGGCAGGAATTACCCAGCACAGCTGGCAATTGTCAAGCAGATGACAGGCAGGAATCGTGCAGCTCAGCTGGCAATTGTCAAGCAGATGAGCAGACAGTAATCACGCAGCTCAGCAGGCCCAGATCACGTGACTGAGCATGCACTGTTCACGTGGCTGATCATACACTGATCACGTGATGATCATGCACTGATCACTTGGATATCATGCACTGATCACGTGGCTGATCATACACTGTTCACGTGTCTGACCATGCACTGATCACGTGGCTGATCATACACTGCTCACGTAACTGATCATGCACTGATCACGTGGCTGATCATGCACTGATCACGTGGCTGATCATGCACTGATCACGTGGCTATCATGCACTGATCACGTGGCTGATCATGCACTGATCACGTGACTGATCATGCACTGATCACGTGACTGATCATGCACTGATCACGTAACTGATCATGCACTGATCACGTGGCTGATCATGCACTGATCACGTGACTGATCATGCACTGATCACGTGGCTATCATGCACTGATCACGTGGCTGATCATGCAATGATCACGTAGCTACCATGTACTGGTCACGTGACTGATCATGCACTGATCACGTAATTGATCATGCACTGATCACGTGGCTGATCATGCACTGATCACGTGACTGATCATGCACTGATCACGTGACTGATCATGCACTGATCACGTGGCTATCATGCACTGATCACGTGGCTGATCATGCACTGATCACGTGGCTATCATGCACTGATCACGTGGCTGATCATGCACTGATCACGTGACTGATCATGCACTGATCACGTGACTGATCATGCACTGATCACGTGGCTATCATGCACTGATCACGTGGCTGATCATGCACTGTCACGTGACTGATCATGCACTGATCACGTGACTGATCATGCACTGATCACGTGGCTATCATGCACTACTCACGTGGCTGATCATGCAATGATCATGTAGCTACCATGTACTGGTCACGTGACTGATCATACACCCATCAGGTGACTGATCATGCACTGATCACGTGGCTGATCATGCACTGATCACCTGCCTGATCATGCACTGATCACGTGACAAATCATGCACTGATCACATGGCTATCATGAACTGATCACCTTGCTGATCATGCACTGATCACGTGGCTGATCATGCACTGATACCGTGACTGAGCATGGACTTATCACATGACTATCATGTAGTGATCACGTGACTTAGTGGCTCTGATCATGTGACTGATCATGCACTGATCATGTTTGCTAGCATACACTGATCGTGTGCCTCTGGAGGCAATAAACAAAGAGCTGAGTAGGCACGAATCAAACAGTCAGCAGGCAATAATCATGGAACTCAGGTGTGAGGAATCATGCTGCTCAGCTGGCAATAATCAAGCAGCTGAGCAGGCAGGAATTACGCAGCACAGCTGGCAATTGTCAAGCAGATGACAGGCAGGAATCGTGCAGCTCAGCTGGCAATTGTCAAGCAGATGAGCAGACAGTAATCACGCAGCTCAGCAGGCCCAGATCACGTGACTGAGCATGCACTGTTCACGTGGCTGATCATACACTGATCACGTGATGATCATGCACTGATCACGTGACTATCATGCACTGATCACGTGGCTGATCATACACTGTTCACGTGTCTGACCATGCACTGATCACGTGGCTGATCATACACTGCTCACGTAACTGATCATGCACTGATCACGTGGCTATCATGCACTGATCACGTGGCTGATCATGCACTGATCACGCAGCTATCATGCACTGGTCACGTGACTGATCATGCACTGATCACGTGGCTGATCATGCACTGATCACGTGACTGATCATGCACTGATCACGTGAATGATCATGCACTGATCACGTGGCTATCATGCACTGATCACGTGGCTGATCATGCACTGATCACGCAGCTACCATGTACTGGTCACGTGACTGATCATGCACTGATCACGTAACTGATCATGCACTGATCACGTGGCTGATCATGCACTGATCACGTGACTGATCATGCACTGATCACGTGACTATCATGCACTGATCACGTGGCTGATCATGCACTGATCACGCAGCTACCATGTACTGGTCACGTGACTGATCATGCACTGATCACGTAATTGATCATGCACTGATCACGTGGCTGATCATGCACTGATCACGTGACTGATCATGCACTGATCACGTGACTGATCATGCACTGATCACGTGGCTATCATGCACTGATCACGTGGCTGATCATGCACTGATCACGTGCCTGATCATGCACTGATCACATGACTGATCATGCACTGATCACGTGACTGATCATGCACTGATCACGTGGCTATCATGCACTACGTGGCTGATCATGCAATGATCATGTAGCTACCATGTACTGGTCACGTGACTGATCATGCACTGATCACGTGACTGATCATGCACTGATCACGTGGCTATCATGCACTGATCACGTGGCTGATCATGCACTGATCACGTGTCTGATCATGCACTGATCACGTGACTGATCATGCACTGATCACGTGGCATCATGCACTGATCACGTGGCTGATCATGCACTGATCACGTGGCTATCATGCACTGATCACGTGGCTATCATGCACTGATCACGTGGCTGATCATGCACTGATCACGTGACTGATCATGCACTGATCACGTGACTGATCATGCACTGATCACGTGGCTATCATGCACTGATCACGTGGCTGATCATGCACTGATCACGCAGCTACCATGCACTGGTCACGTGACTGATCATGCACTGATCACATAACTGATCATGCACTGATCACGTGGCTGATCATGCACTGATCACGTGACTGATCATGCACTGATCACGTGACTGATCATGCACTGATCACGTGGCTGATCATGCACTGATCACGCAGCTATCATGCACTGGTCACGTGACTGATCATGCACTGATCACGTAATTGATCATGCACTGATCACGTGGCTGATCATGCACTGATCACGTGACTGATCATGCACTGATCACGTGACTGATCATGCACTGATCACGTGGCTATCATGCACTGATCACGTGGCTGATCATGCACTGATCACGTGCCTGATCATGCACTGATCACATGACTGATCATGCACTGATCACGTGACTGATCATGCACTGATCACGTGGCTATCATGCACTACTCACGTGGCTGATCATGCAATGATCATGTAGCTACCATGTACTGGTCACGTGACTGATCATGCACCCATCACGTGACTGATCATGCACTGATCACGTGGCTATCATGCACTGATCACGTGGCTGATCATGCACTGATCACGTGCCTGGTCATGCACTGATCACGTGACTGATCATGAACTGATCACGTAGCATCATTCACTGATCACCTGGCTGATCATGCACTGATCACGTGGCTATCATGCACTGATCACGTGGCTATCATGCACTGATCACGTGGCTGATCATGCACTGATACCGTGACTGAGCATGGACTGATCACATGACTATCATGTAGTGATCACGTGACTTAATGGCGCTGATCATGTGACTGATCATGCGCTGATCATGTTTGCTATCATACACTGATCATGTGCCTCTGGAGGCAATAAACAAAGAGCTGAGTAGGCACGAATCAAACAGTCAGCAGGCAATAATCATGGAACTCAGGTGTGAGGAATCATGCTGCTCAGCTGGCAATAATCAAGCAGCTGAGCAGGCAGGAATTACGCAGCACAGCTGGCAATTGTCAAGCAGATGACAGGCAGGAATCGTGCAGCTCAGCTGGCAATTGTCAAGCAGATGAGCAGACAGTAATCACGCAGCTCAGCAGGCCCTGATCACGTGACTGAGCATGCACTGTTCACGTGGCTGATCATACACTGATCACGTGATGATCATGCACTGATCACTTGGATATCATGCACTGATCACGTGGCTGATCATGCACTGATCACGTGTCTGACCATGCACTGATCACGTGGCTGATCATACACTGCTCACGTAACTGATCATGCACTGATCACGTGGCTATCATGCACTGATCACGTGGCTGAACATGCACTGTTCACGTGGCTGATCACACACCTGTCACGTGACATATCATGCACTGATCACGTGGCACTCATGCACTGATCACGTGGCTGATCATACTCTGCTCACGTAACTCATGCACACATCACGTGGCTATCATGCACTGCTCACGTGGCCTGTCATGGAATGATCACGTAGCAACCATATACTGGTCACGTGACTGATCATGCACTGATCACGTAAATGATCATGCACTGTTCACGTGACTGATCATGTACTGATCACGTGACTGATCATGCACTGATCACGTGGCTATCATGCTCTGCTCACGTGGCTGATCATGCACTGATCACGTAGCAACCATGTACTGGTCACGTGACTGATCATGCACTGATCACGTAATTGATCATGCACTGATCACGTGGCTCATCATGCACTGATCACGTGGCTGATCACACATGTATCACGTGACTGATCATGCACTGATCACGTGGCTCTCATGCACTGATCACGTGGCTGATCATGCACTGATCACGTGGATATCATGCACTGATCACGTGGCTGATCACACACGTATCACATGACTGATCATGCACTGATCACGTGGCTATCATGCACTGATCACGTGGCTATCATGCACTGATCACGTGGCTGATCATGCAATGATCACGTAGCTACCATGTACTGGTCACGTGACTGATCATGCACTGATCACGTAACTGATCATGCACTGATCACGTGGCTGATCATGCACTGATCACGTGGCTGATCACACATGATCACGTGACTGATCATGCACTGATCACGTGGCTATCATGCACTGATCACGTGACTGATCATGCACTGATCACGTCTATATCATGCACTGATCACATGACTGCCCATGCACTGATCACGTGGATGATCATACACTAATCATGTGACAGATCATGCACTGATCACGTGGCTGATCATGCACTGATACCGCGATTGAGCATGGACTGATCACATGACTATCATGTAGTGATCACGTGACTTAATGGCGCTGATCATGTGACTGATCATGCGCTGATCATGTTTGCTATCATACACTGATCATGTGCCTCTGGAGGCAATAAACAAAGAGCTGAGTAGGCACGAATCAAACAGTCAGCAGGCAATAATCATGGAACTCAGGTGTGAGGAATCATGCTGCTCAGCTGGCAATAATCAAGCAGCTGAACAGGCAGGAATTACCCAGCACAGCTGGCAATTGTCAAGCAGATGACAGGCAGGAATCGTGCAGCTCAGCTGGCAATTGTCAAGCAGATGAGCAGACAGTAATCACGCAGCTCAGCAGGCCCAGATCACGTGACTGAGCATGCACTGTTCACGTGGCTGATCATACACTGATCACGTGATGATCATGCACTGATCACTTGGATATCATGCACTGATCACGTGGCTGATCATACACTGTTGACGTGTCTGACCATGCACTGATCACGTGGCTGATCATGCACTGATCACGTGACTGATCATGCACTGATCACGTGGCTATCATGCACTGATCACGTGGCTGATCATGCACTGATCACGTAGCTACCATGTACTGGTCACGTGACTGATCATGCACTGATCACGTAATTGATCATGCACTGATCACGTGACTGATCATGCACTGATCACGTGACTGATCATGCACTGATCACGTGACTGATCATGCACTGATCACGTGGCTATCATGCACTGATCACGTGGCTGATCATGCACTGATCACGTGGCTATCATGCACTGATCACGTGGCTGATCATGCACTGATCACGTGACTGATCATGCACTGATCACGTGACTGATCATGCACTGATCACGTGGCTATCATGCACTGATCACGTGGCTGATCATGCACTGATCACGTGCCTGATCATGCACAGATTACATGACTGATCACGTGGCTATCATGCACTACTCACGTGGCTGATCATGCAATGATCATGTAGCTACCATGTACTGGTCACGTGACTGATCATACATCCATCAGGTGACGGATCATGCACTGATCACGTGGCTGATCATGCACTGATCACCTGCCTGATCATGCACTGATCACGTGACAAATCATGCACTGATCACATGGCTATCATGAACTGATCACCTGGCTGATCATGCACTGATCACGTGGCTGATCATGCACTGATACCGTGACTGAGCATGGACTTATCACATGACTATCATGTAGTGATCACGTGACTTAGTGGCTCTGATCATGTGACTGATCATGCGCTGATCATGTTTGCTATCATACACTGATCATGTGCCTCTGGAGGCAATAAACAAAGAGCTGAGTAGGCACGAATCAAACAGTCAGCAGGCAATAATCATGGAACTCAGGTGTGAGGAATCATGCTGCTCAGCTGGCAATAATCAAGCAGCTGAGCAGGCAGGAATTACGCAGCACAGCTGGCAATTGTCAAGCAGATGACAGGCAGGAATCGTGCAGCTCAGCTGGCAATTGTCAAGCAGATGAGCAGACAGTAATCACGCAGCTCAGCAGGCCCAGATCACGTGACTGAGCATGCACTGTTCACGTGGCTGATCATACACTGATCACGTGATGATCATGCACTGATCACGTGACTATCATGCACTGATCACGTGGCTGATCATACACTGTTCACGTGTCTGACCATGCACTGATCACGTGGCTGATCATACACTGCTCACGTAACTGATCATGCACTGATCACGTGGCTATCATGCACTGATCACGTGGCTGATCATGCACTGATCACGTGGCTATCATGCACTGATCACGTGACTGATCATGCACTGATCACGTGGCTGATCATGCACTGATCACGTGACTGATCATGCACTGATCACGTGACTGATCATGCACTGATCACGTGGCTATCATGCACTGATCACGTGGCTGATCATGCACTGATCACGTAGCTACCATGTACTGGTCACGTGACTGATCATGCACTGATCACGTAACTGATCATGCACTGATCACGTGGCTGATCATGCACTGATCACGTGACTGATCATGCACTGATCACGTGGCTATCATGCACTGATCACGTGGCTGATCATGCACTGATCACGTAGCTACCATGTACTGGTCACGTGACTGATCATGCACTGATCACGTAATTGATCATGCACTGATCACGTGGCTGATCATGCACTGATCACGTGACTGATCATGCACTGATCACGTGACTGATCATGCACTGATCACGTGGCTATCATGCACTGATCACGTGGCTGATCATGCACTGATCACGTGCCTGATCATGCACTGATCACATGACTGATCATGCACTGATCACGTGACTGATCATGCACTGATCACGTGGCTATCATGCACTATCACGTGGCTGATCATGCAATGATCATGTAGCTACCATGTACTGGTCACGTGACTGATCATGCACTGATCACGTGACTGATCATGCACTGATCACGTGGCTATCATGCACTGATCACGTGGCTGATCATACACTGATCACGTGCCTGGTCATGCACTGATCACGTGACTGATCATGCACTGATCACGTGCATCATGCACTGATCACGTGGCTGATCATGCACTGATCACGTGGCTATCATGCACTGATCACGTGGCTATCATGCACTGATCACGTGGCTGATCATGCACTGATACCGTGACTGAGCATGGACTGATCACATGACTATCATGTAGTGATCACGTGACTTAATGGCGCTGATCATGTGACTGATCATGCGCTGATCATGTTTGCTATCATACACTGATCATGTGCCTCTGGAGGCAATAAACAAAGAGCTGAGTAGGCACGAATCAAACAGTCAGCAGGCAATAATCATGGAACTCAGGTGTGAGGAATCATGCTGCTCAGCTGGCAATAATCAAGCAGCTGAGCAGGCAGGAATTACGCAGCACAGCTGGCAATTGTCAAGCAGATGACAGGCAGGAATCGTGCAGCTCAGCTGGCAATTGTCAAGCAGATGAGCAGACAGTAATCACGCAGCTCAGCAGGCCCAGATCACGTGACTGAGCATGCACTGTTCACGTGGCTGATCATACACTGATCACGTGATGATCATGCACTGATCACGTGATATCATGCACTGATCACGTGGCTGATCATACACTGTTCACGTGTCTGACCATGCACTGATCACGTGGCTGATCATACACTGCTCACGTAACTGATCATGCACTGATCACGTGGCTATCATGCACTGATCACGTGGCTGATCATGCACTGATCACGTGGCTGATCATGCACTGTCACGTGACTGATCATGCACTGATCACGTGGCTGATCATGCACTGATCACGTGGCTGATCATGCACTGATCACGTGACTGATCATGCACTGATCACGTGGCTATCATGCACTGATCACGTGGCTGATCATGCACTGATCACGTAGCTACCATGTACTGGTCACGTGACTGATCATGCACTGATCACGTAACTGATCATGCACTGATCACGTGGCTGATCATGCACTGATCACGTGACTGATCATGCACTGATCACGTGGCTATCATGCACTGATCACGTGGCTGATCATGCACTGATCACGTAGCTACCATGTACTGGTCACGTGACTGATCATGCACTGATCACGTAATTGATCATGCACTGATCACGTGGCTGATCATGCACTGATCACGTGACTGATCATGCACTGATCACGTGACTGATCATGCACTGATCACGTGGCTATCATGCACTGATCACGTGGCTGATCATGCACTGATCACGTGCCTGATCATGCACTGATCACATGACTGATCATGCACTGATCACGTGACTGATCATGCACTGATCACGTGGCTATCATGCACTGACTCACGTGGCTGATCATGCAATGATCACGTAGCTACCATGTACTGGTCACGTGACTGATCATGCACTGATCACGTGACTGATCATGCACTGATCACGTGGCTATCATGCACTGATCACGTGGCTGATCATGCACTGATCACGTGCCTGGTCATGCACTGATCACGTGACTGATCATGCACTGATCACGTAGCATCATGCACTGATCACGTGGCTGATCATGCACTGATCACGTGGCTGATCATGCACTGATCACGTGGCTATCATGCACTGATCACGTGGCTGATCATGCACTGATACCGTGACTGAGCATGGACTGATCACATGACTATCATGTAGTGATCACGTGACTTAATGGCGCTGATCATGTGACTGATCATGCGCTGATCATGTTTGCTATCATACACTGATCATGTGCCTCTGGAGGCAATAAACAAAGAGCTGAGTAGGCACGAATCAAACAGTCAGCAGGCAATAATCATGGAACTCAGGTGTGAGGAATCATGCTGCTCAGCTGGCAATAATCAAGCAGCTGAGCAGGCAGGAATTACGCAGCACAGCTGGCAATTGTCAAGCAGATGACAGGCAGGAATCGTGCAGCTCAGCTGGCAATTGTCAAGCAGATGAGCAGACAGTAATCACGCAGCTCAGCAGGCCCAGATCACGTGACTGAGCATGCACTGTTCACGTGGCTGATCATACACTGATCACGTGATGATCATGCACTGATCACTTGGATATCATGCACTGATCACGTGGCTGATCATACACTGTTCACGTGTCTGACCATGCACTGATCACGTGGCTGATCATACACTGCTCACGTAACTGATCATGCACTGATCACGTGGCTATCATGCACTGATCACGTGGCTGAACATGCACTGTTCACGTGGCTGATCACACACCTGTCACGTGACATATCATGCACTGATCACGTGGCACTCATGCACTGATCACGTGGCTGATCATACTCTGCTCACGTAACTCATGCACACATCACGTGGCTATCATGCACTGCTCACGTGGCTCGTCATGGAATGATCACGTAGCTACCATATACTGGTCACGTGACTGATCATGCACTGATCACGTAAATGATCATGCACTGTTCACGTGACTGATCATGTACTGATCACGTGACTGATCATGCACTGATCACGTGGCTATCATGCACTGCTCACGTGGCTGATCATGCAACGATCACGTAGCAACCATGTACTGGTCACGTGACTGATCATGCACTGATCACGTAATTGATCATGCACTGATCACGTGGCTCATCATGCACTGATCACGTGGCTGATCACACATGATCACGTGACTGATCATGCACTGATCACGTGGCTCTCATGCACTGATCACGTGGCTGTCATGCACTGATCACGTGGATATCATGCACTGATCACGTGGCTGATCACACACGTATCACATGACTGATCATGCACTGATCACGTGGCTATCATGCACTGATCACGTGGCTATCATGCACTGATCACGTGGCTGATCATGCAATGATCACGTAGCTACCATGCACTGATCACGTGACTGATCATGCACTGATCACGTGGCTGATCATGCACTGATCACGTGGCTGATCATGCACTGATCACGTGGCTGATCACATGATCACGTGACTGATCATGCACTGATCACGTGGCTATCATGCACTGATCACGACTGATCATGCACTGATCACGTCTATATCATGCACTGATCACATGACTGCCCATGCACTGATCACGTGGATGATCATACACTAATCATGTGACAGATCATGCACTGATCACGTGGCTGATCATGCACTGATACCGTGACTGAGCATGGACTGATCACATGACTATCATGTAGTGATCACGTGACTTAATGGCGCTGATCATGTGACTGATCATGCGCTGATCATGTTTGCTATCATACACTGATCATGTGCCTCTGGAGGCAATAAACAAAGAGCTGAGTAGGCACGAATCAAACAGTCAGCAGGCAATAATCATGGAACTCAGGTGTGAGGAATCATGCTGCTCAGCTGGCAATAATCAAGCAGCTGAGCAGGCAGGAATTACGCAGCACAGCTGGCAATTGTCAAGCAGATGACAGGCAGGAATCGTGCAGCTCAGCTGGCAATTGTCAAGCAGATGAGCAGACAGTAATCACGCAGCTCAGCAGGCCCAGATCACGTGACTGAGCATGCACTGTTCACGTGGCTGATCATACACTGATCACGTGATGATCATGCACTGATCACTTGGATATCATGCACTGATCACGTGGCTGATCATACACTGTTCACGTGTCTGACCATGCACTGATCACGTGGCTGATCATACACTGCTCACGTAACTGATCATGCACTGATCACGTGGCTGATCATGCACTGATCACGTGGCTGATCATGCACTGATCACGTGGCTATCATGCATGTGGCTGTCATGCACTGATCACGTGGCAACATGCACTGATCACGTGACTGATCATGCACTGATCACGTAATGATCATGCACTGATCACGTGACTGATCATGCACTGATCACGTGACTGATCATGCACTGATCACGTGGCTATCATGCACTGCTCACGTGGCTGATCATGCATGTACTGGTCACGTGACTGATCATGCACTGATCACGTAATTGATCATGCACTGATCACGTGTGATCATGCACTGATCACGTGGCTGATCACACATGATCACGTGACTGATCATGCACTGATCACGTGGCTATCATGCACTGATCACGTGGCTGATCATGCACTGATCACGTCTATATCATGCACTGATCACGTGACTGATCATGCACTGATCACGTGGCTGATCATGCACTGATCACGTGACTGATCATGCACTGATCACGTGGCTGATCATGCACTGATCACGTGACTGATCATGCACTGATCACGTGACTATCATGCACTGATCACGTGACTTAATGGCGCTGATCATGCACTGATCACGTGGCTATCATGCACTGATCACGTGGCTGATCATGCAATGATCACGTAGCTACCATGCACTGATCACGTGACTGATCATGCACTGATCACGTGGCTGATCATGCACTGATCACGTGACTGATCATGCACTGATCACGTGACTGATCATGCACTGATCACGTGGCTGTCATGCACTGATCACGTGGCTGATCATGCACTGATCACGCAGCTATCATGCACTGATCACGTGACTGATCATGCACTGATCACGTGACTGATCATGCACTGATCACGTGGCTGATCATGCACTGATCACGTGACTGATCATGCACTGATCACGTGGCTGATCATGCACTGATCACGTGCTATCATGCACTGATCACGTGACTGATCATGCACTGATCACGTAACTGATCATGCACTGATCACGTGGCTGATCATGCACTGATCACGTGACTGATCATGCACTGATCACGTGACTGATCATGCACTGATCACGTGGCTATCATGCACTGATCACGTGGCTGATCATGCACTGATCACGTGCCTGATCATGCACTGATCACATCACTGATCATGCACTGATCACGTGACTGATCATGCACTGATCACGTGGCTATCATGCACTATCACGTGGCTGATCATGCAATGATCACGTAGCTACCATGTACTGGTCACGTGACTGATCATGCACTGATCACGTGACTGATCATGCACTGATCACGTGGCTATCATGCACTGATCACGTGGCTGATCATGCACTGATCACGTGTCTGATCATGCACTGATCACGTGACTGATCATGCACTGATCACGTGGCTGATCATGCACTGATCACGTGGCTGATCATGCACTGATCACGTGGCTGATCATGCACTGATCACGTGGCTATCATGCACTGATCACGTGGCTGATCATGCACTGATCACGTGACTGATCATGCACTGATCACGTGACTGATCATGCACTGATCACGTGGCTATCATGCACTGATCACGTGGCTGATCATGCACTGATCACGTAGCTACCATGTACTGGTCACGTGACTGATCATGCACTGATCACGTAACTGATCATGCACTGATCACGTGGCTGATCATGCACTGATCACGTGACTGATCATGCACTGATCACGTGACTATCATGCACTGATCACGTGGCTGATCATGCACTGATCACGTAGCTACCATGTACTGGTCACGTGACTGATCATGCACTGATCACGTAATTGATCATGCACTGATCACGTGGCTGATCATGCACTGATCACGTGACTGATCATGCACTGATCACGTGACTGATCATGCACTGATCACGTGGCTATCATGCACTGATCACGTGGCTGATCATGCACTGATCACGTGCCTGATCATGCACTGATCACATGACTGATCATGCACTGATCACGTGACTGATCATGCACTGATCACGTGGCTATCATGCACTACTCACGTGGCTGATCATGCAATGATCACGTAGCTACCATGTACTGGTCACGTGACTGATCATGCACTGATCACGTGACTGATCATGCACTGATCACGTGGCTATCATGCACTGATCACGTGGCTGATCATGCACTGATCACGTGCCTGGTCATGCACTGATCACGTGACTGATCATGCACTGATCACGTGCATCATGCACTGATCACGTGGCTGATCATGCACTGATCACGTGGCTATCATGCACTGATCACGTGGCTATCATGCACTGATCACGTGGCTGATCATGCACTGATACCGTGACTGAGCATGGACTGATCACATGACTATCATGTAGTGATCACGTGACTTAATGGCGCTGATCATGTGACTGATCATGCGCTGATCATGTTTGCTATCATACACTGATCATGTGCCTCTGGAGGCAATAAACAAAGAGCTGAGTAGGCACGAATCAAACAGTCAGCAGGCAATAATCATGGAACTCAGGTGTGAGGAATCATGCTGCTCAGCTGGCAATAATCAAGCAGCTGAGCAGGCAGGAATTACGCAGCACAGCTGGCAATTGTCAAGCAGATGACAGGCAGGAATCGTGCAGCTCAGCTGGCAATTGTCAAGCAGATGAGCAGACAGTAATCACGCAGCTCAGCAGGCCCTGATCACGTGACTGAGCATGCACTGTTCACGTGGCTGATCATACACTGATCACGTGATTGATCATGCACTGATCACTTGGATATCATGCACTGATCACGTGGCTGATCATACACTGTTCACGTGTCTGACCATGCACTGATCACGTGGCTGATCATACACTGCTCACGTAACTGATCATGCACTGATCACGTGGCTGATCATGCACTGATCACGTGGCTGATCATGCACTGATCACGTGGCTATCATGCACTGATCACGTGGCTGATCATGCACTGATCACGTGACTGATCATGCACTGATCACGTGACTGATCATGCACTGATCACGTAACTGATCATGCACTGATCACGTGGCTGATCATGCACTGATCACGTGACTGATCATGCACTGATCACGTGGCTATCATGCACTGATCACGTGGCTGATCATGCACTGATCACGTAGCTACCATGTACTGATCACGTGACTGATCATGCACTGATCACGTAATTGATCATGCACTGATCACGTGACTGATCATGCACTGATCACGTGACTGATCATGCACTGATCACGTGACTGATCATGCACTGATCACGTGGCTATCATGCACTGATCACGTGGCTGATCATGCACTGATCACGTGACTGATCATGCACTGATCACGTGACTGATCATGCACTGATCACGTGGCTATCATGCACTGATCACGTGGCTGATCATGCACTGTCACGTGACTGATCATGCACTGATCACGTGACTGATCATGCACTGATCACGTGGCTATCATGCACTACTCACGTGGCTGATCATGCAATGATCATGTAGCTACCATGTACTGGTCACGTGACTGATCATACACCCATCAGGTGACTGATCATGCACTGATCACGTGGCTGATCATGCACTGATCACCTGCCTGATCATGCACTGATCACGTGACAAATCATGCACTGATCACATAGCTATCATGAACTGATCACCTTGCTGATCATGCACTGATCACGTGGCTGATCATGCACTGATACCGTGACTGAGCATGGACTGATCACATGACTATCATGTAGTGATCACGTGACTTAATGGCGCTGATCATGTGACTGATCATGCACTGATCATGTTTGCTATCATACACTGATCATGTGCCTCTGGAGGCAATAAACAAAGAGCTGAGTAGGCACGAATCAAACAGTCAGCAGGCAATAATCATGGAACTCAGGTGTGAGGAATCATGCTGCTCAGCTGGCAATAATCAAGCAGCTGAGCAGGCAGGAATTACGCAGCACAGCTGGCAATTGTCAAGCAGATGACAGGCAGGAATCGTGCAGCTCAGCTGGCAATTGTCAAGCAGATGAGCAGACAGTAATCACGCAGCTCAGCAGGCCCAGATCACGTGACTGAGCATGCACTGTTCACGTGGCTGATCATACACTGATCACGTGATGATCATGCACTGATCACGTGACTATCATGCACTGATCACGTGGCTGATCATACACTGTTCACGTGTCTGACCATGCACTGATCACGTGGCTGATCATACACTGCTCACGTAACTGATCATGCACTGATCACGTGGCTATCATGCACTGATCACGTGGCTGATCATGCACTGATCACGTGGCTATCATGCACTGGTCACGTGACTGATCATGCACTGATCACGTGGCTGATCATGCACTGATCACGTGACTGATCATGCACTGATCACGTGAATGATCATGCACTGATCACGTGGCTATCATGCACTGATCACGTGGCTGATCATGCACTGATCACGCAGCTACCATGTACTGGTCACGTGACTGATCATGCACTGATCACGTAACTGATCATGCACTGATCACGTGGCTGATCATGCACTGATCACGTGACTGATCATGCACTGATCACGTGGCTATCATGCACTGATCACGTGGCTGATCATGCACTGATCACGTAGCTACCATGTACTGGTCACGTGACTGATCATGCACTGATCACGTAATTGATCATGCACTGATCACGTGGCTGATCATGCACTGATCACGTGACTGATCATGCACTGATCACGTGACTGATCATGCACTGATCACGTGGCTATCATGCACTGATCACGTGGCTGATCATGCACTGATCACGTGCCTGATCATGCACTGATCACATGACTGATCATGCACTGATCACGTGACTGATCATGCACTGATCACGTGGCTATCATGCACTGATCACGTGGCTGATCATGCAATGATCACGTAGCTACCATGTACTGGTCACGTGACTGATCATGCACTGATCACGTGACTGATCATGCACTGATCACGTGGCTATCATGCACTGATCACGTGGCTGATCATGCACTGATCACGTGTCTGATCATGCACTGATCACGTGACTGATCATGCACTGATCACGTGGCATCATGCACTGATCACGTGGCTGATCATGCACTGATCACGTGGCTATCATGCACTGATCACGTGGCTATCATGCACTGATCACGTGGCTGATCATGCACTGATCACGTGACTGATCATGCACTGATCACGTGACTGATCATGCACTGATCACGTGGCTGTCATGCACTGATCACGTGGCTGATCATGCACTGATCACGCAGCTACCATGCACTGATCACGTGACTGATCATGCACTGATCACGTAACTGATCATGCACTGATCACGTGGCTGATCATGCACTGATCACGTGACTGATCATGCACTGATCACGTGACTGATCATGCACTGATCACGTGGCTGATCATGCACTGATCACGCAGCTATCATGCACTGATCACGTGACTGATCATGCACTGATCACGTAATTGATCATGCACTGATCACGTGGCTGATCATGCACTGATCACGTGACTGATCATGCACTGATCACGTGACTGATCATGCACTGATCACGTGGCTATCATGCACTGATCACGTGGCTGATCATGCACTGATCACGTGCCTGATCATGCACTGATCACATGACTGATCATGCACTGATCACGTGACTGATCATGCACTGATCACGTGGCTATCATGCACTACTCACGTGGCTGATCATGCAATGATCATGTAGCTACCATGTACTGGTCACGTGACTGATCATGCACTGATCACGTGACTGATCATGCACTGATCACGTGGCTATCATGCACTGATCACGTGGCTGATCATGCACTGATCACGTGCCTGGTCATGCACTGATCACGTGACTGATCATGCACTGATCACGTAGCTGTCATGCACTGATCACGTGGCTGATCATGCACTGATCACGTGGCTATCATGCACTGATCACGTGGCTATCATGCACTGATCACGTGGCTGATCATGCACTGATACCGTGACTGAGCATGGACTGATCACATGACTATCATGTAGTGATCACGTGACTTAATGGCGCTGATCATGTGACTGATCATGCGCTGATCATGTTTGCTATCATACACTGATCATGTGCCTCTGGAGGCAATAAACAAAGAGCTGAGTAGGCACGAATCAAACAGTCAGCAGGCAATAATCATGGAACTCAGGTGTGAGGAATCATGCTGCTCAGCTGGCAATAATCAAGCAGCTGAGCAGGCAGGAATTACGCAGCACAGCTGGCAATTGTCAAGCAGATGACAGGCAGGAATCGTGCAGCTCAGCTGGCAATTGTCAAGCAGATGAGCAGACAGTAATCACGCAGCTCAGCAGGCCCTGATCACGTGACTGAGCATGCACTGTTCACGTGGCTGATCATACACTGATCACGTGATTGATCATGCACTGATCACTTGGATATCATGCACTGATCACGTGGCTGATCATACACTGTTCACGTGTCTGACCATGCACTGATCACGTGGCTGATCATACACTGCTCACGTAACTGATCATGCACTGATCACGTGGCTGATCATGCACTGATCACGTGGCTGATCATGCACTGATCACGTGGCTATCATGCACTGATCACGTGGCTGATCATGCACTGATCACGTGACTGATCATGCACTGATCACGTGACTGATCATGCACTGATCACGTAACTGATCATGCACTGATCACGTGGCTGATCATGCACTGATCACGTGGCTATCATGCACTGATCACGTGGCTGATCATGCACTGATCACGTAGCTACCATGCACTGATCACGTGACTGATCATGCACTGATCACGTAATTGATCATGCACTGATCACGTGACTGATCATGCACTGATCACGTGACTGATCATGCACTGATCACGTGACTGATCATGCACTGATCACGTGGCTATCATGCACTGATCACGTGGCTGATCATGCACTGATCACGTGACTGATCATGCACTGATCACGTGGCTATCATGCACTGATCACGTGGCTGATCATGCACTGATCACGTGACTGATCATGCACTGATCACGTGACTGATCATGCACTGATCACGTGGCTATCATGCACTACTCACGTGGCTGATCATGCAATGATCATGTAGCTACCATGTACTGGTCACGTGACTGATCATACACCCATCAGGTGACTGATCATGCACTGATCACGTGGCTGATCATGCACTGATCACCTGCCTGATCATGCACTGATCACGTGACAAATCATGCACTGATCACATAGCTATCATGAACTGATCACCTGGCTGATCATGCACTGATCACGTGGCTGATCATGCACTGATACCGTGACTGAGCATGGACTGATCACATGACTATCATGTAGTGATCACGTGACTTAATGGCGCTGATCATGTGACTGATCATGCACTGATCATGTTTGCTATCATACACTGATCATGTGCCTCTGGAGGCAATAAACAAAGAGCTGAGTAGGCACGAATCAAACAGTCAGCAGGCAATAATCATGGAACTCAGGTGTGAGGAATCATGCTGCTCAGCTGGCAATAATCAAGCAGCTGAGCAGGCAGGAATTACGCAGCACAGCTGGCAATTGTCAAGCAGATGACAGGCAGGAATCGTGCAGCTCAGCTGGCAATTGTCAAGCAGATGAGCAGACAGTAATCACGCAGCTCAGCAGGCCCAGATCACGTGACTGAGCATGCACTGTTCACGTGGCTGATCATACACTGATCACGTGATGATCATGCACTGATCACTTGGATATCATGCACTGATCACGTGGCTGATCATGCACTGATCACGTGCTGACCATGCACTGATCACGTGACTGATCATGCACTGATCACGTGGCTGATCATGCACTGATCACGTGACTGATCATGCACTGATCACGTGGCTGATCATGCACTGATCACGTGGCTGATCATGCACTGATCACGTGGCTGATCATGCACTGATCACGTGGCTACCATGCACTGATCACGTGACTGATCATGCACTGATCACGTAACTGATCATGCACTGATCACGTGGCTGATCATGCACTGATCACGTGACTGATCATGCACTGATCACGTGACTATCATGCACTGATCACGTGGCTGATCATGCACTGATCACGCAGCTACCATGTACTGGTCACGTGACTGATCATGCACTGATCACGTAATTGATCATGCACTGATCACGTGGCTGATCATGCACTGATCACGTGACTGATCATGCACTGATCACGTGACTGATCATGCACTGATCACGTGGCTATCATGCACTGATCACGTGGCTGATCATGCACTGATCACGTGCCTGATCATGCACTGATCACATGACTGATCATGCACTGATCACGTGACTGATCATGCACTGATCACGTGGCTATCATGCACTGATCACGTGGCTGATCATGCAATGATCACGTAGCTACCATGTACTGATCACGTGACTGATCATGCACTGATCACGTGACTGATCATGCACTGATCACGTGGCTATCATGCACTGATCACGTGGCTGATCATGCACTGATCACGTGACTGATCATGCACTGATCACGTGACTGATCATGCACTGATCACGTGGCTGTCATGCACTGATCACGTGGCTGATCATGCACTGATCACGTGGCTATCATGCACTGATCACGTGGCTATCATGCACTGATCACGTGGCTGATCATGCACTGATCACGTGACTGATCATGCACTGATCACGTGACTGATCATGCACTGATCACGTGGCTGTCATGCACTGATCACGTGGCTGATCATGCACTGATCACGCAGCTATCATGCACTGATCACGTGACTGATCATGCACTGATCACGTGACTGATCATGCACTGATCACGTGGCTGATCATGCACTGATCACGTGACTGATCATGCACTGATCACGTGACTGATCATGCACTGATCACGTGGCTGATCATGCACTGATCACGCAGCTATCATGCACTGATCACGTGACTGATCATGCACTGATCACGTGACTGATCATGCACTGATCACGTGGCTGATCATGCACTGATCACGTGACTGATCATGCACTGATCACGTGACTGATCATGCACTGATCACGTGACTGATCATGCACTGATCACGTGGCTGTCATGCACTGATCACGTGGCTGATCATGCACTGATCACGCAGCTATCATGCACTGATCACGTGACTGATCATGCACTGATCACGTAACTGATCATGCACTGATCACGTGGCTGATCATGCACTGATCACGTGACTGATCATGCACTGATCACGTGACTGATCATGCACTGATCACGTGGCTGATCATGCACTGATCACGCAGCTATCATGCACTGATCACGTGACTGATCATGCACTGATCACGTAATTGATCATGCACTGATCACGTGGCTGATCATGCACTGATCACGTGACTGATCATGCACTGATCACGTGACTGATCATGCACTGATCACGTGGCTATCATGCACTGATCACGTGGCTGATCATGCACTGATCACGTGCCTGATCATGCACTGATCACATGACTGATCATGCACTGATCACGTGACTGATCATGCACTGATCACGTGGCTATCATGCACTATCACGTGGCTGATCATGCAATGATCACGTAGCTACCATGTACTGGTCACGTGACTGATCATGCACTGATCACGTGACTGATCATGCACTGATCACGTGGCTATCATGCACTGATCACGTGGCTGATCATGCACTGATCACGTGGCTGATCATGCACTGATCACGTGACTGATCATGCACTGATCACGTGGCTGATCATGCACTGATCACGTGGCTGATCATGCACTGATCACGTGGCTGATCATGCACTGATCACGTGGCTATCATGCACTGATCACGTGGCTGATCATGCACTGATCACGTGACTGATCATGCACTGATCACGTGACTGATCATGCACTGATCACGTGGCTATCATGCACTGATCACGTGGCTGATCATGCACTGATCACGTAGCTATCATGCACTGATCACGTGACTGATCATGCACTGATCACGTGACTGATCATGCACTGATCACGTGGCTGATCATGCACTGATCACGTGACTGATCATGCACTGATCACGTGACTGATCATGCACTGATCACGTGGCTGATCATGCACTGATCACGCAGCTATCATGCACTGATCACGTGACTGATCATGCACTGATCACGTGGCTGATCATGCACTGATCACGTGGCTGATCATGCACTGATCACGTGACTGATCATGCACTGATCACGTGACTGATCATGCACTGATCACGTGGCTATCATGCACTGATCACGTGGCTGATCATGCACTGATCACGTGCCTGATCATGCACTGATCACGTGACTGATCATGCACTGATCACGTGACTGATCATGCACTGATCACGTGGCTATCATGCACTGATCACGTGGCTGATCATGCACTGATCACGTAGCTACCATGTACTGATCACGTGACTGATCATGCACTGATCACGTGACTGATCATGCACTGATCACGTGGCTATCATGCACTGATCACGTGGCTGATCATGCACTGATCACGTGCCTGATCATGCACTGATCACGTGACTGATCATGCACTGATCACGTAGCAGTCATGCACTGATCACCTGGCTGATCATGCACTGATCATGTGGCTATCATGCAATGATCACGTGGCTATCAGGCAGGAATTACGCAGCACAGCTGGCAATTGTCAAGCAGATGACAGGCAGGAATCGTGCAGCTCAGCTGGCAATTGTCAAGCAGATGAGCAGACAGTAATCACGCAGCTCAGCAGGCCCTGATCACGTGACTGAGCATGCACTGATCACGTGGCTGATCATGCACTGATCACGTGATGATCATGCACTGATCACGTGGCTGATCATGCACTGATCACGTGGCTGATCATACACTGATCACGTGACTGATCATGCACTGATCACGTGGCTGATCATGCACTGATCACGTGGCTGATCATGCACTGATCACGTGGCTATCATGCACTGATCACGTGGCTGATCATGCACTGATCACGTGACTGATCATGCACTGATCACGTGACTGATCATGCACTGATCACGTGACTGATCATGCACTGATCACGTGGCTGATCATGCACTGATCACGTGGCTGATCATGCACTGATCACGTGACTGATCATGCACTGATCACGTGGCTATCATGCACTGATCACGTGGCTGATCATGCAATGATCACGTAGCTACCATGTACTGGTCACGTGACTGATCATGCACTGATCACGTAATTGATCATGCACTGATCACGTGACTGATCATGCACTGATCACGTGACTGATCATGCACTGATCACGTGACTGATCATGCACTGATCACGTGGCTATCATGCACTGATCACGTGGCTGATCATGCACTGATCACGTGGCTATCATGCACTGATCACGTGGCTGATCATGCACTGATCACGTGACTGATCATGCACTGATCACGTGACTGATCATGCACTGATCACGTGGCTATCATGCACTGATCACATGCTGATCATGCACTGATCACGTGACTGATCATGCACTGATCACGTGACTGATCATGCACTGATCACGTGGCTATCATGCACTACTCACGTGGCTGATCATGCAATGATCATGTAGCTACCATGTACAGGTCACGTGACTGATCATACACCCATCAGGTGACTGATCATGCACTGATCACGTGGCTGATCATGCACTGATCACCTGCCTGATCATGCACTGATCACGTGACTGATCATGCACTGATCACATGGCTATCATGAACTGATCACCTTGCTGATCATGCACTGATCACGTGGCTGATCATGCACTGATACCGTGACTGAGCATGGACTGATCACATGACTATCATGTAGTGATCACGTGACTTAATGGCGCTGATCATGTGACTGATCATGCGCTGATCATGTTTGCTATCATACACTGATCATGTGCCTCTGGAGGCAATAAACAAAGAGCTGAGTAGGCACGAATCAAACAGTCAGCAGGCAATAATCATGGAACTCAGGTGTGAGGAATCATGCTGCTCAGCTGGCAATAATCAAGCAGCTGAGCAGGCAGGAATTACGCAGCACAGCTGGCAATTGTCAAGCAGATGACAGGCAGGAATCGTGCAGCTCAGCTGGCAATTGTCAAGCAGATGAGCAGACAGTAATCACGCAGCTCAGCAGGCCCAGATCACGTGACTGAGCATGCACTGTTCACGTGGCTGATCATACACTGATCACGTGATGATCATGCACTGATCACGTGACTATCATGCACTGATCACGTGGCTGATCATACACTGTTCACGTGTCTGACCATGCACTGATCACGTGGCTGATCATACACTGCTCACGTAACTGATCATGCACTGATCACGTGGCTATCATGCACTGATCACGTGGCTGATCATGCACTGATCACGTGGCTATCATGCACTGATCACGTGACTGATCATGCACTGATCACGTGGCTGATCATGCACTGATCACGTGGCTGATCATGCACTGATCACGTGACTGATCATGCACTGATCACGTGGCTATCATGCACTGATCACGTGGCTGATCATGCACTGATCACGCAGCTACCATGTACTGGTCACGTGACTGATCATGCACTGATCACGTAACTGATCATGCACTGATCACGTGGCTGATCATGCACTGATCACGTGACTGATCATGCACTGATCACGTGACTGATCATGCACTGATCACGTGGCTATCATGCACTGATCACGTGGCTGATCATGCACTGATCACGCAGCTACCATGCACTGATCACGTGACTGATCATGCACTGATCACGTAATTGATCATGCACTGATCACGTGGCTGATCATGCACTGATCACGTGACTGATCATGCACTGATCACGTGACTGATCATGCACTGATCACGTGGCTATCATGCACTGATCACGTGGCTGATCATGCACTGATCACGTGCCTGATCATGCACTGATCACATGACTGATCATGCACTGATCACGTGACTGATCATGCACTGATCACGTGGCTATCATGCACTATCACGTGGCTGATCATGCAATGATCACGTAGCTACCATGTACTGGTCACGTGACTGATCATGCACTGATCACGTGACTGATCATGCACTGATCACGTGGCTATCATGCACTGATCACGTGGCTGATCATGCACTGATCACCTGCCTGATCATGCACTGATCACGTGACTGATCATGCACTGATCACGTAGCAGTCATGCACTGATCACGTGGCTGATCATGCACTGATCACGTGGCTGATCATGCACTGATCACGTGGCTATCATGCACTGATCACGTGGCTGATCATGCACTGATACCGTGACTGAGCATGGACTGATCACATGACTATCATGTAGTGATCACGTGACTTAATGGCGCTGATCATGTGACTGATCATGCGCTGATCATGTTTGCTATCATACACTGATCATGTGCCTCTGGAGGCAATAAACAAAGAGCTGAGTAGGCACGAATCAAACAGTCAGCAGGCAATAATCATGGAACTCAGCTGTGAGGAATCATGCTGCTCAGCTGGCAATAATCAAGCAGCTGAGCAGGCAGGAATTACGCAGCACAGCTGGCAATTGTCAAGCAGATGACAGGCAGGAATCGTGCAGCTCAGCTGGCAATTGTCAAGCAGATGAGCAGACAGTAATCACGCAGCTCAGCAGGCCCTGATCACGTGACTGAGCATGCACTGTTCACGTGGCTGATCATACACTGATCACGTGATGATCATGCACTGATCACTTGGATATCATGCACTGATCACGTGGCTGATCATACACTGTTCACGTGTCTGACCATGCACTGATCACGTGGCTGATCATACACTGCTCACGTAACTGATCATGCACTGATCACGTGGCTGATCATGCACTGATCACGTGGCTGATCATGCACTGATCACGTGGCTATCATGCACTGGTCACGTGACTGATCATGCACTGATCACGTGACTGATCATGCACTGATCACGTGGCTGATCATGCACTGATCACGTGACTGATCATGCACTGATCACGTGACTGATCATGCACTGATCACGTGGCTATCATGCACTGATCACGTGGCTGATCATGCACTGATCACGTAGCTACCATGCACTGGTCACGTGACTGATCATGCACTGATCACGTAACTGATCATGCACTGATCACGTGGCTTATCATGCACTGATCATGTGACTGATCATGCACTGATCATGTTTGGTGTCATACACTGATCATGTGCCTCTGGAGGCAATGAACAAAGAGCTGAGTAGGCACGAATCAGTCAGCAGGCACTAATCATGGAACTCAGCTCTGAGAAATCATGCTGCTCAGCTGGCAATAATCAAGTAGCTGAGCAGGCAGGGATTACGCAGCACAGGTGGCAATTGTCAAGCAGATGACAGGCAGGAATCGTGCAGCTCAGCTGGCAATTGTCAAGAGATGAGCAGACAGTAATCACGCAGCTCAGCAGGCCCTGATCACGTGACTGAGCATGCACTGTTCACGTGGCTGATCATACACTGATCACGTGACTGATCATGCACTGATCACGTGGCTATCATGCACTGATCACGTGGCTGATCATGCACTGATCACGTAGCTATCATGCACTGATCACGTGACTGATCATGCACTGATCACGTGGCTATCATGCACTGATCACGTGGCTGATCATGCACTGATCACGTGGCTGATCATGCACTGATCACGTGGCTGATCATGCACTGATCACGTGACTGATCATGCACTGATCACGTGGCTGATCATGCACTGATCACGTGGCTATCATGCACTGATCACGTGGCTGATCATGCATGATCACGCAGCTACCATGCACTGATCACGTGACTGATCATGCACTGATCACGTGACTGATCATGCACTGATCACGTGGCTATCATGCACTGATCACGTGGCTGATCATGCACTGATCACGTAGCTACCATGTACTGGTCACGTGACTGATCATGCACTGATCACGTGACTGATCATGCACTGATCACGTGGCTGATCATGCACTGATCACGTGGCTGATCATGCACTGATCACGTGACTGATCATGCACTGATCACGTGGCTATCATGCACTGATCACGTGGCTGATCATGCACTGATCACGTGGCTGATCATGCACTGATCACGTGGCTGATCATGCACTGATCACGTGACTGATCATGCACTGATCACGTGACTGATCATGCACTGATCACGTGGCTATCATGCACTGATCACGTGGCTGATCATGCATGATCACGTGCTACCATGCACTGATCACGTGACTGATCATGCACTGATCACGTAACTGATCATGCACTGATCACGTGGCTGATCATGCACTGATCACGTGACTGATCATGCACTGATCACGTGACTGATCATGCACTGATCACGTGGCTATCATGCACTGATCACGTGGCTGATCATGCACTGATCACGTGACTGATCATGCACTGATCACGTGACTGATCATGCACTGATCACGTGGCTATCATGCACTGATCACGTGGCTGATCATGCACTGATCACGTGCCTGATCATGCACTGATCACGTGACTGATCATGCACTGATCACGTGGCTGATCATGCACTGATCACGTGGCTGATCATGCACTGATCACGTGGCTGATCATGCACTGATCACGTGGCTATCATGCACTGATCACGTGGCTGATCATGCACTGATACCGTGACTGAGCATGGACTGATCACATGACTATCATGTAGTGATCACGTGACTTAATGGCGCTGATCATGTGACTGATCATGCGCTGATCATGTTTGCTATCATACACTGATCATGTGCCTCTGGAGGCAATAAACAAAGAGCTGAGTAGGCACGAATCAAACAGTCAGCAGGCAATAATCATGGAACTCAGGTGTGAGGAATCATGCTGCTCAGCTGGCAATAATCAAGCAGCTGAGCAGGCAGGAATTACGCAGCACAGCTGGCAATTGTCAAGCAGATGACAGGCAGGAATCGTGCAGCTCAGCTGGCAATTGTCAAGCAGATGAGCAGACAGTAATCACGCAGCTCAGCAGGCCCTGATCACGTGACTGAGCATGCACTGTTCACGTGGCTGATCATACACTGATCACGTGATGATCATGCACTGATCACGTGGATATCATGCACTGATCACGTGGCTGATCATGCACTGATCACGTCTATATCATGCACTGATCACGTGACTGATCATGCACTGATCACGTGGATGATCATGCACTGATCACGTGACTGATCATGCACTGATCACGTGGCTGATCATGCACTGATCACGTGACTGATCATGCACTGATCACGTGGCTATCATGCACTGATCACGTGGCTATCATGCACTGATCACGTGGCTGATCATGCACTGATCACGTGTCTGTCATGCACTGATCACGTGGCTGATCATGCACTGATCACGTAACTGATCATGCACTGATCACGTGGCTATCATGCACTGATCACGTGGCTGATCATGCACTGATCACGTGGCTGATCACACACTGTCACGTGACATATCATGCACTGATCACGTGGCACTCATGCACTGATCACGTGGCTGATCATACTCTGCTCACGTAACTCATGCACACATCACGTGGCTATCATGCACTGATCACGTGGCTGTCATGCAATGATCACGTAGCAACCATATACTGGTCACGTGACTGATCATGCACTGATCACGTAATGATCATGCACTGATCACGTGACTGATCATGCACTGATCACGTGACTGATCATGCACTGATCACGTGGCTATCATGCACTGCTCACGTGGCTGATCATGCAACGATCACGTAGCAACCATGTACTGGTCACGTGACTGATCATGCACTGATCACGTAATTGATCATGCACTGATCACGTGGCTCATCATGCACTGATCACGTGGCTGATCACACATGATCACGTGACTGATCATGCACTGATCACGTGGCTCTCATGCACTGATCACGTGGCTGTCATGCACTGATCACGTGGATATCATGCACTGATCACGTGGCTGATCACACACGTATCACATGACTGATCATGCACTGATCACGTGGCTATCATGCACTGATCACGTGGCTATCATGCACTGATCACGTGGCTGATCATGCAATGATCACGTAGCTACCATGTACTGGTCACGTGACTGATCATGCACTGATCACGTAATTGATCATGCACTGATCATGTGGCTGATCATGCACTGATCACGTGGCTGATCATGCACTGATCACGTGACTGATCATGCACTGATCACGTGACTGATCATGCACTGATCACGTGGCTATCATGCACTGATCACGTGGCTGACATACACTGATCACGTGCCTGATCATGCACTGATCACGTGGCTGATCATGCACTGATCACGTGACTGATCATGCACTGATCACGTGTCTGATCATGCACTGATCACGTGGCTATCATGCACTGCTCACGTGGCTGATCATGCCATGATCACGCAGCTACCATGTACTGGTCACATGACTGATCATGCACTGATCACGTGACTGATCATGCAGTGATCACGTGGCTATCATGCACTACTCACGTGGCTGATCATGCAATGATCATGTAGCTACCATGTACAGGTCACGTGAATGATCATACACCCATCAGGTGACTGATCATGCACTGATCACGTGGCTATCATGCACTGATCACGAGACTGATCATGCACTGATCACGTCTATATCATGCACTGATCACATGACTGCCCATGCACTGATCACGTGGATGATCATACACTAATCATGTGACAGATCATGCACTGATCACGTGGCTGATCATGCACTGATACCGTGACTGAGCATGGACTGATCACATGACTATCATGTAGTGATCACGTGACTTAATGGCGCTGATCATGTGACTGATCATGCGCTGATCATGTTTGCTATCATACACTGATCATGTGCCTCTGGAGGCAATAAACAAAGAGCTGAGTAGGCACGAATCAAACAGTCAGCAGGCAATAATCATGGAACTCAGGTGTGAGGAATCATGCTGCTCAGCTGGCAATAATCAAGCAGCTGAGCAGGCAGGAATTACGCAGCACAGCTGGCAATTGTCAAGCAGATGACAGGCAGGAATCGTGCAGCTCAGCTGGCAATTGTCAAGCAGATGAGCAGACAGTAATCACGCAGCTCAGCAGGCCCAGATCACGTGACTGAGCATGCACTGTTCACGTGGCTGATCATACACTGATCACGTGATGATCATGCACTGATCACTTGGATATCATGCACTGATCACGTGGCTGATCATACACTGTTCACGTGTCTGACCATGCACTGATCACGTGGCTGATCATACACTGCTCACGTAACTGATCATGCACTGATCACGTGGCTATCATGCACTGATCACGTGGCTGAACATGCACTGTTCACGTGGCTGATCACACACCTGTCACGTGACATATCATGCACTGATCACGTGGCACTCATGCACTGATCACGTGGCTGATCATACTCTGCTCACGTAACTCATGCACACATCACGTGGCTATCATGCACTGCTCACGTGGCTCGTCATGGAATGATCACGTAGCTACCATATACTGGTCACGTGACTGATCATGCACTGATCACGTAAATGATCATGCACTGTTCACGTGACTGATCATGTACTGATCACGTGACTGATCATGCACTGATCACGTGGCTATCATGCACTGCTCACGTGGCTGATCATGCAACGATCACGTAGCAACCATGTACTGGTCACGTGACTGATCATGCACTGATCACGTAATTGATCATGCACTGATCACGTGGCTCATCATGCACTGATCACGTGGCTGATCATGCACTGATCACGTGGCTGATCATGCACTGATCACGTGGCTATCATGCACTGATCACGTGACTGATCATGCACTGATCACGTGATGATCATGCACTGATCACGTGGCTGATCATGCACTGATCACGTGGCTGATCATGCACTGATCACGTGACTGATCATGCACTGATCACGTGACTGATCATGCACTGATCACGTGGCTATCATGCACTGATCACGTGGCTGATCATGCACTGATCACGTGCCTGATCATGCACTGATCACGTGGCTGATCATGCACTGATCACGTGACTGATCATGCACTGATCACGTGACTGATCATGCACTGATCACGTGGCTATCATGCACTGATCACGTGGCTGATCATGCATGATCACGCAGCTACCATGCACTGATCACATGACTGATCATGCACTGATCACGTGACTGATCATGCACTGATCACGTGGCTATCATGCACTATCACGTGGCTGATCATGCACTGATCATGTAGCTACCATGTACTGGTCACGTGAATGATCATGCACTGATCACGTGACTGATCATGCACTGATCACGTGGCTATCATGCACTGATCACGTGACTGATCATGCACTGATCACGTCTATATCATGCACTGATCACATGACTGATCATGCACTGATCACGTGGATGATCATGCACTGATCACGTGACTGATCATGCACTGATCACGTGGCTGATCACACACTATCACATGACTGATCATGCACTGATCACGTGGCTATCATGCACTGATCACGTGGCTATCATGCACTGATCACGTGGCTGATCATGCACTGATCACGTAGCTACCATGCACTGATCACGTGACTGATCATGCACTGATCACGTAATTGATCATGCACTGATCACGTGGCTGATCATGCACTGATCACGTGGCTGATCATGCACTGATCACGTGACTGATCATGCACTGATCACGTGACTGATCATGCACTGATCACGTGGCTATCATGCACTGATCACGTGGCTGATCATGCACTGATCACGTGCCTGATCATGCACTGATCACGTGGCTGATCATGCACTGATCACGTGACTGATCATGCACTGATCACGTGTCTGATCATGCACTGATCACGTGGCTATCATGCACTGCTCACGTGGCTGATCATGCATGATCACGCAGCTACCATGTACTGGTCACATGACTGATCATGCACTGATCACGTGACTGATCATGCACTGATCACGTGGCTATCATGCACTACTCACGTGGCTGATCATGCAATGATCATGTAGCTACCATGTACAGGTCACGTGAATGATCATACACCCATCAGGTGACTGATCATGCACTGATCACGTGGCTATCATGCACTGATCACGTGACTGATCATGCACTGATCACGTCTATATCATGCACTGATCACATGACTGCCCATGCACTGATCACGTGGATGATCATACACTAATCATGTGACAGATCATGCACTGATCACGTGGCTGATCATGCACTGATACCGTGACTGAGCATGGACTGATCACATGACTATCATGTAGTGATCACGTGACTTAATGGCGCTGATCATGTGACTGATCATGCGCTGATCATGTTTGCTATCATACACTGATCATGTGCCTCTGGAGGCAATAAACAAAGAGCTGAGTAGGCACGAATCAAACAGTCAGCAGGCAATAATCATGGAACTCAGGTGTGAGGAATCATGCTGCTCAGCTGGCAATAATCAAGCAGCTGAGCAGGCAGGAATTACGCAGCACAGCTGGCAATTGTCAAGCAGATGACAGGCAGGAATCGTGCAGCTCAGCTGGCAATTGTCAAGCAGATGAGCAGACAGTAATCACGCAGCTCAGCAGGCCCAGATCACGTGACTGAGCATGCACTGTTCACGTGGCTGATCATACACTGATCACGTGATGATCATGCACTGATCACTTGGATATCATGCACTGATCACGTGGCTGATCATACACTGTTCACGTGTCTGACCATGCACTGATCACGTGGCTGATCATACACTGCTCACGTAACTGATCATGCACTGATCACGTGGCTATCATGCACTGATCACGTGGCTGAACATGCACTGTTCACGTGGCTGATCACACACCTGTCACGTGACATATCATGCACTGATCACGTGGCACTCATGCACTGATCACGTGGCTGATCATACTCTGCTCACGTAACTCATGCACACATCACGTGGCTATCATGCACTGCTCACGTGGCTCGTCATGGAATGATCACGTAGCAACCATATACTGGTCACGTGACTGATCATGCACTGATCACGTAAATGATCATGCACTGTTCACGTGACTGATCATGTACTGATCACGTGACTGATCATGCACTGATCACGTGGCTATCATGCACTGCTCACGTGGCTGATCATGCAACGATCACGTAGCAACCATGTACTGGTCACGTGACTGATCATGCACTGATCACGTAATTGATCATGCACTGATCACGTGGCTGATCATGCACTGATCACGTGGCTGATCATACACTGATCACGTGACTGATCATGCACTGATCACGTGGCTATCATGCACTGATCACGTGGCTGATCATGCACTGATCACGTGGCTGATCACACACTGATCACGTGACTGATCATGCACTGATCACGTGGCTGATCATGCACTGATCACGTGACTCATGCACTGATCACGTGGCTATCATGCACTGATCACGTGGCTGATCATGCACTGATCACGTGGCTATCATGCACTGATCACGTGGCTGATCATGCACTGATCACGTGACTGATCATGCACTGATCACGTGGCTGATCATGCACTGATCACGTGGCTATCATGCACTGATCACGTGGCTGATCATGCACTGATCACGTGGCTATCATGCACTGATCACGTGACTGATCATGCACTGATCACGTGGCTATCATGCACTGATCACGTGGCTGATCATGCACTGATCACGTGACTCATGCACTGATCACGTGGCTATCATGCACTGATCACGTGGCTGATCATGCACTGATCACGTGGCTATCATGCACTGATCACGTGGCTGATCATGCACTGATCACGTGACTGATCATGCACTGATCACGTGGCTGATCATGCACTGATCACGTGGCTATCATGCACTGCTCACGCGGCTGTTCATGCAATGATCACGTAGCTACCATGTACTGGTCACGTGAGTGATCATGCACTGATCACGTGGCTATCATGCACTACTCACGAGACTGATCATGCACTGATCACGTCTATATCATGCACTGATCACATGACTGCCCATGCACTGATCACGTGGATGATCATACACTAATCTTGTGACAGATCATGCACTGATCACGTGGCTGATCATGCACTGATACCGTGACTGAGCATGGACTGATCACATGACTATCATGTAGTGATCACGTGACTTAATGGCGCTGATCATGTGACTGATCATGCGCTGATCATGTTTGCTATCATACACTGATCATGTGCCTCTGGAGGCAATAAACAAAGAGCTGAGTAGGCACGAATCAAACAGTCAGCAGGCAATAATCATGGAACTCAGGTGTGAGGAATCATGCTGCTCAGCTGGCAATAATCAAGCAGCTGAGCAGGCAGGAATTACGCAGCACAGCTGGCAATTGTCAAGCAGATGACAGGCAGGAATCGTGCAGCTCAGCTGGCAATTGTCAAGCAGATGAGCAGACAGTAATCACGCAGCTCAGCAGGCCCAGATCACGTGACTGAGCATGCACTGTTCACGTGGCTGATCATACACTGATCACGTGATGATCATGCACTGATCACTTGGATATCATGCACTGATCACGTGGCTGATCATACACTGTTCACGTGTCTGACCATGCACTGATCACGTGGCTGATCATACACTGCTCACGTAACTGATCATGCACTGATCACGTGGCTGATCATGCACTGATCACGTGGCTGATCATGCACTGATCACGTGGCTGATCATGCACTGATCACGTGGCTGATCATGCACTGATCACGTGACTGATCATGCACTGATCACGTGACTGATCATGCACTGATCACGTAACTGATCATGCACTGATCACGTGGCTGATCATGCACTGATCACGTGACTGATCATGCACTGATCACGTGGCTATCATGCACTGATCACGTGGCTGATCATGCAATGATCACGTAGCTACCATGTACTGGTCACGTGACTGATCATGCACTGATCACGTAACTGATCATGCACTGATCACGTGGCTGATCATGCACTGATCACGTGGCTGATCATGCACTGATCACGTGACTGATCATGCACTGATCACGTGACTGATCATGCACTGATCACGTGGCTATCATGCACTGATCACGTGGCTGATCATGCACTGATCACGTAGCTATCATGCACTGATCACGTGACTGATCATGCACTGATCACGTGACTGATCATGCACTGATCACGTGGCTGATCATGCACTGATCACGTGGCTGATCATGCACTGATCACGTGACTGATCATGCACTGATCACGTGGCTATCATGCACTGATCACGTGGCTGATCATGCACTGATCACGTGGCTGATCATGCACTGATCACGTGACTGATCATGCACTGATCACGTGGCATCATGCACTGATCACGTGGCTGATCATGCACTGATCACGTGACTCATGCACTGATCACGTGGCTATCATGCACTGATCACGTGGCTGATCATGCACTGATCACGTGGCTATCATGCACTGATCACGTGGCTGATCATGCACTGATCACGTGACTGATCATGCACTGATCACGTGGCTGATCATGCACTGATCACGTGGCTATCATGCACTGATCACGTGGCTGATCATGCAATGATCACGTAGCTACCATGCACTGATCACGTGACTGATCATGCACTGATCACGTAATTGATCATGCACTGATCACGTGGCTGATCATGCACTGATCACGTGGCTGATCACACATGATCACGTGACTGATCATGCACTGATCACGTGGCTATCATGCACTGATCACGTGACTGATCATGCACTGATCACGTCTATATCATGCACTGATCACGTGACTGATCATGCACTGATCACGTGGCTGATCATGCACTGATCACGTGGCTGATCATGCACTGATCACGTGGCTGATCATGCACTGATCACGTGACTGATCATGCACTGATCACGTGACTGATCATGCACTGATCACGTGGCTGATCATGCACTGATCACGTGGCTGATCATGCACTGATCACGTGGCTGATCATGCACTGATCACGTGGCTGATCATGCACTGATCACGTGACTGATCATGCACTGATCACGTGACTGATCATGCACTGATCACGTGGCTGATCATGCACTGATCACGTGGCTGATCATGCACTGATCACGTGACTGATCATGCACTGATCACGTGGCTATCATGCACTGATCACGTGGCTGATCATGCAATGATCACGTAGCTACCATGTACTGTCACGTGACTGATCATGCACTGATCACGTAATTGATCATGCACTGATCACGTGACTGATCATGCACTGATCACGTGACTGATCATGCACTGATCACGTGACTGATCATGCACTGATCACGTGGCTATCATGCACTGATCACGTGGCTGATCATGCACTGATCACGTGGCTATCATGCACTGATCACGTGGCTGATCATGCACTGATCACGTGACTGATCATGCACTGATCACGTGACTGATCATGCACTGATCACGTGGCTATCATGCACTGATCACGTGGCTGATCATGCACTGTCACGTGACTGATCATGCACTGATCACGTGACTGATCATGCACTGATCACGTGGCTATCATGCACTACTCACGTGGCTGATCATGCAATGATCATGTAGCTACCATGTACTGGTCACGTGACTGATCATACACCCATCAGGTGACTGATCATGCACTGATCACGTGGCTGATCATGCACTGATCACGTGACTGATCATGCACTGATCACGTGACTGATCATGCACTGATCACGTGGCTATCATGCACTGATCACCTTGCTGATCATGCACTGATCACGTGGCTGATCATGCACTGATACCGTGACTGAGCATGGACTGATCACATGACTATCATGTAGTGATCACGTGACTTAATGGCGCTGATCATGTGACTGATCATGCGCTGATCATGTTTGCTATCATACACTGATCATGTGCCTCTGGAGGCAATAAACAAAGAGCTGAGTAGGCACGAATCAAACAGTCAGCAGGCAATAATCATGGAACTCAGGTGTGAGGAATCATGCTGCTCAGCTGGCAATAATCAAGCAGCTGAGCAGGCAGGAATTACGCAGCACAGCTGGCAATTGTCAAGCAGATGACAGGCAGGAATCGTGCAGCTCAGCTGGCAATTGTCAAGCAGATGAGCAGACAGTAATCACGCAGCTCAGCAGGCCCAGATCACGTGACTGAGCATGCACTGTTCACGTGGCTGATCATACACTGATCACGTGATGATCATGCACTGATCACGTGGATATCATGCACTGATCACGTGGCTGATCATACACTGTTCACGTGTCTGACCATGCACTGATCACGTGGCTGATCATACACTGCTCACGTAACTGATCATGCACTGATCACGTGGCTATCATGCACTGATCACGTGGCTGATCATGCACTGATCACGCAGCTACCATGCACTGATCACGTGACTGATCATGCACTGATCACGTGGCTGATCATGCACTGATCACGTGACTGATCATGCACTGATCACGTGGCTGATCATGCACTGATCACGTGGCTGATCACACACTGTCACGTGACTATCATGCACTGATCACGTGGCACTCATGCACTGATCACGTGGCTGATCATACACTGATCACGTAACTCATGCACACATCACGTGGCTATCATGCACTGATCACGTGGCTGTCATGCAATGATCACGTAGCTACCATATACTGGTCACGTGACTGATCATGCACTGATCACGTAAATGATCATGCACTGATCACGTGACTGATCATGCACTGATCACGTGACTGATCATGCACTGATCACGTGGCTATCATGCACTGATCACGTGGCTGATCATGCAACGATCACGTAGCAACCATGTACTGGTCACGTGACTGATCATGCACTGATCACGTAATTGATCATGCACTGATCACGTGGCTGATCATGCACTGATCACGTGGCTGATCACACATGATCACGTGACTGATCATGCACTGATCACGTGGCTATCATGCACTGATCACGTGGCTGTCATGCACTGATCACGTGGATATCATGCACTGATCACGTGGCTGATCATGCACTATCACGTGACTGATCATGCACTGATCACGTGGCTATCATGCACTGATCACGTGGCTATCATGCACTGATCACGTGGCTGATCATGCACTGATCACGTAGCTACCATGCACTGATCACGTGACTGATCATGCACTGATCACGTGGCTGATCATGCACTGATCACGTGGCTGATCATGCACTGATCACGTGGCTGATCACATGATCACGTGACTGATCATGCACTGATCACGTGGCTATCATGCACTGATCACGAGACTGATCATGCACTGATCACGTCTATATCATGCACTGATCACATGACTGCCCATGCACTGATCACGTGGATGATCATACACTAATCATGTGACAGATCATGCACTGATCACGTGGCTGATCATGCACTGATACCGTGACTGAGCATGGACTGATCACATGACTATCATGTAGTGATCACGTGACTTAATGGCGCTGATCATGTGACTGATCATGCGCTGATCATGTTTGCTATCATACACTGATCATGTGCCTCTGGAGGCAATAAACAAAGAGCTGAGTAGGCACGAATCAAACAGTCAGCAGGCAATAATCATGGAACTCAGGTGTGAGGAATCATGCTGCTCAGCTGGCAATAATCAAGCAGCTGAGCAGGCAGGAATTACGCAGCACAGCTGGCAATTGTCAAGCAGATGACAGGCAGGAATCGTGCAGCTCAGCTGGCAATTGTCAAGCAGATGAGCAGACAGTAATCACGCAGCTCAGCAGGCCCAGATCACGTGACTGAGCATGCACTGTTCACGTGGCTGATCATACACTGATCACGTGATGATCATGCACTGATCACTTGGATATCATGCACTGATCACGTGGCTGATCATACACTGTTCACGTGTCTGACCATGCACTGATCACGTGGCTGATCATACACTGCTCACGTAACTGATCATGCACTGATCACGTGGCTGATCATGCACTGATCACGTGGCTGATCATGCACTGATCACGTGGCTGATCATGCACTGATCACGTGGCTGATCATGCACTGATCACGTGACTGATCATGCACTGATCACGTGACTGATCATGCACTGATCACGTAACTGATCATGCACTGATCACGTGGCTGATCATGCACTGATCACGTGACTGATCATGCACTGATCACGTGGCTATCATGCACTGATCACGTGGCTGATCATGCAATGATCACGTAGCTACCATGTACTGGTCACGTGACTGATCATGCACTGATCACGTAATTGATCATGCACTGATCACGTGACTGATCATGCACTGATCACGGGACTGATCATGCACTGATCACGTGACTGATCATGCACTGATCACGTGGCTATCATGCACTGATCACGTGGCTGATCATGCACTGATCACGTGGCTATCATGCACTGATCACGTGGCTGATCATGCACTGATCACGTGACTGATCATGCACTGATCACGTGACTGATCATGCACTGATCACGTGGCTGTCATGCACTGATCACGTGGCTGATCATGCACTGATCACGTGGCTGATCATGCACTGATCACGTGGCTATCATGCACTGATCACGTGGCTGATCATGCACTGATACCGTGACTGAGCATGGACTGATCACATGACTATCATGTAGTGATCACGTGACTTAATGGCGCTGATCATGTGACTGATCATGCGCTGATCATGTTTGCTATCATACACTGATCATGTGCCTCTGGAGGCAATAAACAAAGAGCTGAGTAGGCACGAATCAAACAGTCAGCAGGCAATAATCATGGAACTCAGCTGTGAGGAATCATGCTGCTCAGCTGGCAATAATCAAGCAGCTGAGCAGGCAGGAATTACGCAGCACAGCTGGCAATTGTCAAGCAGATGACAGGCAGGAATCATGCAGCTCAGCTGGCAATTGTCAAGCAGATGAGCAGACAGTAATCACGCAGCTCAGCAGGCCCTGATCACGTGACTGAGCATGCACTGTTCACGTGGCTGATCATACACTGATCACGTGACTGATCATGCACTGATCACGTGGATATCATGCACTGATCACGTGGCTGATCATACACTGATCACGTGTCTGACCATGCACTGATCACGTGGCTGATCATACACTGATCACGTGACTGATCATGCACTGATCACGTGGCTGATCATGCACTGATCACGTGGCTGATCATGCACTGATCACGTAGCTACCATGCACTGTCACGTGACTGATCATGCACTGATCACGTGACTGATCATGCACTGATCACGTGGCTGATCATGCACTGATCACGTGACTGATCATGCACTGATCACGTGACTGATCATGCACTGATCACGTGGCTATCATGCACTGATCACGTGGCTGATCATGCACTGATCACGCAGCTACCATGCACTGGTCACGTGACTGATCATGCACTGATCACGTGACTGATCATGCACTGATCACGTGGCTTATCATGCACTGATCATGTGACTGATCATGCACTGATCATGTTTGGTGTCATACACTGATCATGTGCATCTGGAGGCAATGAACAAAGAGCTGAGTAGGCACGAATCAGTCAGCAGGCACTAATCATGGAACTCAGCTCTGAGAAATCATGCTGCTCAGCTGGCAATAATCAAGTAGCTGAGCAGGCAGGGATTACGCAGCACAGGTGGCAATTGTCAAGCAGATGACAGGCAGGAATCGTGCAGCTCAGCTGGCAATTGTCAAGAGATGAGCAGACAGTAATCACGCAGCTCAGCAGGCCCTGATCACGTGACTGAGCATGCACTGTTCACGTGGCTGATCATACACTGATCACGTGACTGATCATGCACTGATCACGTGGCTATCATGCACTGATCACGTGGCTGATCATGCACTGATCACGTGGCTGATCATGCACTGATCACGTGACTGATCATGCACTGATCACGTGGCTATCATGCACTGATCACGTGGCTGATCATGCACTGATCACGTGGCTGATCATGCACTGATCACGTGGCTGATCATGCACTGATCACGTGACTGATCATGCACTGATCACGTGGCTGATCATGCACTGATCACGTGGCTATCATGCACTGATCACGTGGCTGATCATGCATGATCACGCAGCTACCATGCACTGATCACGTGACTGATCATGCACTGATCACGTGACTGATCATGCACTGATCACGTGGCTATCATGCACTGATCACGTGGCTGATCATGCACTGATCACGTAGCTACCATGTACTGGTCACGTGACTGATCATGCACTGATCACGTGACTGATCATGCACTGATCACGTGGCTGATCATGCACTGATCACGTGGCTGATCATGCACTGATCACGTGACTGATCATGCACTGATCACGTGACTGATCATGCACTGATCACGTGGCTATCATGCACTGATCACGTGGCTGACATGCACTGATCACGTGGCTGATCATGCACTGATCACGTGGCTGATCATGCACTGATCACGTGACTGATCATGCACTGATCACGTGTCTGATCATGCACTGATCACGTGGCTATCATGCACTGCTCACGTGGCTGATCATGCATGATCACGCTGCTACCATGTACTGGTCACATGACTGATCATGCACTGATCACGTGACTGATCATGCAGTGATCACGTGGCTATCATGCACTACTCACGTGGCTGATCATGCAATGATCATGTAGCTACCATGTACAGGTCACGTGAATGATCATACACCCATCAGGTGACTGATCATGCACTGATCACGTGGCTATCATGCACTGATCACGAGACTGATCATGCACTGATCACGTCTATATCATGCACTGATCACATGACTGCCCATGCACTGATCACGTGGATGATCATACACTAATCATGTGACAGATCATGCACTGATCACGTGGCTGATCATGCACTGATACCGTGACTGAGCATGGACTGATCACATGACTATCATGTAGTGATCACGTGACTTAATGGCGCTGATCATGTGACTGATCATGCGCTGATCATGTTTGCTATCATACACTGATCATGTGCCTCTGGAGGCAATAAACAAAGAGCTGAGTAGGCACGAATCAAACAGTCAGCAGGCAATAATCATGGAACTCAGCTGTGAGGAATCATGCTGCTCAGCTGGCAATAATCAAGCAGCTGAGCAGGCAGGAATTACGCAGCACAGCTGGCAATTGTCAAGCAGATGACAGGCAGGAATCGTGCAGCTCAGCTGGCAATTGTCAAGCAGATGAGCAGACAGTAATCACGCAGCTCAGCAGGCCCTGATCACGTGACTGAGCATGCACTGTTCACGTGGCTGATCATACACTGATCACGTGATTGATCATGCACTGATCACTTGGATATCATGCACTGATCACGTGGCTGATCATACACTGTTCACGTGTCTGACCATGCACTGATCACGTGGCTGATCATACACTGCTCACGTAACTGATCATGCACTGATCACGTGGCTATCATGCACTGATCACGTGGCTGAACATGCACTGTTCACGTGGCTGATCACACACTGTCACGTGACATATCATGCACTGATCACGTGGCACTCATGCACTGATCACGTGGCTGATCATACTCTGCTCACGTAACTCATCATGCACACATCACGTGGCTATCATGCACTGCTCACGTGGCTCGTCATGGAATGATCACGTAGCTACCATATACTGGTCACGTGACTGATCATGCACAGATCACGTAAATGATCATGCACTGTTCACGTGACTGATCATGTACTGATCACGTGACTGATCATGCACTGATCACGTGGCTATCATGCACTGCTCACGTGGCTGATCATGCAACGATCACGTAGCAACCATGTACTGGTCACGTGACTGATCATGCACTGATCACGTAATTGATCATGCACTGATCACGTGGCTCATCATGCACTGATCACGTGGCTGATCACACACTATCACGTGACTGATCATGCACTGATCACGTGACTAATCATGCACTGATCACGTGGCTATCATGCACTGATCACGTGGATATCATGCACTGATCACGTGGCTGATCACACACGTATCACGTGACTGATCATGCACTGATCACGTGGCTATCATGCACTGATCACGTGGCTGATCATGCAATGATCACGTAGCTACCATGTACTGGTCACGTGACTGATCATGCACTGATCACGTGGCTGATCATGCACTGATCACGTGACTGATCATGCACTGATCACGTGGCTGATCATGCACTGATCACGTGGCTATCATGCACTGATCACGTGGCTGATCATGCACTGATCACGCAGCTACCATGCACTGATCACATGACTGATCATGCACTGATCACGTGACTGATCATGCACTGATCACGTGGCTTATCATGCACTGATCATGTGACTGATCATGCACTGATCATGTTTGGTGTCATACACTGATCATGTGCCTCTGGAGGCAATGAACAAAGAGCTGAGTAGGCACGAATCAGTCAGCAGGCAATAATCATGGAACTCAGCTGTGAGAAATCATGCTGCTCAGCTGGCAATAATCAAGCAGCTGAGCAGGCAGGAATTACGCAGCACAGCTGGCAATTGTCAAGCAGATGACAGGCAGGAATCGTGCAGCTCAGCTGGCAATTGTCAAGCAGATGAGCAGACAGTAATCACGCAGCTCAGCAGGCCCTGATCACGTGACTGAGCATGCACTGTTCACGTGGCTGATCATACACTGATCACGTGACTGATCATGCACTGATCACGTGGCTATCATGCACTGATCACGTGGCTGATCATGCACTGATCACGTGGCTGATCATGCACTGATCACGTGACTGATCATGCACTGATCACGTGGCTATCATGCACTGATCACGTGGCTGATCATGCACTGATCACGTGGCTGATCATGCACTGATCACGTGGCTGATCATGCACTGATCACGTGACTGATCATGCACTGATCACGTGGCTGATCATGCACTGATCACGTGGCTATCATGCACTGATCACGTGGCTGATCATGCATGATCACGCAGCTACCATGCACTGGTCACGTGACTGATCATGCACTGATCACGTGACTGATCATGCACTGATCACGTGGCTATCATGCACTGATCACGTGGCTGATCATGCACTGATCACGTAGCTATCATGTACTGATCACGTGACTGATCATGCACTGATCACGTGACTGATCATGCACTGATCACGTGGCTGATCATGCACTGATCACGTGGCTGATCATGCACTGATCACGTGACTGATCATGCACTGATCACGTGACTGATCATGCACTGATCACGTGGCTATCATGCACTGATCACGTGGCTGATCATGCACTGATCACGTGGCTGATCATGCACTGATCACGTGGCTGATCATGCACTGATCACGTGACTGATCATGCACTGATCACGTGACTGATCATGCACTGATCACGTGGCTATCATGCACTGCTCACGTGGCTGATCATGCATGATCACGCTGCTACCATGTACTGGTCACATGACTGATCATGCACTGATCACGTGACTGATCATGCAGTGATCACGTGGCTATCATGCACTACTCACGTGGCTGATCATGCAATGATCATGTAGCTACCATGTACAGGTCACGTGAATGATCATACACCCATCAGGTGACTGATCATGCACTGATCACGTGGCTATCATGCACTGATCACGAGACTGATCATGCACTGATCACGTCTATATCATGCACTGATCACATGACTGCCCATGCACTGATCACGTGGATGATCATACACTAATCATGTGACAGATCATGCACTGATCACGTGGCTGATCATGCACTGATACCGTGACTGAGCATGGACTGATCACATGACTATCATGTAGTGATCACGTGACTTAATGGCGCTGATCATGTGACTGATCATGCGCTGATCATGTTTGCTATCATACACTGATCATGTGCCTCTGGAGGCAATAAACAAAGAGCTGAGTAGGCACGAATCAAACAGTCAGCAGGCAATAATCATGGAACTCAGCTGTGAGGAATCATGCTGCTCAGCTGGCAATAATCAAGCAGCTGAGCAGGCAGGAATTACGCAGCACAGCTGGCAATTGTCAAGCAGATGACAGGCAGGAATCGTGCAGCTCAGCTGGCAATTGTCAAGCAGATGAGCAGACAGTAATCACGCAGCTCAGCAGGCCCTGATCACGTGACTGAGCATGCACTGTTCACGTGGCTGATCATACACTGATCACGTGATTGATCATGCACTGATCACTTGGATATCATGCACTGATCACGTGGCTGATCATACACTGTTCACGTGTCTGACCATGCACTGATCACGTGGCTGATCATACACTGCTCACGTAACTGATCATGCACTGATCACGTGGCTATCATGCACTGATCACGTGGCTGAACATGCACTGTTCACGTGGCTGATCACACACCTGTCACGTGACATATCATGCACTGATCACGTGGCACTCATGCACTGATCACGTGGCTGATCATACTCTGCTCACGTAACTCATCATGCACACATCACGTGGCTATCATGCACTGCTCACGTGGCTCGTCATGGAATGATCACGGCTACCATATACTGGTCACGTGACTGATCATGCACAGATCACGTAAATGATCATGCACTGTTCACGTGACTGATCATGTACTGATCACGTGACTGATCATGCACTGATCACGTGGCTATCATGCTCTGCTCACGTGGCTGATCATGCAACGATCACGTAGCAACCATGTACTGGTCACGTGACTGATCATGCACTGATCACGTAATTGATCCTGCACTGATCACGTGGCTCATCATGCACTGATCACGTGGCTGATCACACACTATCACGTGACTGATCATGCACTGATCACGTGACTAATCATGCACTGATCACGTGGCTATCATGCACTGATCACGTGGATATCATGCACTGATCACGTGGCTGATCACACACGTATCACGTGACTGATCATGCACTGATCACGTGGCTATCATGCACTGATCACGTGGCTGATCATGCAATGATCACGTAGCTACCATGTACTGGTCACGTGACTGATCATGCACTGATCACGTGGCTGATCATGCACTGATCACGTGACTGATCATGCACTGATCACGTGGCTGATCATGCACTGATCACGTGGCTATCATGCACTGATCACGTGGCTGATCATGCACTGATCACGCAGCTACCATGCACTGATCACATGACTGATCATGCACTGATCACGTGATTGATCATGCACTGATCACGTGGCTTATCATGCACTGATCATGTGACTGATCATGTGCTGATCATGTTTGCTGTCATACACTGATCATGTGCCTCTGGAGGCAATGAACAAAGAGCTGAGTAGGCAGGAATCAGTAGGCAATAATCATGGAACTCAGCTCTGAGAAATCATGCTGCTCAGCTGGCAATAATCAAGCAGCTGAGCAGGCAGGAATTATGCAGCACAGCTGGCAATTGTCAAGCAGATGACAGGCAGGAATCGTGCAGCTCAGCTGGCAATTGTCAAGCAGATGAGCAGACAGTAATCACGCAGCTCAGCAGGCCCTGATCACGTGACTGAGCATGCACTGTTCACGTGGCTGATCATACACTGATCACGTGACTGATCATGCACTGATCACGTGGCTATCATGCACTGATCACGTGACTGATCATGCACTGATCACGTGATTGTCATGCACTGATCACGTGGCTGATCATGCACTGATCACGTGGCTGATCATGCACTGATCACGTGACTGATCATGCACTGATCACGTGGCTATCATGCACTGATCACGTGGCTGATCATGCACTGATCACGGGACTGATCATGCACTGATCACGGGCTATCATGCACTGACTACATGACTGATCATGCACTGATCACGTGCTGATCATGCACTGATCACGTGACTGATCATGCACTGATCACGTGACTGATCATGCACTGATCACGTGGCTATCATGCACTGATCACGTGGCTGATCATGCACTGATCACGTGACTGATCATGCACTGATCACGTGGCTGATCATGCACTGATCACGTGGCTGATCATGCACTGATCACGTAGCTTCCATATACTGGTCACGTGACTGATCATGCACTGATCACGTAAATGATCATGCACTGATCACGTGACTGATCATGCACTGATCACGTGACTGATCATGCACTGATCACGTGGCTATCATGCACTGATCACGTGGCTGATCATGCAATGATCACGTAGCAACCATGTACTGGTCACGTGACTGATCATGCACTGATCACGTAATTGATCATGCACTGATCACGTGGCTGATCATGCACTGATCACGTGACTGATCATGCACTGATCACGTGACTGATCATGCACTGATCACGTGGCTATCATGCACTGATCACGTGGCTGATCATGCACTGATCACGTGTCTGATCATGCACTGATCACGTGGCTGATCATGCACTGATCACGTGACTGATCATGCACTGATCACGTGGCTATCATGCACTGATCACGTGGCTGATCATGCACTGATCACGTGGCTGATCACACACTGTCACGTGACTATCATGCACTGATCACGTGGCACTCATGCACTGATCACGTGGCTGATCATACACTGATCACGTAACTCATGCACACATCACGTGGCTATCATGCACTGATCACGTGGCTGTCATGCAATGATCACGTAGCTACCATATACTGGTCACGTGACTGATCATGCACTGATCACGTAAATGATCATGCACTGATCACGTGACTGATCATGCACTGATCACGTGACTGATCATGCACTGATCACGTGGCTATCATGCACTGATCACGTGGCTGATCATGCACGATCACGTAGCAACCATGTACTGGTCACGTGACTGATCATGCACTGATCACGTAATTGATCATGCACTGATCACGTGGCTGATCATGCACTGATCACGTGGCTGATCACACATGATCACGTGACTGATCATGCACTGATCACGTGGCTATCATGCACTGATCACGTGGCTGATCATGCACTGATCACGTGGCTATCATGCACTGATCACGTGGCTGATCACACACTGATCACGTGACTGATCATGCACTGATCACGTGGCTATCATGCACTGATCACGTGGCTATCATGCACTGATCACGTGGCTGATCATGCACTGATCACGTAGCTACCATGCACTGGTCACGTGACTGATCATGCACTGATCACGTAATTGATCATGCACTGATCACGTGGCTGATCATGCACTGATCACGTGGCTGATCACACATGATCACGTGACTGATCATGCACTGATCACGTGGCTATCATGCACTGATCACGTGACTGATCATGCACTGATCACGTCTATATCATGCACTGATCACATGACTGCCCATGCACTGATCACGTGGATGATCATACACTAATCATGTGACAGATCATGCACTGATCACGTGGCTGATCATGCACTGATACCGTGACTGAGCATGGACTGATCACATGACTATCATGTAGTGATCACGTGACTTAATGGCGCTGATCATGTGACTGATCATGCGCTGATCATGTTTGCTATCATACACTGATCATGTGCCTCTGGAGGCAATAAACAAAGAGCTGAGTAGGCACGAATCAAACAGTCAGCAGGCAATAATCATGGAACTCAGGTGTGAGGAATCATGCTGCTCAGCTGGCAATAATCAAGCAGCTGAGCAGGCAGGAATTACGCAGCACAGCTGGCAATTGTCAAGCAGATGACAGGCAGGAATCGTGCAGCTCAGCTGGCAATTGTCAAGCAGATGAGCAGACAGTAATCACGCAGCTCAGCAGGCCCTGATCACGTGACTGAGCATGCACTGTTCACGTGGCTGATCATACACTGATCACGTGATGATCATGCACTGATCACTTGGATATCATGCACTGATCACGTGGCTGATCATACACTGTTCACGTGTCTGACCATGCACTGATCACGTGGCTGATCATACACTGCTCACGTAACTGATCATGCACTGATCACGTGGCTGATCATGCACTGATCACGTGGCTGATCATGCACTGATCACGTGGCTATCATGCACTGATCACGTGGCTGATCATGCACTGATCACGTGACTGATCATGCACTGATCACGTGACTGATCATGCACTGATCACGTAACTGATCATGCACTGATCACGTGCTGATCATGCACTGATCACGTGGCTGATCATGCACTGATCACGTGGCTATCATGCACTGATCACGTGGCTGATCATGCACTGATCACGTGGCTGATCATGCACTGATCACGTAGCTATCATGCACTGATCACGTGACTGATCATGCACTGATCACGTAATTGATCATGCACTGATCACGTGGCTGATCATGCACTGATCACGTGGCTGATCATGCACTGATCACGTGACTGATCATGCACTGATCACGTGGCTATCATGCACTGATCACGTGGCTGATCATGCACTGATCACGTGGCTATCATGCACTGATCACGTGGCTGATCATGCACTGATCACGTGACTGATCATGCACTGATCACGTGACTGATCATGCACTGATCACGTGACTGATCATGCACTGATCACGTGCTGATCATGCACTGATCACGTGGCTGATCATGCACTGATCACGTGGCTGATCATGCACTGATCACGTGGCTATCATGCACTGATCACGTGGCTGATCATGCAATGATCACGTAGCTACCATGTACTGGTCACGTGACTGATCATGCACTGATCACGTAATTGATCATGCACTGATCACGTGGACTGATCATGCACTGATCACGTGGCTGATCATGCACTGATCACGTGACTGATCATGCACTGATCACGTGGCTATCATGCACTGATCACGTGGCTGATCATGCACTGATCACGTGGCTATCATGCACTGATCACGTGGCTGATCATGCACTGATCACGTGACTGATCATGCACTGATCACGTGACTGATCATGCACTGATCACGTGGCTATCATGCACTGATCACGTGGCTGATCATGCACTGATCACGTGACTGATCATGCACTGATCACGTGACTGATCATGCACTGATCACGTGGCTATCATGCACTACTCACGTGGCTGATCATGCAATGATCATGTAGCTACCATGTACAGGTCACGTGACTGATCATACACCCATCAGGTGACTGATCATGCACTGATCACGTGGCTGATCATGCACTGATCACCTGACTGATCATGCACTGATCACGTGACTAATCATGCACTGATCACATGGCTATCATGAACTGATCACCTGGCTGATCATGCACTGATCACGTGGCTGATCATGCACTGATACCGTGACTGAGCATGGACTGATCACATGACTATCATGTAGTGATCACGTGACTTAATGGCGCTGATCATGTGACTGATCATGCGCTGATCATGTTTGCTATCATACACTGATCATGTGCCTCTGGAGGCAATAAACAAAGAGCTGAGTAGGCACGAATCAAACAGTCAGCAGGCAATAATCATGGAACTCAGGTGTGAGGAATCATGCTGCTCAGCTGGCAATAATCAAGCAGCTGAGCAGGCAGGAATTACGCAGCACAGCTGGCAATTGTCAAGCAGATGACAGGCAGGAATCGTGCAGCTCAGCTGGCAATTGTCAAGCAGATGAGCAGACAGTAATCACGCAGCTCAGCAGGCCCAGATCACGTGACTGAGCATGCACTGTTCACGTGGCTGATCATACACTGATCACGTGATGATCATGCACTGATCACGTGACTATCATGCACTGATCACGTGGCTGATCATACACTGTTCACGTGTCTGACCATGCACTGATCACGTGGCTGATCATACACTGCTCACGTAACTGATCATGCACTGATCACGTGGCTATCATGCACTGATCACGTGGCTGATCATGCACTGATCACGTGGCTATCATGCACTGATCACGTGACTGATCATGCACTGATCACGTGGCTGATCATGCACTGATCACGTGACTGATCATGCACTGATCACGTGACTGATCATGCACTGATCACGTGGCTATCATGCACTGATCACGTGGCTGATCATGCACTGATCACGTAGCTACCATGTACTGGTCACGTGACTGATCATGCACTGATCACGTAACTGATCATGCACTGATCACGTGGCTGATCATGCACTGATCACGTGACTGATCATGCACTGATCACGTGACTGATCATGCACTGATCACGTGGCTATCATGCACTGATCACGTGGCTGATCATGCACTGATCACGTGCCTGATCATGCACTGATCACATGACTGATCATGCACTGATCACGTGACTGATCATGCACTGATCACGTGGCTATCATGCACTATCACGTGGCTGATCATGCAATGATCACGTAGCTACCATGTACTGGTCACGTGACTGATCATGCACTGATCACGTGACTGATCATGCACTGATCACGTGGCTATCATGCACTGATCACGTGGCTGATCATGCACTGATCACGTGCCTGATCATGCACTGATCACGTGACTGATCATGCACTGATCACGTGGCATCATGCACTGATCACGTGGCTGATCATGCACTGATCACGTGGCTGATCATGCACTGATCACGTGGCTATCATGCACTGATCACGTGGCTGATCATGCACTGATACCGTGACTGAGCATGGACTGATCACATGACTATCATGTAGTGATCACGTGACTTAATGGCGCTGATCATGTGACTGATCATGCGCTGATCATGTTTGCTATCATACACTGATCATGTGCCTCTGGAGGCAATAAACAAAGAGCTGAGTAGGCACGAATCAAACAGTCAGCAGGCAATAATCATGGAACTCAGCTGTGAGGAATCATGCTGCTCAGCTGGCAATAATCAAGCAGCTGAGCAGGCAGGAATTACGCAGCACAGCTGGCAATTGTCAAGCAGATGACAGGCAGGAATCGTGCAGCTCAGCTGGCAATTGTCAAGCAGATGAGCAGACAGTAATCACGCAGCTCAGCAGGCCCTGATCACGTGACTGAGCATGCACTGTTCACGTGGCTGATCATACACTGATCACGTGATTGATCATGCACTGATCACTTGGATATCATGCACTGATCACGTGGCTGATCATACACTGTTCACGTGTCTGACCATGCACTGATCACGTGGCTGATCATACACTGCTCACGTAACTGATCATGCACTGATCACGTGGCTGATCATGCACTGATCACGTGGCTGATCATGCACTGATCACGTGGCTATCATGCACTGGTCACGTGACTGATCATGCACTGATCACGTGATTGATCATGCACTGATCACGTGGCTGATCATGCACTGATCACGTGACTGATCATGCACTGATCACGTGACTATCATGCACTGATCACGTGGCTATCATGCACTGATCACGTGGCTGATCATGCACTGATCACGCAGCTACCATGTACTGGTCACGTGACTGATCATGCACTGATCACGTAATTGATCATGCACTGATCACGTGGCTTATCATGCACTGATCATGTGACTGATCATGCACTGATCATGTTTGGTGTCACACACTGATCATGTGCATCTGGAGGCAATGAACAAAGAGCTGAGTAGGCAGGAATCAGTCAGCAGGCACTAATCATGGAACTCAGCTCTGAGAAATCATGCTGCTCAGCTGGCAATAATCAAGTAGATGAGCAGGCAGGGATTACGCAGCACAGGTGGCAATTGTCAAGGAGATGACAGGCAGGAATCGTGCAGCTCAGCTGGCAATTGTCAAGAGATGAGCAGACAGTAATCACGCAGCTCAGCAGGCCCTGATCACGTGACTGAGCATGCACTGTTCACGTGGCTGATCACACACTGATCACGTGACTGATCATGCACTGATCACGTGGCTATCATGCACTGATCACGTGGCTGATCATGCACTGATCACGTGGCTACCATGCACTGATCACGTGACTGATCATGCACTGATCACGTGGCTATCATGCACTGATCACGTGGCTGACATGCACTGATCACGTGGCTGATCATGCACTGATCACGTGGCTGATCATGCACTGATCACGTGACTGATCATGCACTGATCACGTGTCTGATCATGCACTGATCACGTGGCTATCATGCACTGATCACGTGGCTGATCATGCATGATCACGCAGCTACCATGTACTGGTCACATGACTGATCATGCACTGATCACGTGACTGATCATGCACTGATCACGTGGCTATCATGCACTGATCACGTGGCTGATCATGCAATGATCATGTAGCTACCATGTACTGGTCACGTGACTGATCATGCACTGATCACGTGACTGATCATGCACTGATCACGTGGCTGATCATGCACTGATCACGTGGCTGATCATGCACTGATCACGTGACTGATCATGCACTGATCACGTGACTGATCATGCACTGATCACGTGGCTATCATGCACTGATCACGTGGCTGATCATGCACTGATCACGTGGCTGATCATGCACTGATCACGTGGCTGATCATGCACTGATCACGTGACTGATCATGCACTGATCACGTGGCTGATCATGCACTGATCACGTGGCTATCATGCACTGATCACGTGACTGATCATGCACTGATCACGTCTATAATCATGCACTGATCACGTGACTGATCATGCACTGATCACGTGGCTGATCATGCACTGATCACGTGACTGATCATGCACTGATCACGTGACTGATCATGCACTGATCACGTGATTGTCATGCACTGATCACGTGGCTATCATGCACTGATCACGTGGCTGATCATGCACTGATCACGTGACTGATCATGCACTGATCACGTGGCTATCATGCACTGATCACGTGGCTGATCATGCACTGATCACGGGACTGATCATGCACTGATCACGGGCTATCATGCACTGATACATGACTGACATGCACTGATCACGTGCTGATCATGCACTGATCACGTGACTATCATGCACTGATCACGTGACTGATCATGCACTGATCACGTGGCTATCATGCACTGATCACGTGGCTGATCATGCACTGATCACGTGACTGATCATGCACTGATCACGTGGCTGATCATGCACTGATCACGTGGCTGATCATGCACTGATCACGTAGCTACCATGCACTGATCACGTGACTGATCATGCACTGATCACGTAACTGATCATGCACTGATCACGTGACTGATCATGCACTGATCACGTGACTGATCATGCACTGATCACGTAATTGATCATGCACTGATCACGTGGCTGATCATGCACTGATCACGTGGCTGATCACACTGATCACGTGACTGATCATGCACTGATCACGTGGCTGATCATGCACTGATCACGTGGCTATCATGCACTGATCACGTGGCTGATCATGCACTGATCACGTAGCAACCATGTACTGGTCACGTGACTGATCATGCACTGATCACGTAATTGATCATGCACTGATCACGTGGCTGATCATGCACTGATCACGTGGCTGATCACACATGATCACGTGACTGATCATGCACTGATCACGTGGCTATCATGCACTGATCACGTGGCTATCATGCACTGATCACGTGGATATCATGCACTGATCACGTGGCTGATCACACACTATCACATGACTGATCATGCACTGATCACGTGGCTGATCATGCACTGATCACGTGGCTATCATGCACTGATCACGTGGCTGATCATGCACTGATCACGTAGCTACCATGTACTGATCACGTGACTGATCATGCACTGATCACGTAATTGATCATGCACTGATCACGTGGCTGATCATGCACTGATCACGTGGCTGATCACACATGATCACGTGACTGATCATGCACTGATCACGTGACTGATCATGCACTGATCACGTGGCTATCATGCACTGATCACGTGGATATCATGCACTGATCACGTGGCTGATCATGCACTGATCACGTGACTGATCATGCACTGATCACGTGGCTGATCATGCACTGATCACGTGACTGATCATGCACTGATCACGTGGCTATCATGCACTGATCACGTGACTGATCATGCACTGATCACGTGACTGATCATGCACTGATCACGTGGCTATCATGCACTGATCACGTGGCTGATCATGCACTGATCATGTAGCTACCATGTACTGGTCACGTGACTGATCATGCACTGATCACGTGACTGATCATGCACTGATCACGTGGCTATCATGCACTGATCACGTGGCTATCATGCACTGATCACGTGGTGATCATGCACTGATCACGTGGCTGATCACACACTGTCACGTGACTGATCATGCACTGATCACGTGGCACTCATGCACTGATCACGTGGCTGATCATACACTGATCACGTAACTGATCATGCACTGATCACGTGGCTATCATGCACTGATCACGTGGCTGATCATGCAATGATCACGTAGCTACCATATACTGGTCACGTGACTGATCATGCACTGATCACGTAAATGATCATGCACTGATCACGTGACTGATCATGCACTGATCACGTGATGATCATGCACTGATCACGTGGCTATCATGCACTGCTCACGTGGCTGATCATGCACTGATCACGTAGCATCCATGTACTGGTCACGTGACTGATCATGCACTGATCACGTAATTGATCATGCACTGATCACGTGGCTGATCATGCACTGATCACGTGACTGATCATGCACTGATCACGTGACTGATCATGCACTGATCACGTGGCTATCATGCACTGATCACGTGGCTGATCATGCACTGATCACGTGCCTGATCATGCACTGATCACGTGACTGATCATGCACTGATCACGTGGCTATCATGCACTGATCACGTGGCTATCATGCACTGATCACGTGGCTGATCATGCACTGATCACGTGACTGATCATGCACTGATCACGTGGCATCATGCACTGATCACGTGCTGATCATGCACTGATCACGTGGCTGATCATGCACTGATCACGTGGCTGATCATGCACTGATCACGTAGCTGATCATGCACTGATCACGTGGCTATCATGCACTGATCACGTGGCTGATCATGCACTGATCACGTAGCTATCATGCACTGATCACGTGACTGATCATGCACTGATCACGTAACTGATCATGCACTGATCACGTGACTGATCATGCACTGATCACGTGACTGATCATGCACTGATCACGTGGCTATCATGCACTGATCACGTGGCTGATCATGCACTGATCACGTGACTGATCATGCACTGATCACGTGGCTATCATGCACTGATCACGTGGCTGATCATGCACTGATCACGGACTGATCATGCACTGATCACGTGCTATCATGCACTGATACATGACTGACATGCACTGATCACGTGGATGATCATGCACTGATCACGTGACTGATCATGCACTGATCACGTGACTGATCATGCACTGATCACGTGGCTGATCATGCACTGATCACGTGGCTATCATGCACTGATCACGTGGCTGATCATGCACTGATCACGTAGCTACCATGCACTGATCACGTGACTGATCATGCACTGATCACGTGACTGATCATGCACTGATCACGTGGCTGATCATGCACTGATCACGTGGCTGATCATGCACTGATCACGTGGCTATCATGCACTGATCACGTGGCTGATCATACTGATCACGTGCCTGTCATGCACTGATCACGTGGCTGATCATGCACTGATCACGTGACTGATCATGCACTGATCACATGGCTATCATGCACTGATCACGTGGCTATCATGCACTGATCACGTGGCTGATCATGCACTGATCACGTAGCTATCATATACTGATCACGTGACTGATCATGCACTGATCACGTGGCTGATCATGCACTGATCACGTGACTGATCATGCACTGATCACGTGACTGATCATGCACTGATCACGTGGATATCATGCACTGATCACGTGGCTGATCATACACTGATCACGTGTCTGACCATGCACTGATCACGTGGCTGATCATACACTGATCACGTAACTGATCATGCACTGATCACGTGGCTATCATGCACTGATCACGTGGCTGATCATGCACTGATCACGTGGCTGATCACACACTGTCACGTGACTGATCATGCACTGATCACGTGGCACTCATGCACTGATCACGTGGCTGATCATACACTGCTCACGTAACTGATCATGCACACATCACGTGGCTATCATGCACTGCTCACGTGGCTGATCATGCAATGATCACGTAGCTACCATATACTGGTCACGTGACTGATCATGCACTGATCACGTAAATGATCATGCACTGATCACGTGACTGATCATGCACTGATCACGTGACTGATCATGCACTGATCACGTGGCTATCATGCACTGCTCACGTGGCTGATCATGCAATGATCACGTAGCAACCATGTACTGGTCACGTGACTGATCATGCACTGATCACGTAATTGATCATGCACTGATCACGTGGCTCATCATGCACTGATCACGTGGCTGATCACACACTATCACGTGACTGATCATGCACTGATCACGTGGCTATCATGCACTGATCACGTGGCTATCATGCACTGATCACGTGGATATCATGCACTGATCACGTGGCTGATCACACACTATCACGTGACTGATCATGCACTGATCACGTGGCTATCATGCACTGATCACGTGGCTGATCATGCACTGATCACGTGACTGATCATGCACTGATCACGTGACTGATCATGCACTGATCACGTGGCTATCATGCACTGATCACGTGGCTGATCATGCACTGATCACGCACCTATCATGCACTGATCACGTGACTGATCATGCACTGATCACGTAACTGATCATGCACTGATCACGTGGCTGATCATGCACTGATCACGTGACTGATCATGCACTGATCACGTGACTGATCATGCACTGATCACGTGGCTATCATGCACTGATCACGTGGCTGATCATACTGATCACGTGCCTGATCATGCACTGATCACGTGGCTGATCATGCACTGATCACGTGACTGATCATGCACTGATCACGTGGCTGATCATGCACTGATCACGTGGCTATCATGCACTGATCACATGACTGATCATGCACTGATCACGTGGCTATCATACACTGATCACGTGACTGATCATGCACTGATCACGTGGCTGATCATGCACTGATACCGTGACTGAGCATGGACTGATCACATGACTATCATGTAGTGATCACGTGACTTAATGGCGCTGATCATGTGACTGATCATGCGCTGATCATGTTTGCTATCATACACTGATCATGTGCCTCTGGAGGCAATAAACAAAGAGCTGAGTAGGCACGAATCAAACAGTCAGCAGGCAATAATCATGGAACTCAGCTGTGAGGAATCATGCTGCTCAGCTGGCAATAATCAAGCAGCTGAGCAGGCAGGAATTACGCAGCACAGCTGGCAATTGTCAAGCAGATGACAGGCAGGAATCGTGCAGCTCAGCTGGCAATTGTCAAGCAGATGAGCAGACAGTAATCACGCAGCTCAGCAGGCCCTGATCACGTGACTGAGCATGCACTGTTCACGTGGCTGATCATACACTGATCACGTGATTGATCATGCACTGATCACTTGGATATCATGCACTGATCACGTGGCTGATCATACACTGTTCACGTGTCTGACCATGCACTGATCACGTGGCTGATCATACACTGCTCACGTAACTGATCATGCACTGATCACGTGGCTATCATGCACTGATCACGTGGCTGAACATGCACTGTTCACGTGGCTGATCACACACTGTCACGTGACATATCATGCACTGATCACGTGGCACTCATGCACTGATCACGTGGCTGATCATACTCTGCTCACGTAACTCATCATGCACACATCACGTGGCTATCATGCACTGCTCACGTGGCTCGTCATGGAATGATCACGTAGCTACCATATACTGGTCACGTGACTGATCATGCACAGATCACGTAAATGATCATGCACTGTTCACGTGACTGATCATGTACTGATCACGTGACTGATCATGCACTGATCACGTGGCTATCATGCTCTGCTCACGTGGCTGATCATGCAACGATCACGTAGCAACCATGTACTGGTCACGTGACTGATCATGCACTGATCACGTAATTGATCCTGCACTGATCACGTGGCTCATCATGCACTGATCACGTGGCTGATCACACACTATCACGTGACTGATCATGCACTGATCACGTGACTAATCATGCACTGATCACGTGGCTATCATGCACTGATCACGTGGATATCATGCACTGATCACGTGGCTGATCACACACTATCACGTGACTGATCATGCACTGATCACGTGGCTATCATGCACTGATCACGTGGCTGATCATGCAATGATCACGTAGCTACCATGTACTGGTCACGTGACTGATCATGCACTGATCACGTGGCTGATCATGCACTGATCACGTGACTGATCATGCACTGATCACGTGGCTGATCATGCACTGATCACGTGGCTATCATGCACTGATCACGTGGCTGATCATGCACTGATCACGCAGCTACCATGCACTGATCACATGACTGATCATGCACTGATCACGTGATTGATCATGCACTGATCACGTGGCTTATCATGCACTGATCATGTGACTGATCATGTGCTGATCATGTTTGCTGTCATACACTGATCATGTGCCTCTGGAGGCAATGAACAAAGAGCTGAGTAGGCAGGAATCAGTCAGGCAATAATCATGGAACTCAGCTGTGAGAAATCATGCTGCTCAGCTGGCAATAATCAAGCAGCTGAGCAGGCAGGAATTATGCAGCACAGCTGGCAATTGTCAAGCAGATGACAGGCAGGAATCGTGCAGCTCAGCTGGCAATTGTCAAGCAGATGAGCAGACAGTAATCACGCAGCTCAGCAGGCCCTGATCACGTGACTGAGCATGCACTGTTCACGTGGCTGATCATACACTGATCACGTGACTGATCATGCACTGATCACGTGGCTATCATGCACTGATCACGTGACTGATCATGCACTGATCACGTGTTGTCATGCACTGATCACGTGGCTGATCATGCACTGATCACGTGGCTGATCATGCACTGATCACGTGACTGATCATGCACTGATCACGTGGCTATCATGCACTGATCACGTGGCTGATCATGCACTGATCACGTGACTGATCATGCACTGATCACGGGCTATCATGCACTGATACATGACTGATCATGCACTGATCACGTGCTGATCATGCACTGATCACGTGACTGATCATGCACTGATCACGTGACTGATCATGCACTGATCACGTGGCTATCATGCACTGATCACGTGGCTGATCATGCACTGATCACGTGACTGATCATGCACTGATCACGTGGCTGATCATGCACTGATCACGTGGCTGATCATGCACTGATCACGTAGCTTCCATATACTGGTCACGTGACTGATCATGCACTGATCACGTAAATGATCATGCACTGATCACGTGACTGATCATGCACTGATCACGTGACTGATCATGCACTGATCACGTGGCTATCATGCACTGATCACGTGGCTGATCATGCAATGATCACGTAGCAACCATGTACTGGTCACGTGACTGATCATGCACTGATCACGTAATTGATCATGCACTGATCACGTGGCTGATCATGCACTGATCACGTGACTGATCATGCACTGATCACGTGACTGATCATGCACTGATCACGTGGCTATCATGCACTGATCACGTGGCTGATCATGCACTGATCACGTGTCTGATCATGCACTGATCACGTGGCTGATCATACACTGATCACGTAACTGATCATGCACTGATCACGTGGCTATCATGCACTGATCACGTGGCTGATCATGCACTGATCACGTGGCTGATCACACACTGTCACGTGACATATCATGCACTGATCACGTGGCACTCATGCACTGATCACGTGGCTGATCATACACTGATCACGTAACTCATGCACACATCACGTGGCTATCATGCACTGCTCACGTGGCTGTCATGCAATGATCACGTAGCAACCATATACTGGTCACGTGACTGATCATGCACTGATCACGTAAATGATCATGCACTGATCACGTGACTGATCATGCACTGATCACGTGACTGATCATGCACTGATCACGTGGCTATCATGCACTGCTCACGTGGCTGATCATGCACGATCACGTAGCAACCATGTACTGGTCACGTGACTGATCATGCACTGATCACGTAATTGATCATGCACTGATCACGTGGCTCATCATGCACTGATCACGTGGCTGATCACACATGATCACGTGACTGATCATGCACTGATCACGTGGCTCATGCACTGATCACGTGGCTGTCATGCACTGATCACGTGGATATCATGCACTGATCACGTGGCTGATCACACACGTATCACATGACTGATCATGCACTGATCACGTGGCTATCATGCACTGATCACGTGGCTATCATGCACTGATCACGTGGCTGATCATGCAATGATCACGTAGCTACCATGCACTGTCACGTGACTGATCATGCACTGATCACGTAATTGATCATGCACTGATCACGTGGCTGATCATGCACTGATCACGTGGCTGATCACACACTGATCACGTGACTGATCATGCACTGATCACGTGGCTGATCATGCACTGATCACGTGACTGATCATGCACTGATCACGTCTATCATGCACTGATCACGTGACTGATCATGCACTGATCACGTGGCTGATCATGCACTGATCACGTGACTGATCATGCACTGATCACGTGGCTGATCATGCACTGATCACGTGCTGATCATGCACTGATCACATGACTGATCATGCACTGATCACGTGACTGATCATGCACTGATCACGTGGCTATCATGCACTATCACGTGGCTGATCATGCAATGATCACGTAGCTACCATGTACTGGTCACGTGACTGATCATGCACTGATCACGTGACTGATCATGCACTGATCACGTGGCTATCATGCACTGATCACGTGGCTGATCATGCACTGATCACGTGCCTGATCATGCACTGATCACGTGACTGATCATGCACTGATCACGTAGCATCATGCACTGATCACGTGGCTGATCATGCACTGATCACGTGGCTGATCATGCACTGATCACGTGGCTATCATGCACTGATCACGTGGCTGATCATGCACTGATACCGTGACTGAGCATGGACTGATCACATGACTATCATGTAGTGATCACGTGACTTAATGGCGCTGATCATGTGACTGATCATGCGCTGATCATGTTTGCTATCATACACTGATCATGTGCCTCTGGAGGCAATAAACAAAGAGCTGAGTAGGCACGAATCAAACAGTCAGCAGGCAATAATCATGGAACTCAGCTGTGAGGAATCATGCTGCTCAGCTGGCAATAATCAAGCAGCTGAGCAGGCAGGAATTACGCAGCACAGCTGGCAATTGTCAAGCAGATGACAGGCAGGAATCGTGCAGCTCAGCTGGCAATTGTCAAGCAGATGAGCAGACAGTAATCACGCAGCTCAGCAGGCCCTGATCACGTGACTGAGCATGCACTGTTCACGTGGCTGATCATACACTGATCACGTGATTGATCATGCACTGATCACTTGGATATCATGCACTGATCACGTGGCTGATCATACACTGTTCACGTGTCTGACCATGCACTGATCACGTGGCTGATCATACACTGCTCACGTAACTGATCATGCACTGATCACGTGGCTGATCATGCACTGATCACGTGGCTGATCATGCACTGATCACGTGGCTATCATGCACTGGTCACGTGACTGATCATGCACTGATCACGTGACTGATCATGCACTGATCACGTGGCTGATCATGCACTGATCACGTGACTGATCATGCACTGATCACGTGACTATCATGCACTGATCACGTGGCTATCATGCACTGATCACGTGGCTGATCATGCACTGATCACGCAGCTACCATGCACTGATCACGTGACTGATCATGCACTGATCACGTAACTGATCATGCACTGATCACGTGGCTTATCATGCACTGATCATGTGACTGATCATGCACTGATCATGTTTGGTGTCATACACTGATCATGTGCATCTGGAGGCAATGAACAAAGAGCTGAGTAGGCAGGAATCAGTCAGCAGGCTCTAATCATGGAACTCAGCTCTGAGAAATCATGCTGCTCAGCTGGCAATAATCAAGTAGATGAGCAGGCAGGAATTACGCAGCACAGGTGGCAATTGTCAAGCAGATGACAGGCAGGAATCGTGCAGCTCAGCTGGCAATTGTCAAGAGATGAGCAGACAGTAATCACGCAGCTCAGCAGGCCCTGATCACGTGACTGAGCATGCACTGTTCACGTGGCTGATCATACACTGATCACGTGACTGATCATGCACTGATCACGTGGCTATCATGCACTGATCACGTGGCTGATCATGCACTGATCACGTGGCTATCATGCACTGATCACGTGACTGATCATGCACTGATCACGTGGCTATCATGCACTGATCACGTGGCTGATCATGCACTGATCACGTGGCTGATCATGCACTGATCACGTGGCTGATCATGCACTGATCACGTGACTGATCATGCACTGATCACGTGACTGATCATGCACTGATCACGTGGCTATCATGCACTGATCACGTGGCTGATCATGCAATGATCACGCAGCTACCATGTACTGGTCACATGACTGATCATGCACTGATCACGTGACTGATCATGCACTGATCACGTGGCTATCATGCACTGATCACGTGGCTGATCATGCACTGATCATGTAGCTACCATGTACTGGTCACGTGACTGATCATGCACTGATCACGTGACTGATCATGCACTGATCACGTGGCTGATCATGCACTGATCACGTGGCTGATCATGCACTGATCACGTGACTGATCATGCACTGATCACGTGACTGATCATGCACTGATCACGTGGCTATCATGCACTGATCACGTGGCTGATCATGCACTGATCACGTGGCTGATCATGCACTGATCACGTGGCTGATCATGCACTGATCACGTGACTGATCATGCACTGATCACGTGGCTGATCATGCACTGATCACGTGGCTATCATGCACTGATCACGTGACTGATCATGCACTGATCACGTCTATGATCATGCACTGATCACGTGACTGATCATGCACTGATCACGTGGCTGATCATGCACTGATCACGTGACTGATCATGCACTGATCACGTGACTGATCATGCACTGATCACGTGACTGTCATGCACTGATCACGTGGCTATCATGCACTGATCACGTGGCTGATCATGCACTGATCACGTGACTGATCATGCACTGATCACGTGGCTATCATGCACTGATCACGTGGCTGATCATGCACTGATCACGGGACTGATCATGCACTGATCACGTGCTATCATGCACTGATACATGACTGATCATGCACTGATCACGTGCTGATCATGCACTGATCACGTGACTATCATGCACTGATCACGTGACTGATCATGCACTGATCACGTGGCTATCATGCACTGATCACGTGGCTGATCATGCACTGATCACGTGACTGATCATGCACTGATCACGTGGCTGATCATGCACTGATCACGTGGCTGATCATGCACTGATCACGTAGCTACCATGCACTGATCACGTGACTGATCATGCACTGATCACGTAACTGATCATGCACTGATCACGTGACTGATCATGCACTGATCACGTGACTGATCATGCACTGATCACGTGATTGATCATGCACTGATCACGTGGCTGATCATGCACTGATCACGTGGCTGATCACACTGATCACGTGACTGATCATGCACTGATCACGTGGCTGATCATGCACTGATCACGTGGCTATCATGCACTGATCACGTGGCTGATCATGCACTGATCACGTAGCTACCATGTACTGGTCACGTGACTGATCATGCACTGATCACGTAATTGATCATGCACTGATCACGTGGCTGATCATGCACTGATCACGTGGCTGATCACACATGATCACGTGACTGATCATGCACTGATCACGTGGCTATCATGCACTGATCACGTGGCTATCATGCACTGATCACGTGGATATCATGCACTGATCACGTGGCTGATCACACACTATCACATGACTGATCATGCACTGATCACGTGGCTGATCATGCACTGATCACGTGGCTATCATGCACTGATCACGTGGCTGATCATGCACTGATCACGTAGCTACCATGTACTGATCACGTGACTGATCATGCACTGATCACGTAATTGATCATGCACTGATCACGTGGCTGATCATGCACTGATCACGTGGCTGATCACACATGATCACGTGACTGATCATGCACTGATCACGTGACTGATCATGCACTGATCACGTGGCTATCATGCACTGATCACGTGGATATCATGCACTGATCACGTGGCTGATCATGCACTGATCACGTGACTGATCATGCACTGATCACGTGGCTGATCATGCACTGATCACGTGACTGATCATGCACTGATCACGTGGCTATCATGCACTGATCACGTGACTGATCATGCACTGATCACGTGACTGATCATGCACTGATCACGTGGCTATCATGCACTGATCACGTGGCTGATCATGCACTGATCATGTAGCTATCATGCACTGTCACGTGACTGATCATGCACTGATCACGTGACTGATCATGCACTGATCACGTGGCTATCATGCACTGATCACGTGGCTATCATGCACTGATCACGTGGCTGATCATGCACTGATCACGTGGCTGATCACACACTGTCACGTGACTGATCATGCACTGATCACGTGGCACTCATGCACTGATCACGTGGCTGATCATACACTGATCACGTGACTGATCATGCACTGATCACGTGGCTATCATGCACTGATCACGTGGCTGATCATGCAATGATCACGTAGCTACCATATACTGGTCACGTGACTGATCATGCACTGATCACGTAAATGATCATGCACTGATCACGTGACTGATCATGCACTGATCACGTGACTGATCATGCACTGATCACGTGGCTATCATGCACTGCTCACGTGGCTGATCATGCACTGATCACGTAGCATCCATGTACTGGTCACGTGACTGATCATGCACTGATCACGTAATTGATCATGCACTGATCACGTGGCTGATCATGCACTGATCACGTGACTGATCATGCACTGATCACGTGACTGATCATGCACTGATCACGTGGCTATCATGCACTGATCACGTGGCTGATCATGCACTGATCACGTGCCTGATCATGCACTGATCACGTGACTGATCATGCACTGATCACGTGGCTATCATGCACTGATCACGTGGCTATCATGCACTGATCACGTGGCTGATCATGCACTGATCACGTGACTGATCATGCACTGATCACGTGGCATCATGCACTGATCACGTGGCTGATCATGCACTGATCACGTGGCTGATCATGCACTGATCACGTGGCTGATCATGCACTGATCACGTAGCTGATCATGCACTGATCACGTGGCTATCATGCACTGATCACGTGGCTGATCATGCACTGATCACGTAGCTATCATGCACTGATCACGTGACTGATCATGCACTGATCACGTAATTGATCATGCACTGATCACGTGACTGATCATGCACTGATCACGTGACTGATCATGCACTGATCACGTGGCTATCATGCACTGATCACGTGGCTGATCATGCACTGATCACGTGACTGATCATGCACTGATCACGTGGCTATCATGCACTGATCACGTGGCTGATCATGCACTGATCACGGACTGATCATGCACTGATCACGTGCTATCATGCACTGATACATGACTGACATGCACTGATCACGTGGCTGATCATGCACTGATCACGTGACTGATCATGCACTGATCACGTGACTGATCATGCACTGATCACGTGGCTGATCATGCACTGATCACGTGGCTATCATGCACTGATCACGTGGCTGATCATGCACTGATCACGTAGCTACCATGTACTGATCACGTGACTGATCATGCACTGATCACGTAATTGATCATGCACTGATCACGTGGCTGATCATGCACTGATCACGTGGCTGATCATGCACTGATCACGTGGCTATCATGCACTGATCACGTGGCTGATCATACTGATCACGTGCCTGTCATGCACTGATCACGTGGCTGATCATGCACTGATCACGTGACTGATCATGCACTGATCACATGGCTATCATGCACTGATCACGTGGCTATCATGCACTGATCACGTGGCTGATCATGCACTGATCACGTAGCTACCATGCACTGATCACGTGACTGATCATGCACTGATCACGTGGCTGATCATGCACTGATCACGTGACTGATCATGCACTGATCACGTGACTGATCATGCACTGATCACGTGGATATCATGCACTGATCACGTGGCTGATCATGCACTGATCACGTGTCTGACCATGCACTGATCACGTGGCTGATCATACACTGATCACGTAACTGATCATGCACTGATCACGTGGCTATCATGCACTGATCACGTGGCTGATCATGCACTGATCACGTGGCTGATCACACACTGTCACGTGACTGATCATGCACTGATCACGTGGCACTCATGCACTGATCACGTGGCTGATCATACACTGATCACGTAACTGATCATGCACTGATCACGTGGCTATCATGCACTGCTCACGTGGCTGATCATGCAATGATCACGTAGCTACCATATACTGGTCACGTGACTGATCATGCACAGATCACGTAAATGATCATGCACTGATCACGTGACTGATCATGCACTGATCACGTGACTGATCATGCACTGATCACGTGGCTATCATGCACTGCTCACGTGGCTGATCATGCAATGATCACGTAGCAACCATGTACTGGTCACGTGACTGATCATGCACTGATCACGTAATTGATCATGCACTGATCACGTGGCTCATCATGCACTGATCACGTGGCTGATCACACACTATCACGTGACTGATCATGCACTGATCACGTGGCTATCATGCACTGATCACGTGGCTATCATGCACTGATCACGTGGATATCATGCACTGATCACGTGGCTGATCATGCACGATCACGTGACTGATCATGCACTGATCACGTGGCTATCATGCACTGATCACGTGGCTGATCATGCACTGATCACGTGACTGATCATGCACTGATCACGTGACTGATCATGCACTGATCACGTGGCTATCATGCACTGATCACGTGGCTGATCATGCACTGATCACGCAGCTACCATGCACTGATCACGTGACTGATCATGCACTGATCACGTGACTGATCATGCACTGATCACGTGGCTGATCATGCACTGATCACGTGACTGATCATGCACTGATCACGTGACTGATCATGCACTGATCACGTGGCTATCATGCACTGATCACGTGGCTGATCATGCACTGATCACGCAGCTATCATGCACTGATCACGTGACTGATCATGCACTGATCACGTAATTGATCATGCACTGATCACGTGGCTGATCATGCACTGATCACGTGGCTGATCATGCACTGATCACGTGACTGATCATGCACTGATCACGTGGCTATCATGCACTGATCACGTGGCTATCATGCACTGATCACGTGGCTGATCATGCACTGATCACGTAGCAATCATGCACTGATCACGTGACTGATCATGCACTGATCACGTGGCTGATCATGCACTGATCACGTGACTGATCATGCACTGATCACGTGACTGATCATGCACTGATCACGTGGATATCATGCACTGATCACGTGGCTGATCATACACTGATCACGTGTCTGATCATGCACTGATCACGTGGCTGATCATGCACTGATCACGTAACTGATCATGCACTGATCACGTGGCTATCATGCACTGATCACGTGGCTGATCATGCACTGATCACGTGGCTGATCACACACTGTCACGTGACTGATCATGCACTGATCACGTGGCACTCATGCACTGATCACGTGGCTGATCATACACTGCTCACGTAACTGATCATGCACATCACGTGGCTATCATGCACTGCTCACGTGGCTGATCATGCAATGATCACGTAGCTACCATATACTGGTCACGTGACTGATCATGCACAGATCACGTAAATGATCATGCACTGTTCACGTGACTGATCATGCACTGATCACGTGACTGATCATGCACTGATCACGTGGCTATCATGCACTGCTCACGTGGCTGATCATGCAATGATCACGTAGCAACCATGTACTGTCACGTGACTGATCATGCACTGATCACGTAATTGATCATGCACTGATCACGTGGCTCATCATGCACTGATCACGTGGCTGATCACACACTATCACGTGACTGATCATGCACTGATCACGTGGCTATCATGCACTGATCACGTGGCTATCATGCACTGATCACGTGGATATCATGCACTGATCACGTGGCTGATCACACACTATCACATGACTGATCATGCACTGATCACGTGGCTATCATGCACTGATCACGTGGCTGATCATGCACTGATCACGTAGCTACCATGCACTGATCACGTGACTGATCATGCACTGATCACGTGACTGATCATGCACTGATCACGTGGCTGATCATGCACTGATCACGTGACTGATCATGCACTGATCACGTGACTGATCATGCACTGATCACGTGGCTATCATGCACTGATCACGTGGCTGATCATGCACTGATCACGCAGCTACATGCACTGATCACGTGACTGATCATGCACTGATCACGTGATTGATCATGCACTGATCACGTGGCTGATCATGCACTGATCACGTGACTGATCATGCACTGATCACGTGACTGATCATGCACTGATCACGTGGCTATCATGCACTGATCACGTGGCTGATCATGCACTGATCACGCAGCTATCATGCACTGATCACGTGACTGATCATGCACTGATCACGTAATTGATCATGCACTGATCACGTGGCTATCATGCACTGATCACGTGGCTGATCATGCACTGATCACGTGGCTATCATGCACTGATCACGTGGCTGATCATGCACTGATCATGTAGCTACCATGTACTGGTCACGTGAATGATCATACACCCATCAGGTGACTGATCATGCACTGATCACGTGGCTATCATGCACTGATCACGAGACTGATCATGCACTGATCACGTCTAATCATGCACTGATCACATGACTGCCCATGCACTGATCACGTGGATGATCATACACTAATCATGTGACAGATCATGCACTGATCACGTGGCTGATCATGCACTGATACCGTGACTGAGCATGGACTGATCACATGACTATCATGTAGTGATCACGTGACTTAATGGCACTGATCATGTGACTGATCATGCGCTGATCATGTTTGCTATCATACACTGATCATGTGCCTCTGGAGGCAATAAACAAAGAGCTGAGTAGGCACGAATCAAACAGTCAGCAGGCAATAATCATGGAACTCAGCTGTGAGGAATCATGCTGCTCAGCTGGCAATAATCAAGCAGCTGAGCAGGCAGGAATTACGCAGCACAGCTGGCAATTGTCAAGCAGATGACAGGCAGGAATCGTGCAGCTCAGCTGGCAATTGTCAAGCAGATGAGCAGACAGTAATCACGCAGCTCAGCAGGCCCTGATCACGTGACTGAGCATGCACTGTTCACGTGGCTGATCATACACTGATCACGTGATTGATCATGCACTGATCACGTGGCTGATCATGCACTGATCACGTGTCTGATCATGCACTGATCACGTGGCTGATCATGCACTGATCACGTAACTGATCATGCACTGATCACGTGGCTATCATGCACTGATCACGTGGCTGATCATGCACTGATCACGTGACTGATCATGCACTGATCACGTGGCTATCATGCACTGATCACGTGGCTGATCATGCACTGATCACGTGCTGACATGTACTGATCACGTGACTGATCATGCACTGATCACGTGACTGATCATGCACTGATCACGTGGCTATCATGCACTGATCACGTGGCTATCATGCACTGATCACGTGGCTGATCATGCACTGATCACGTAGCTATCATGCACTGATCACGTGACTGATCATGCACTGATCACGTGACTGATCATGCACTGATCACGTGACTGATCATGCACTGATCACGTGACTGATCATGCACTGATCACGTGACTGATCATGCACTGATCACGTGGCTATCATGCACTGATCACGTGGCTGATCATGCACTGATCACATGACTGATCATGCACTGATCACGTGGCTTATCATGCACTGATCATGTGACTGATCATGCACTGATCATGTTTGGTGTCATACACTGATCATGTGCCTCTGGAGGCAATGAACAAAGAGCTGAGTAGGCACGAATCAGTCAGCAGGCTATAATCATGGAACTCAGCTCTGAGAAATCATGCTGCTCAGCTGGCAATAATCAAGTGGCTGAGCAGGCAGGAATTACGCAGCACAGCTGGCAATTGTCAAGCAGATGACAGGCAGGAATCGTGCAGCTCAGCTGGCAATTGTCAAGCAGATGAGCAGACACTAATCACGCAGCTCAGCAGGCCCTGATCACGTGACTGAGCATGCACTGTTCACGTGGCTGATCATACACTGATCACGTGACTGATCATGCACTGATCACGTGACTGATCATGCACTGATCACGTGGCTGATCATGCACTGATCACGTGGCTGACATGCACTGATCACGTGGCTGATCATGCACTGATCACGTGGCTGATCATGCACTGATCACGTGACTGATCATGCACTGATCACGTGGCTGATCATGCACTGATCACGTGGCTGATCATGCACTGATCACGTGGCTGATCATGCACTGATCACGTGGCTATCATGCACTGATCACGTGGCTGATCATGCACTGATCACGTAGCTAACATATGCAGGTCACGTGACTGATCATGCACTGATCACGTGACTGATCATGCACTGATCACGTGGCTATCATGCACTGATCACGTGACTGATCATGCACTGATCACGTCTATATCATGCACTGATCACGTGACTGATCATGCACTGATCACGTGACTGATCATGCACTGATCACGTGGCTGATCATGCACTGATCACGTGGCTGATCATGCAGATCACGTGACTGATCATGCACTGATCACGTGGCTGATCATGCACTGATCACGTGATTGATCATGCACTGATCACGTGGCTGATCATGCACTGATCACGTGGCTGATCATGCACTGATCACGTGACTGATCATGCACTGATCACGTGGCTGATCATGCACTGATCACGTGACTGATCATGCACTGATCACGTGGCTGATCATGCACTGATCACGTGGCTGATCATGCACTGATCACGTGACTGATCATGCACTGATCACGTGACTGATCATGCACTGATCACGTGGCTATCATGCACTGATCACGTGGCTGATCATGCACTGATCACGTGACTGATCATGCACTGATCACGTGACTGATCATGCACTGATCACGTGACTGATCATGCACTGATCACGTGGCTATCATGCACTGATCACGTGGCTATCATGCACTGATCACGTGGCTGATCACACACTATCACGTGACTGATCATGCACTGATCACGTGGCTATCATGCACTGATCACGTGGCTGATCATGCACTGATCACGTAGCTATCATGCACTGATCACGTGACTGATCATGCACTGATCACTGACTGATCATGCACTGATCACGTGACTGATCATGCACTGATCACGTGGCTATCATGCACTGATCACGTGGCTGATCATGCACTGATCACTGGCTACCATGCACTGATCACATGACTGATCATGCACTGATCACATGACTGATCATGCACTGATCACGTGGCTAATCATGCATGATCATGTGACTGATCATGCGCTGATCATGTTTGCTATCATACACTGATCATGTGCCTCTGGAGGCAATGAACAAAGAGCTGAGTAGGCACGAATCAGTCAGCAGGCAATAATCATGGAACTCAGCTGTGAGGAATCATGCTGCTCAGCTGGCAATAATCAAGCAGCTGAGCAGGCAGGAATTACGCAGCACAGCTGGCAATTGTCAAGCAGATGACAGGCAGGAATCATGCAGCTCAGCTGGCAATTGTCAAGCAGATGAGCAGACAGTAATCACGCAGCTCAGCAGGCCCTGATCACGTGACTGAGCATGCACTGTTCACGTGGCTGATCATACACTGATCACGTGATGATCATGCACTGATCACGTGGATATCATGCACTGATCACGTGGCTGATCATACACTGTTCACGTGTCTGACCATGCACTGATCACGTGGCTGATCATACACTGCTCACGTAACTGATCATGCACTGATCACGTGGCTGATCATGCACTGTTCACGTGGCTGATCACACACCTGTCACGTGACATATCATGCACTGATCACGTGGCACTCATGCACTGATCACGTGGCTGATCATACTCTGCTCACGTAACTGATCATGCACACATCACGTGGCTATCATGCACTGCTCACGTGGCTCGTCATGGAATGATCACGTAGCTACCATATACTGGTCACGTGACTGATCATGCACTGATCACGTAAATGATCATGCACTGTTCACGTGACTGATCATGTACTGATCACGTGACTGATCATGCACTGATCACGTGGCTATCATGCACTGCTCACGTGGCTGATCATGCACTGATCACGTAGCAACCATGTACTGGTCACGTGACTGATCATGCACTGATCACGTAATTGATCATGCACTGATCACGTGGCTCATCATGCACTGATCACGTGGCTGATCACACATGTATCACGTGACTGATCATGCACTGATCACGTGGCTCTCATGCACTGATCACGTGACTGATCATGCACTGATCACGTCTATCATGCACTGATCACGTGACTGATCATGCACTGATCACGTGGATGATCATGCACTGATCACGTGACTGATCATGCACTGATCACGTGGCTGATCATGCACTGATCACGTGGCTGATCATGCACTGATCACGTGACTGATCATGCACTGATCACGTGTCTGATCATGCACTGATCACGTGGCTATCATGCACTGCTCACGTGGCTGATCATGCATGATCACGCAGCTACCATGTACTGGTCACATGACTGATCATGCACTGATCACGTGACTGATCATGCAGTGATCACGTGGCTATCATGCACTACTCACGTGGCTGATCATGCAATGATCATGTAGCTACCATGTACAGGTCACGTGAATGATCATACACCCATCAGGTGACTGATCATGCACTGATCACGTGGCTATCATGCACTGATCACGAGACTGATCATGCACTGATCACGTCTATATCATGCACTGATCACATGACTGCCCATGCACTGATCACGTGGATGATCATACACTAATCATGTGACAGATCATGCACTGATCACGTGGCTGATCATGCACTGATACCGTGACTGAGCATGGACTGATCACATGACTATCATGTAGTGATCACGTGACTTAATGGCGCTGATCATGTGACTGATCATGCGCTGATCATGTTTGCTATCATACACTGATCATGTGCCTCTGGAGGCAATAAACAAAGAGCTGAGTAGGCACGAATCAAACAGTCAGCAGGCAATAATCATGGAACTCAGGTGTGAGGAATCATGCTGCTCAGCTGGCAATAATCAAGCAGCTGAGCAGGCAGGAATTACGCAGCACAGCTGGCAATTGTCAAGCAGATGACAGGCAGGAATCGTGCAGCTCAGCTGGCAATTGTCAAGCAGATGAGCAGACAGTAATCACGCAGCTCAGCAGGCCCAGATCACGTGACTGAGCATGCACTGTTCACGTGGCTGATCATACACTGATCACGTGTCTGATCATGCACTGATCACGTGGCTGATCATACACTGATCACGTAACTGATCATGCACTGATCACGTGGCTATCATGCACTGATCACGTGGCTGAACATGCACTGTTCACGTGGCTGATCACACACCTGTCACGTGACATATCATGCACTGATCACGTGGCACTCATGCACTGATCACGTGGCTGATCATACTCTGCTCACGTAACTCATGCACACATCACGTGGCTATCATGCACTGCTCACGTGGCTCGTCATGGAATGATCACGTAGCTACCATATACTGGTCACGTGACTGATCATGCACTGATCACGTAAATGATCATGCACTGTTCACGTGACTGATCATGTACTGATCACGTGACTGATCATGCACTGATCACGTGGCTATCATGCTCTGCTCACGTGGCTGATCATGCAACGATCACGTAGCAACCATGTACTGGTCACGTGACTGATCATGCACTGATCACGTAATTGATCATGCACTGATCACGTGGCTCATCATGCACTGATCACGTGGCTGATCACACATGTATCACGTGACTGATCATGCACTGATCACGTGGCTATCATGCACTGATCACGTGACTGATCATGCACTGATCACGTCTATATCATGCACTGATCACGTGACTGATCATGCACTGATCACGTGGATGATCATGCACTGATCACGTGACTGATCATGCACTGATCACGTGACTGATCATGCACTGATCACGTGGCTGATCATGCACTGATCACGTGGCTATCATGCACTGATCACGTGGCTGATCATGCACTGATCACGTAGCTATCATGCACTGATCACGTGACTGATCATGCACTGATCACGTGACTGATCATGCACTGATCACGTGACTGATCATGCACTGATCACGTGGCTGATCATGCACTGATCACGTGGCTGATCACACATGATCACGTGACTGATCATGCACTGATCACGTGGCTATCATGCACTGATCACGTGGCTGATCATGCACTGATCACGTGACTGATCATGCACTGATCACGTGGCTGATCATGCACTGATCACGTGGCTATCATGCACTGATCACGTGGCTGATCATGCACTGATCACGTGACTGATCATGCACTGATCACGTGGCTGATCACACATGATCACGTGGCTGATCATGCACTGATCACGTGGCTATCATGCACTGATCACGTGGCTGATCACACACTATCACGTGACTGATCATGCACTGATCACGTGGCTGATCATGCACTGATCACGTGGCTATCATGCACTGATCACGTGGCTGATCATGCACTGATCACGTAGCTACCATGCACTGATCACGTGACTGATCATGCACTGATCACGTAACTGATCATGCACTGATCACGTGGCTGATCATGCACTGATCACGTGGCTGATCATGCACTGATCACGTGACTGATCATGCACTGATCACGTGACTGATCATGCACTGATCACGTGGCTATCATGCACTGATCACGTGGCTGATCATGCACTGATCACGTGACTGATCATGCACTGATCACGTGGCTGATCATGCACTGATCACGTGACTGATCATGCACTGATCACGTGACTGATCATGCACTGATCACGTGGCTATCATGCACTGATCACGTGGCTGATCATGCATGATCACGCAGCTACCATGCACTGATCACGTGACTGATCATGCACTGATCACGTGACTGATCATGCACTGATCACGTGGCTGATCATGCACTGATCACGTGGCTGATCATGCACTGATCACGTGACTGATCATGCACTGATCACGTCTATCATGCACTGATCACGTGACTGATCATGCACTGATCACGTGACTGATCATGCACTGATCACGTGACTGATCATGCACTGATCACGTGGCTATCATGCACTGCTCACGTGGCTGATCATGCATGATCACGCAGCTACCATGTACTGGTCACATGACTGATCATGCACTGATCACGTGACTGATCATGCAGTGATCACGTGGCTATCATGCACTACTCACGTGGCTGATCATGCAATGATCATGTAGCTACCATGTACAGGTCACGTGAATGATCATACACCCATCAGGTGACTGATCATGCACTGATCACGTGGCTATCATGCACTGATCACGAGACTGATCATGCACTGATCACGTCTATATCATGCACTGATCACATGACTGCCCATGCACTGATCACGTGGATGATCATACACTAATCATGTGACAGATCATGCACTGATCACGTGGCTGATCATGCACTGATACCGTGACTGAGCATGGACTGATCACATGACTATCATGTAGTGATCACGTGACTTAATGGCGCTGATCATGTGACTGATCATGCGCTGATCATGTTTGCTATCATACACTGATCATGTGCCTCTGGAGGCAATAAACAAAGAGCTGAGTAGGCACGAATCAAACAGTCAGCAGGCAATAATCATGGAACTCAGGTGTGAGGAATCATGCTGCTCAGCTGGCAATAATCAAGCAGCTGAGCAGGCAGGAATTACGCAGCACAGCTGGCAATTGTCAAGCAGATGACAGGCAGGAATCGTGCAGCTCAGCTGGCAATTGTCAAGCAGATGAGCAGACAGTAATCACGCAGCTCAGCAGGCCCAGATCACGTGACTGAGCATGCACTGTTCACGTGGCTGATCATACACTGATCACGTGATGATCATGCACTGATCACTTGGATATCATGCACTGATCACGTGGCTGATCATACACTGTTCACGTGTCTGACCATGCACTGATCACGTGGCTGATCATACACTGCTCACGTAACTGATCATGCACTGATCACGTGGCTATCATGCACTGATCACGTGGCTGAACATGCACTGTTCACGTGGCTGATCACACACCTGTCACGTGACATATCATGCACTGATCACGTGGCACTCATGCACTGATCACGTGGCTGATCATACTCTGCTCACGTAACTCATGCACACATCACGTGGCTATCATGCACTGCTCACGTGGCTCGTCATGGAATGATCACGTAGCTACCATATACTGGTCACGTGACTGATCATGCACTGATCACGTAAATGATCATGCACTGTTCACGTGACTGATCATGTACTGATCACGTGACTGATCATGCACTGATCACGTGGCTATCATGCTCTGCTCACGTGGCTCATGCACACATCACGTGGCTATCATGCACTGATCACGTGGCTGATCATGCACTGATCACGTAGCAACCATGCACTGATCACGTGACTGATCATGCACTGATCACGTGACTGATCATGCACTGATCACGTGGCTGATCATGCACTGATCACGTGATGATCATGCACTGATCACGTGGATATCATGCACTGATCACGTGGCTGATCATGCACTGATCACGTGACTGATCATGCACTGATCACGTGGCTGATCATGCACTGATCACGTGACTGATCATGCACTGATCACGTGGCTATCATGCACTGATCACGTGGCTGATCATGCACTGATCACGTGGCTGATCATGCACTGTCACGTGACTATCATGCACTGATCACGTGGCACTCATGCACTGATCACGTGGCTGATCATACACTGATCACGTAACTCATGCACTGATCACGTGGCTATCATGCACTGATCACGTGGCTGATCATGCAATGATCACGTAGCTACCATATACTGGTCACGTGACTGATCATGCACTGATCACGTGAATGATCATGCACTGATCACGTGACTGATCATGCACTGATCACGTGACTGATCATGCACTGATCACGTGGCTATCATGCACTGCTCACGTGGCTGATCATGCACTGATCACGTAGCCCATGTACTGTCACGTGACTGATCATGCACTGATCACGTGATTGATCATGCACTGATCACGTGGCTGATCATGCACTGATCACGTGGCTGATCACACACTGATCACGTGACTGATCATGCACTGATCACGTGGCTGATCATGCACTGATCACGTGGCTGATCATGCACTGATCACGTGGCTATCATGCACTGATCACGTGGCTGATCATGCACTGATCACGTAGCTACCATGCACTGATCACGTGACTGATCATGCACTGATCACGTAATTGATCATGCACTGATCACGTGGCTGATCATGCACTGATCACGTGGCTGATCACACTGATCACGTGACTGATCATGCACTGATCACGTGACTGATCATGCACTGATCACGTGGCTATCATGCACTGATCACGTGGATATCATGCACTGATCACGTGGCTGATCACACACTATCACGTGACTGATCATGCACTGATCACGTGGCTATCATGCACTGATCACGTGGCTATCATGCACTGATCACGTGGCTGATCATGCAATGATCACGGAGCTGCCATGCACTGATCACGTGACTGATCATGCACTGATCACGTGATTGATCATGCACTGATCACGTGACTGATCATGCACTGATCACGTGACTGATCATGCACTGATCACGTGACTGATCATGCACTGATCACGTGGCTATCATGCACTGATCACGTGGCTGATCATGCACTGATCACGCAGCTACCATGCACTGTCACGTGACTGATCATGCACTGATCACATAATTGATCATGCACTGATCACGTGGCTTATCATGCACTGATCATGTGACTGATCATGTGCTGATCATGTTTGGTGTCATACACTGATCATGTGCCTCTGGAGGCAATGAACATAGAGCTGAGTAGGCAGGAATCAGTCAGCAGGCTATAATCATGGAACTCACCTCTGAGAAATCATGCTGCTCAGCTGGCAATAATCAAGTAGATGAGCAGGCAGGAATTACGCAGCACAGGTGGCAATTGTCAAGCAGATGACAGGCAGGAATCGTGCAGCTCAGCTGGCAATTGTCAAGCAGATGAGCAGACAGTAATCACGCAGCTCAGCAGGCCCTGATCACGTGACTGAGCATGCACTGTTCACGTGGCTGATCACACACTGATCACGTGACTGATCATGCACTGATCACGTGACTGATCATGCACTGATCACGTGGCTATCATGCACTGATCACGTGGCTGATCATGCACTGATCACGTGCCTGATCATGCACTGATCACGTGGCTGATCATGCACTGATCACGTGACTGATCATGCACTGATCACGTGGCTGATCATGCACTGATCACGTGGCTATCATGCACTGATCACGTGGCTGATCATGCACTGATCACGTGGCTATCATGCACTGATCACGTGACTGATCATGCACTGATCACGTGACTGATCATGCACTGATCACGTGACTGATCATGCACTGATCACGTGGCTATCATGCACTGCTCACGTGGCTGATCATGCATGATCACGCAGCTACCATGTACTGGTCACATGACTGATCATGCACTGATCACGTGACTGATCATGCAGTGATCACGTGGCTATCATGCACTACTCACGTGGCTGATCATGCAATGATCATGTAGCTACCATGTACAGGTCACGTGAATGATCATACACCCATCAGGTGACTGATCATGCACTGATCACGTGGCTATCATGCACTGATCACGAGACTGATCATGCACTGATCACGTCTATATCATGCACTGATCACATGACTGCCCATGCACTGATCACGTGGATGATCATACACTAATCATGTGACAGATCATGCACTGATCACGTGGCTGATCATGCACTGATACCGTGACTGAGCATGGACTGATCACATGACTATCATGTAGTGATCACGTGACTTAATGGCGCTGATCATGTGACTGATCATGCGCTGATCATGTTTGCTATCATACACTGATCATGTGCCTCTGGAGGCAATAAACAAAGAGCTGAGTAGGCACGAATCAAACAGTCAGCAGGCAATAATCATGGAACTCAGGTGTGAGGAATCATGCTGCTCAGCTGGCAATAATCAAGCAGCTGAGCAGGCAGGAATTACGCAGCACAGCTGGCAATTGTCAAGCAGATGACAGGCAGGAATCGTGCAGCTCAGCTGGCAATTGTCAAGCAGATGAGCAGACAGTAATCACGCAGCTCAGCAGGCCCAGATCACGTGACTGAGCATGCACTGTTCACGTGGCTGATCATACACTGATCACGTGATGATCATGCACTGATCACTTGGATATCATGCACTGATCACGTGGCTGATCATACACTGTTCACGTGTCTGACCATGCACTGATCACGTGGCTGATCATACACTGCTCACGTAACTGATCATGCACTGATCACGTGGCTATCATGCACTGATCACGTGGCTGAACATGCACTGTTCACGTGGCTGATCACACACCTGTCACGTGACATATCATGCACTGATCACGTGGCACTCATGCACTGATCACGTGGCTGATCATACTCTGCTCACGTAACTCATGCACACATCACGTGGCTATCATGCACTGCTCACGTGGCTCGTCATGGAATGATCACGTAGCAACCATATACTGGTCACGTGACTGATCATGCAAAGATCACGTAAATGATCATGCACTGTTCACGTGACTGATCATGTACTGATCACGTGACTGATCATGCACTGATCACGTGGCTATCATGCTCTGCTCACGTGGCTGATCATGCAATGATCACGTAGCAACCATGTACTGGTCACGTGACTGATCATGCACTGATCACGTAATTGATCCTGCACTGATCACGTGGCTCATCATGCACTGATCACGTGGCTGATCACACATGTATCACGTGACTGATCATGCACTGATCACGTGGCTCTCATGCACTGATCACGTGGCTGTCATGCACTGATCACGTGGATATCATGCACTGATCACGTGGCTGATCACACACGTATCACATGACTGATCATGCACTGATCACGTGGCTATCATGCACTGATCACGTGGCTATCATGCACTGATCACGTGGCTGATCATGCAATGATCACGTAGCTACCATGTACTGGTCACGTGACTGATCATGCACTGATCACGTAATTGATCATGCACTGATCACGTGGCTGATCATGCACTGATCACGTGGCTGATCATGCACTGATCACGTGACTGATCATGCACTGATCACGTGACTGATCATGCACTGATCACGTGGCTATCATGCACTGATCACGTGGCTGACATGCACTGATCACGTGCCTGATCATGCACTGATCACGTGGCTGATCATGCACTGATCACGTGGCTGATCATGCACTGATCACGTGGCTGATCATGCACTGATCACGTGGCTATCATGCACTGGTCACGTGACTGATCATGCACTGATCACGTGACTGATCATGCACTGATCACGTGGCTATCATGCACTGATCACGTGACTGATCATGCACTGATCACGGGCTATATCATGCACTGATCACATGACTGATCATGCACTGATCACGTGGATGATCATACACTGATCAGGTGACTGATCATGCACTGATCACGTGGCTATCATGCACTGATCACGAGACTGATCATGCACTGATCACGTCTATATCATGCACTGATCACATGACTGCCCATGCACTGATCACGTGGATGATCATACACTAATCTTGTGACAGATCATGCACTGATCACGTGGCTGATCATGCACTGATACCGTGACTGAGCATGGACTGATCACATGACTATCATGTAGTGATCACGTGACTTAATGGCGCTGATCATGTGACTGATCATGCGCTGATCATGTTTGCTATCATACACTGATCATGTGCCTCTGGAGGCAATAAACAAAGAGCTGAGTAGGCATGAATCAAACAGTCAGCAGGCAATAATCATGGAACTCAGGTGTGAGGAATCATGCTGCTCAGCTGGCAATAATCAAGCAGCTGAGCAGGCAGGAATTACGCAGCACAGCTGGCAATTGTCAAGCAGATGACAGGCAGGAATCGTGCAGCTCAGCTGGCAATTGTCAAGCAGATGAGCAGACAGTAATCACGCAGCTCAGCAGGCCCAGATCACGTGACTGAGCATGCACTGTTCACGTGGCTGATCATACACTGATCACGTGATGATCATGCACTGATCACGTGGATATCATGCACTGATCACGTGGCTGATCATGCACTGATCACGTGCTACCATGCACTGATCACGTGACTGATCATGCACTGATCACGTAACTGATCATGCACTGATCACGTGGATCATGCACTGATCACGTGGCTGATCACACATGATCACGTGACTGATCATGCACTGATCACGTGGCTATCATGCACTGATCACGTGGCTATCATGCACTGATCACGTGGCTGATCATGCACTGATCACGTGGCTGATCATGCACTGATCACGTGACTGATCATGCACTGATCACGTGGCTATCATGCACTGATCACGTGGCTGATCATGCACTGATCACGTAGCAACCATGTACTGGTCACGTGACTGATCATGCACTGATCACGTAATTGATCATGCACTGATCACGTGGCTCATCATGCACTGATCACGTGGCTGATCACACATGATCACGTGACTGATCATGCACTGATCACGTGGCTGATCATGCACTGATCACGTGGCTATCATGCACTGATCACGTGGCTGATCATGCACTGATCACGTGACTGATCATGCACTGATCACGTGACTGATCATGCACTGATCACGTGGCTATCATGCACTGATCACGTGGCTGATCATGCACTGATCACGCAGCTATCATGCACTGATCACGTGACTGATCATGCACTGATCACGTGACTGATCATGCACTGATCACGTGGCTGATCATGCACTGATCACGTGGCTATCATGCACTGATCACGTGGCTGATCATGCATGATCACGCAGCTATCATGCACTGATCACGTGACTGATCATGCACTGATCACGTGACTGATCATGCACTGATCACGTGGCTGATCATGCACTGATCACGTGGCTGATCATGCACTGATCACGTAGCTATCATGCACTGATCACGTGACTGATCATGCACTGATCACGTGACTGATCATGCACTGATCACGTGGCTATCATGCACTGATCACGTGGCTGATCATGCACTGATCACGTGACTCATGCACTGATCACGTGGCTATCATGCACTGATCACGTGGCTGATCATGCACTGATCACGTAGCTACCATATACTGATCACGTGACTGATCATGCACTGATCACGTGGCTGATCATGCACTGATCACGTGACTGATCATGCACTGATCACGTGACTGATCATGCACTGATCACGTGGCTATCATGCACTGATCACGTGGCTGATCATGCACTGATCACGTAGCAACCATGCACTGATCACGTGACTGATCATGCACTGATCACGTGACTGATCATGCACTGATCACGTGACTGATCATGCACTGATCACGTGGCTATCATGCACTGATCACGTGGCTGATCATGCATGATCACGCAGCTACCATGTACTGGTCACATGACTGATCATGCACTGATCACGTGACTGATCATGCACTGATCACGTGGCTATCATGCACTACTCACGTGGCTGATCATGCAATGATCATGTAGCTACCATGTACAGGTCACGTGAATGATCATACACCCATCAGGTGACTGATCATGCACTGATCACGTGGCTATCATGCACTGATCACGTGACTGATCATGCACTGATCACGTCTATATCATGCACTGATCACATGACTGATCATGCACTGATCACGTGGCTGATCATGCACTGATCACGTGACTGAGCATGGACTGATCACATGACTATCATGTAGTGATCACGTGACTTAATGGCGCTGATCATGTGACTGATCATGCACTGATCATGTTTGCTATCATACACTGATCATGTGCCTCTGGAGGCAATAAACAAAGAGCTGAGTAGGCACGAATCAAACAGTCAGCAGGCAATAATCATGGAACTCAGGTGTGAGGAATCATGCTGCTCAGCTGGCAATAATCAAGCAGCTGAGCAGGCAGGAATTACGCAGCACAGCTGGCAATTGTCAAGCAGATGACAGGCAGGAATCGTGCAGCTCAGCTGGCAATTGTCAAGCAGATGAGCAGACAGTAATCACGCAGCTCAGCAGGCCCTGATCACGTGACTGAGCATGCACTGTTCACGTGGCTGATCATGCACTGATCACGTGGCTGATCATGCACTGATCACGTGGCTATCATGCACTGATCACGTGACTGATCATGCACTGATCACGTGACTGATCATGCACTGATCACGTGGCTATCATGCACTGATCACGTGGCTGATCATGCACTGATCACGTGGCTATCATGCACTGATCACGTGACTGATCATGCACTGATCACGTGGCTGATCATGCACTGATCACGTGGCTGATCATGCACTGATCACGTGGCTGATCACACATGATCACGTGACTGATCATGCACTGATCACGTGGCTATCATGCACTGATCACGTGACTGATCATGCACTGATCACGTCTATATCATGCACTGATCACGTGACTGATCATGCACTGATCACGTGGCTGATCATGCACTGATCACGTGACTGATCATGCACTGATCACGTGGCTGATCATGCACTGATCACGTGGCTGATCATGCACTGATCACGTGACTGATCATGCACTGATCACGTGACTGATCATGCACTGATCACGTGGCTATCATGCACTGATCACGTGGCTGATCATGCATGATCACGCAGCTACCATGTACTGGTCACATGACTGATCATGCACTGATCACGTGACTGATCATGCACTGATCACGTGGCTATCATGCACTACTCACGTGGCTGATCATGCAATGATCATGTAGCTACCATGTACAGGTCACGTGAATGATCATACACCCATCAGGTGACTGATCATGCACTGATCACGTGGCTATCATGCACTGATCACGAGACTGATCATGCACTGATCACGTCTATATCATGCACTGATCACATGACTGCCCATGCACTGATCACGTGGATGATCATACACTAATCATGTGACAGATCATGCACTGATCACGTGGCTGATCATGCACTGATACCGTGACTGAGCATGGACTGATCACATGACTATCATGTAGTGATCACGTGACTTAATGGCGCTGATCATGTGACTGATCATGCGCTGATCATGTTTGCTATCATACACTGATCATGTGCCTCTGGAGGCAATAAACAAAGAGCTGAGTAGGCACGAATCAAACAGTCAGCAGGCAATAATCATGGAACTCAGGTGTGAGGAATCATGCTGCTCAGCTGGCAATAATCAAGCAGCTGAGCAGGCAGGAATTACGCAGCACAGCTGGCAATTGTCAAGCAGATGACAGGCAGGAATCGTGCAGCTCAGCTGGCAATTGTCAAGCAGATGAGCAGACAGTAATCACGCAGCTCAGCAGGCCCAGATCACGTGACTGAGCATGCACTGTTCACGTGGCTGATCATACACTGATCACGTGATGATCATGCACTGATCACTTGGATATCATGCACTGATCACGTGGCTGATCATACACTGTTCACGTGTCTGACCATGCACTGATCACGTGGCTGATCATACACTGCTCACGTAACTGATCATGCACTGATCACGTGGCTATCATGCACTGATCACGTGGCTGATCATGCACTGATCACGTGGCTATCATGCACTGATCACGTGACTGATCATGCACTGATCACGTGGCTGATCATGCACTGATCACGTGGCTGATCATGCACTGATCACGTGGCTGATCACACATGATCACGTGACTGATCATGCACTGATCACGTGGCTATCATGCACTGATCACGTGGCTATCATGCACTGATCACGTGGCTGATCATGCACTGATCACGTGACTGATCATGCACTGATCACGTGACTGATCATGCACTGATCACGTGGCTATCATGCACTGCTCACGTGGCTGATCATGCAATGATCACGTAGCTACCATGTACTGGTCACGTGACTGATCATGCACTGATCACGTGGCTGATCATGCACTGATCACGTGGCTGATCATGCACTGATCACGTGACTGATCATGCACTGATCACGTCTATATCATGCACTGATCACATGACTGCCCATGCACTGATCACGTGGATGATCATACACTGATCATGTGACAGATCATGCACTGATCACGTGGCTGATCATGCACTGATACCGTGACTGAGCATGGACTGATCACATGACTATCATGTAGTGATCACGTGACTTAATGGCGCTGATCATGTGACTGATCATGCGCTGATCATGTTTGCTATCATACACTGATCATGTGCCTCTGGAGGCAATAAACAAAGAGCTGAGTAGGCACGAATCAAACAGTCAGCAGGCAATAATCATGGAACTCAGGTGTGAGGAATCATGCTGCTCAGCTGGCAATAATCAAGCAGCTGAGCAGGCAGGAATTATGCAGCACAGCTGGCAATTGTCAAGCAGATGACAGGCAGGAATCGTGCAGCTCAGCTGGCAATTGTCAAGCAGATGAGCAGACAGTAATCACGCAGCTCAGCAGGCCCTGATCACGTGACTGAGCATGCACTGTTCACGTGGCTGATCATACACTGATCACGTGATGATCATGCACTGATCACGTGGATATCATGCACTGATCACGTGGCTGATCATACACTGATCACGTGTCTGACCATGCACTGATCACGTGGCTGATCATACACTGATCACGTAACTGATCATGCACTGATCACGTGGCTATCATGCACTGATCACGTGGCTGAACATGCACTGATCACGTGGCTGATCACACACTGTCACGTGACATATCATGCACTGATCACGTGGCACTCATGCACTGATCACGTGGCTGATCATACACTGCTCACGTAACTCATGCACACATCACGTGGCTATCATGCACTGCTCACGTGGCTGATCATGCAATGATCACGTAGCTACCATGTACTGGTCACGTGACTGATCATGCACTGATCACGTAACTGATCATGCACTGATCACGTGGCTGATCATGCACTGATCACGTGACTGATCATGCACTGATCACGTGGCTATCATGCACTGATCACGTGGCTGATCATGCACTGATCACGTGTCTGACCATGCACTGATCACGTGGCTGATCATGCACTGATCACGTAACTGATCATGCACTGATCACGTGGCTATCATGCACTGATCACGTGGCTGATCATGCACTGATCACGTGGCTGATCACACACTGTCACGTGACTATCATGCACTGATCACGTGGCACTCATGCACTGATCACGTGGCTGATCATACACTGATCACGTGACTCATGCACACATCACGTGGCTATCATGCACTGATCACGTGGCTGTCATGCAATGATCACGTAGCTACCATATACTGGTCACGTGACTGATCATGCACTGATCACGTGAATGATCATGCACTGATCACGTGACTGATCATGCACTGATCACGTGACTGATCATGCACTGATCACGTGGCTATCATGCACTGCTCACGTGGCTGATCATGCACTGATCACGTAGCAACCATGTACTGTCACGTGACTGATCATGCACTGATCACGTAATTGATCATGCACTGATCACGTGGCTCATCATGCACTGATCACGTGGCTGATCACACATGATCACGTGACTGATCATGCACTGATCACGTGGCTATCATGCACTGATCACGTGGCTATCATGCACTGATCACGTGGCTATCATGCACTGATCACGTGGCTGATCATGCACTGATCACGTGGCTATCATGCACTGATCACGTGACTGATCATGCACTGATCACGTGACTGATCATGCACTGATCACGTGGCTGATCATGCACTGATCACGTGGCTGATCACACTGATCACGTGACTGATCATGCACTGATCACGTGACTGATCATGCACTGATCACGTGGCTATCATGCACTGATCACGTGGCTGATCATGCACTGATCACGTGGCTGATCATGCACTGATCACGTGACTGATCATGCACTGATCACGTGGCTATCATGCACTGATCACGTGGCTATCATGCACTGATCACGTGGCTGATCATGCACTGATCACGTGCTATCATGCACTGATCACGTGACTGATCATGCACTGATCACGTGATTGATCATGCACTGATCACGTGGCTGATCATGCACTGATCACGTGGCTGATCATGCACTATCACGTGACTGATCATGCACTGATCACGTGGCTGATCATGCACTGATCACGTGGCTATCATGCACTGATCACGTGGCTGATCATGCACTGATCACGGAGCTGCCATGCACTGATCACGTGACTGATCATGCACTGATCACGTAATTGATCATGCACTGATCACGTGACTGATCATGCACTGATCACGTGACTGATCATGCACTGATCACGTGACTGATCATGCACTGATCACGTGGCTATCATGCACTGATCACGTGGCTGATCATGCACTGATCACGCAGCTACCATGCACTGTCACGTGACTGATCATGCACTGATCACGTAATTGATCATGCACTGATCACGTGGCTTATCATGCACTGATCATGTGACTGATCATGCACTGATCATGTTTGGTGTCACACACTGATCATGTGCCTATGGAGGCAATGAACATAGAGCTGAGTAGGCACGAATCAGTCAGCAGGCTATAATCATGGAACTCACCTCTGAGAAATCATGCTGCTCAGCTGGCAATAATCAAGTAGATGAGCAGGCAGGAATTACGCAGCACAGGTGGCAATTGTCAAGCAGCTGACAGGCAGGAATCGTGCAGCTCAGCTGGCAATTGTCAAGCAGATGAGCAGACAGTAATCACGCAGCTCAGCAGGCCCTGATCACGTGACTGATCATGCACTGATCACGTGGCTGATCATACACTGATCACGTGACTGATCATGCACTGATCACGTGACTGATCATGCACTGATCACGTGGCTATCATGCACTGATCACGTGGCTGACATACACTGATCACGTGCCTGATCATGCACTGATCACGTGGCTGATCATGCACTGATCACGTGACTGATCATGCACTGATCACGTGTCTGATCATGCACTGATCACGTGGCTATCATGCACTGCTCACGTGGCTGATCATGCATGATCACGCAGCTACCATGTACTGGTCACATGACTGATCATGCACTGATCACGTGACTGATCATGCAGTGATCACGTGGCTATCATGCACTACTCACGTGGCTGATCATGCAATGATCATGTAGCTACCATGTACAGGTCACGTGAATGATCATACACCCATCAGGTGACTGATCATGCACTGATCACGTGGCTATCATGCACTGATCACGAGACTGATCATGCACTGATCACGTCTATATCATGCACTGATCACATGACTGCCCATGCACTGATCACGTGGATGATCATACACTAATCATGTGACAGATCATGCACTGATCACGTGGCTGATCATGCACTGATACCGTGACTGAGCATGGACTGATCACATGACTATCATGTAGTGATCACGTGACTTAATGGCGCTGATCATGTGACTGATCATGCGCTGATCATGTTTGCTATCATACACTGATCATGTGCCTCTGGAGGCAATAAACAAAGAGCTGAGTAGGCACGAATCAAACAGTCAGCAGGCAATAATCATGGAACTCAGGTGTGAGGAATCATGCTGCTCAGCTGGCAATAATCAAGCAGCTGAGCAGGCAGGAATTACGCAGCACAGCTGGCAATTGTCAAGCAGATGACAGGCAGGAATCGTGCAGCTCAGCTGGCAATTGTCAAGCAGATGAGCAGACAGTAATCACGCAGCTCAGCAGGCCCAGATCACGTGACTGAGCATGCACTGTTCACGTGGCTGATCATACACTGATCACGTGATGATCATGCACTGATCACTTGGATATCATGCACTGATCACGTGGCTGATCATACACTGCTCACGTAACTGATCATGCACTGATCACGTGGCTATCATGCACTGATCACGTGGCTGAACATGCACTGTTCACGTGGCTGATCACACACCTGTCACGTGACATATCATGCACTGATCACGTGGCACTCATGCACTGATCACGTGGCTGATCATACTCTGCTCACGTAACTCATGCACACATCACGTGGCTATCATGCACTGCTCACGTGGCTCGTCATGGAATGATCACGTAGCAACCATATACTGGTCACGTGACTGATCATGCACAGATCACGTAAATGATCACGCACTGTTCACGTGACTGATCATGTACTGATCACGTGACTGATCATGCACTGATCACGTGGCTATCATGCACTGCTCACGTGGCTGATCATGCAATGATCACGTAGCAACCATGTACTGGTCACGTGACTGATCATGCACTGATCACGTAATTGATCATGCACTGATCACGTGGCTCATCATGCACTGATCACGTGGCTGATCACACATGTATCACGTGACTGATCATGCACTGATCACGTGGCTCTCATGCACTGATCACGTGGCTGTCATGCACTGATCACGTGGCTATCATGCACTGATCACGTGGCTGATCACACACGTATCACATGACTGATCATGCACTGATCACGTGGCTATCATGCACTGATCACGTGGCTGATCATGCACTGATCACGTAGCTACCATGTACTGATCACGTGACTGATCATGCACTGATCACGTGATCATGCACTGATCACGTGGCTGATCATGCACTGATCACGTGGCTGATCATGCACTGATCACGTGACTGATCATGCACTGATCACGTGACTGATCATGCACTGATCACGTGGCTATCATGCACTGATCACGTGGCTGACATGCACTGATCACGTGACTGATCATGCACTGATCACGTGACTGATCATGCACTGATCACGTGGCTATCATGCACTACTCACGTGGCTGATCATGCAATGATCACGTAGCTACCATGTACAGGTCACGTGAATGATCATACACCCATCAGGTGACTGATCATGCACTGATCACGTGGCTATCATGCACTGATCACGAGACTGATCATGCACTGATCACGTCTATATCATGCACTGATCACATGACTGCCCATGCACTGATCACGTGGATGATCATACACTAATCATGTGACAGATCATGCACTGATCACGTGGCTGATCATGCACTGATACCGTGACTGAGCATGGACTGATCACATGACTATCATGTAGTGATCACGTGACTTAATGGCGCTGATCATGTGACTGATCATGCGCTGATCATGTTTGCTATCATACACTGATCATGTGCCTCTGGAGGCAATAAACAAAGAGCTGAGTAGGCACGAATCAAACAGTCAGCAGGCAATAATCATGGAACTCAGGTGTGAGGAATCATGCTGCTCAGCTGGCAATAATCAAGCAGCTGAGCAGGCAGGAATTACGCAGCACAGCTGGCAATTGTCAAGCAGATGACAGGCAGGAATCGTGCAGCTCAGCTGGCAATTGTCAAGCAGATGAGCAGACAGTAATCACGCAGCTCAGCAGGCCCAGATCACGTGACTGAGCATGCACTGTTCACGTGGCTGATCATACACTGATCACGTGATGATCATGCACTGATCACTTGGATATCATGCACTGATCACGTGGCTGATCATACACTGTTCACGTGTCTGACCATGCACTGATCACGTGGCTGATCATACACTGCTCACGTAACTGATCATGCACTGATCACGTGGCTATCATGCACTGATCACGTGGCTGATCATGCACTGATCACGTGGCTATCATGCACTGATCACGTGACTGATCATGCACTGATCACGTGGCTGATCATGCACTGATCACGTGGCTGATCATGCACTGATCACGTGGCTGATCACACATGATCACGTGACTGATCATGCACTGATCACGTGGCTATCATGCACTGATCACGTGGCTGATCATGCACTGATCACGTAACTGATCATGCACTGATCACGTGACTGATCATGCACTGATCACGTGACTGATCATGCACTGATCACGTGGCTGATCATGCACTGATCACGTGACTGATCATGCACTGATCACGTGGCATCATGCACTGATCACGTGACTGATCATGCACTGATCACGTGACTGATCATGCACTGATCACGTGGCTATCATGCACTGATCACGTGGCTGATCATGCATGATCACGTGGCTATCATGTACTGATCACGTGACTGATCATGCACTGATCACGTGACTGATCATGCACTGATCACGTGGCTATCATGCACTGATCACGTGGCTGATCATGCACTGATCATGTAGCTACCATGTACTGATCACGTGACTGATCATGCACTGATCACGTGACTGATCATGCACTGATCACGTGGCTATCATGCACTGATCACGTGACTGATCATGCACTGATCACGTCTATATCATGCACTGATCACGTGACTGATCATGCACTGATCACGTGGCTGATCATGCACTGATCACGTGACTGATCATGCACTGATCACGTGGCTATCATGCACTGATCACGTGGCTGATCATGCACTGATCACGTGACTGATCATGCACTGATCACGTGGCTGATCATGCACTGATCACGTGACTGATCATGCACTGATCACGTGACTGATCATGCACTGATCACGTGGCTATCATGCACTGATCACGTGGCTGATCATGCACTGATCACGTGACTGATCATGCACTGATCACGTGGCTGATCATGCACTGATCACGTGGCTGATCATGCACTGATCACGTGGCTGATCACACACTGTCACGTGACTATCATGCACTGATCACGTGGCACTCATGCACTGATCACGTGGCTGATCATACACTGATCACGTGACTGATCATGCACTGATCACGTGGCTATCATGCACTGATCACGTGGCTGTCATGCAATGATCACGTGCTACCATGCACTGATCACGTGACTGATCATGCACTGATCACGTGGCTGATCATGCACTGATCACGTGACTGATCATGCACTGATCACGTGACTGATCATGCACTGATCACGTGGCTATCATGCACTGATCACGTGGCTGATCATGCACTGATCACGTAGCTACCATGCACTGATCACGTGACTGATCATGCACTGATCACGTAATTGATCATGCACTGATCACGTGGCTGATCATGCACTGATCACGTGGCTGATCACACACTATCACGTGACTGATCATGCACTGATCACGTGACTGATCATGCACTGATCACGTGGCTATCATGCACTGATCACGTGGCTATCATGCACTGATCACGTGGCTGATCACACTATCACGTGACTGATCATGCACTGATCACGTGGCTATCATGCACTGATCACGTGACTGATCATGCACTGATCACGTGACTGATCATGCACTGATCACGTGGCTATCATGCACTGATCACGTGGCTGATCATGCACTGATCACGCAGCTACCATGCACTGTCACGTGACTGATCATGCACTGATCACGTGACTGATCATGCACTGATCACGTGGCTTATCATGCACTGATCATGTGACTGATCATGCACTGATCATGTTTGGCGTCATACACTGATCATGTGCCTCTGGAGGCAATGAACATAGAGCTGAGTAGGCACGAATCAGTCAGCAGGCTATAATCATGGAACTCAGCTCTGAGAAATCATGCTGCTCAGCTGGCAATAATCAAGCAGATGAGCAGGCAGGAATTACGCAGCACAGCTGGCAATTGTCAAGAGATGACAGGCAGGAATCGTGCAGCTCAGCTGGCAATTGTCAAGCAGATGAGCAGACAGTAATCACGCAGCTCAGCAGGCCCTGATCACGTGACTGAGCATGCACTGTTCACGTGGCTGATCATACACTGATCACGTGACTGATCATGCACTGATCACGTGACTGATCATGCACTGATCACGTGGCTGATCATGCACTGATCACGTGGCTGATCATGCACTGATCACGTGACTGATCATGCACTGATCACGTGGCTATCATGCACTGATCACGTGGCTGATCATGCACTGATCACGTGGCTATCATGCACTGATCACGTGACTGATCATGCACTGATCACGTGACTGATCATGCACTGATCACGTGGCTTATCATGCACTGATCATGTGACTGATCATGCACTGATCATGTTTGGTGTCATACACTGATCATGTGCCTAGGCAATGAACATAGAGCTGAGTAGGCACGAATCAGTCAGCAGGCTATAATCATGGAACTCTGCTCTGAGAAATCATGCTGCTCAGCTGGCAATAATCAAGTAGATGAGCAGGCAGGAATTACGCAGCACAGGTGGCAATTGTCAAGCAGATGAGCAGACAGTAATCACGCAGCTCAGCAGGCACTGATCACGTGACTGAGCATGCACTGATCACGTGGCTGATCATGCACTGATCACGTGACTGATCATGCACTGATCACGTGGCTATCATGCACTGATCACGTGACTGATCATGCACTGATCACGTGATATCATGCACTGATCACGTGGCTATCATGCACTGATCACGTGGCTGATCATGCACTGATCACGTGACTGATCATGCACTGATCACGTGGCTATCATGCACTGATCACGTGGCTGATCATGCACTGATCACGGGACTGATCATGCACTGATCACGGGCTATCATGCACTGATCACGTGACTGATCATGCACTGATCACGTGGCTGATCATGCACTGATCACGTGACTGATCATGCACTGATCACGTGACTGATCATGCACTGATCACGTGGCTATCATGCACTGATCACGTGGCTATCATGCACTGATCACGTGACTGATCATGCACTGATCACGTGGCTATCATGCACTGATCACGTGGCTGATCATGCACTGATCACGTGACTGATCATGCACTGATCACGTGGCTGATCATGCACTGATCACGTGACTGATCATGCACTGATCACGTGGCTATCATGCACTGATCACGTGGCTATCATGCACTGATCACGTGGCTGATCATGCACTGATCACGTGACTGATCATGCACTGATCACGTGGCTATCATGCACTGATCACGTGGCTGATCATGCACTGATCACGTGACTGATCATGCACTGATCACGTGACTGATCATGCACTGATCACGTGGCTATCATGCACTGATCACGTGGCTGATCATGCACTGATCACGTGACTGATCATGCACTGATCACGTGGCTGATCATGCACTGATCACGTGACTGATCATGCACTGATCACGTGACTGATCATGCACTGATCACGTGGCTATCATGCACTGATCACGTGGCTGATCATGCATGATCACGCAGCTACCATGCACTGATCACGTGACTGATCATGCACTGATCACGTGACTGATCATGCACTGATCACGTGACTGATCATGCACTGATCACGTGGCTATCATGCACTGATCACGTGGCTGATCATGCACTGATCACGTAGCTATCATGCACTGATCACGTGGCTGATCATGCACTGATCACGTGGCTGATCATGCACTGATCACGTGGCTGATCACACACTATCACGTGACTGATCATGCACTGATCACGTGGCTATCATGCACTGATCACGTGACTGATCATGCACTGATCACGTGACTGATCATGCACTGATCACGTGGCTATCATGCACTGATCACGTGGCTGATCATGCACTGATCACGCAGCTACCATGTACTGTCACGTGACTGATCATGCACTGATCACGTGACTGATCATGCACTGATCACGTGGCTTATCATGCACTGATCATGTGACTGATCATGCACTGATCATGTTTGGCTATCATACACTGATCATGTGCCTCTGGAGGCAATGAACAAAGAGCTGAGTAGGCACGAATCAGTCAGCAGGCAATAATCATGGAACTCAGCTGTGAGAAATCATGCTGCTCAGCTGGCAATAATCAAGCAGCTGAGCAGGCAGGAATTACGCAGCACAGCTGGCAATTGTCAAGCAGATGACAGGCAGGAATCGTGCAGCTCAGCTGGCAATTGTCAAGCAGATGAGCAGACAGTAATCACGCAGCTCAGCAGGCCCTGATCACGTGACTGAGCATGCACTGTTCACGTGGCTGATCATACACTGATCACGTGACTGATCATGCACTGATCACGTGACTGATCATGCACTGATCACGTGGCTGATCATGCACTGATCACGTGGCTGATCATGCACTGATCACGTGACTGATCATGCACTGATCACGTGGCTATCATGCACTGATCACGTGGCTGATCATGCACTGATCACGTGGCTATCATGCACTGATCACGTGACTGATCATGCACTGATCACGTGACTGATCATGCACTGATCACGTGGCTTATCATGCACTGATCATGTGACTGATCATGCACTGATCATGTTTGGTGTCATACACTGATCATGTGCCTATGGAGGCAATGAACATAGAGCTGAGTAGGCAGGAATCAGTCAGCAGGCTATAATCATGGAACTCTGCTCTGAGAAATCATGCTGCTGAGCTGGCAATAATCAAGTAGATGAGCAGGCAGGAATTACGCAGCACAGGTGGCAATTGTCAAGCAGATGAGCAGACAGTAATCACGCAGCTCAGCATGCACTGATCACGTGACTGATCATGCACTGATCACGTGGCTGATCACACACTGATCACGTGACTGATCATGCACTGATCACGTGGCTATCATGCACTGATCACGTGACTGATCATGCACTGATCACGTCATATCATGCACTGATCACGTGGCTATCATGCACTGATCACGTGGCTGATCATGCACTGATCACGTGACTGATCATGCACTGATCACGTGGCTATCATGCACTGATCACGTGGCTGATCATGCACTGATCACGGGACTGATCATGCACTGATCACGGGCTATCATGCACTGATCACATGACTGATCATGCACTGATCACGTGGCTGATCATGCACTGATCACGTGACTGATCATGCACTGATCACGTGACTGATCATGCACTGATCACGTGGCTGATCATGCACTGATCACGTGGCTATCATGCACTGATCACGTGACTGATCATGCACTGATCACGTGGCTATCATGCACTGATCACGTGGCTGATCATGCACTGATCACGTGACTGATCATGCACTGATCACGTGGCTGATCATGCACTGATCACGTGACTGATCATGCACTGATCACGTGGCTATCATGCACTGATCACGTGGCTATCATGCACTGATCACGTGGCTGATCATGCACTGATCACGTGACTGATCATGCACTGATCACGTGGCTATCATGCACTGATCACGTGGCTATCATGCACTGATCACGTGGCTGATCATGCACTGATCACGTGACTGATCATGCACTGATCACGTGGCTATCATGCACTGATCACGTGGCTGATCATGCACTGATCACGTGACTGATCATGCACTGATCACGTGACTGATCATGCACTGATCACGTGGCTATCATGCACTGATCACGTGGCTGATCATGCACTGATCACGTGCCTGATCATGCACTGATCACGTGGCTGATCATGCACTGATCACGTGACTGATCATGCACTGATCACGTGACTGATCATGCACTGATCACGTGGCTATCATGCACTGATCACGTGGCTGATCATGCATGATCACGCAGCTACCATGTACTGGTCACGTGACTGATCATGCACTGATCACGTGACTGATCATGCACTGATCACGTGGCTATCATGCACTACTCACGTGGCTGATCATGCACTGATCATGTAGCTACCATGTACAGGTCACGTGAATGATCATGCACTGATCACGTGACTGATCATGCACTGATCACGTCTATATCATGCACTGATCACATGACTGATCATGCACTGATCACGTGGATGATCATACACTGATCATGTGACAGATCATGCACTGATCACGTGGCTGATCATGCACTGACACGTGACTGAGCATGGACTGATCACATGACTATCATGTAGTGATCACGTGACTTAATGGCACTGATCATGTGACTGATCATGCGCTGATCATGTTTGCTATCATACACTGATCATGTGCCTCTGGAGGCAATAAACAAAGAGCTGAGTAGGCACGAATCAAACAGTCAGCAGGCAATAATCATGGAACTCAGGTGTGAGGAATCATGCTGCTCAGCTGGCAATAATCAAGCAGCTGAGCAGGCAGGAATTACGCAGCACAGCTGGCAATTGTCAAGCAGATGACAGGCAGGAATCATGCAGCTCAGCTGGCAATTGTCAAGCAGATGAGCAGACAGTAATCACGCAGCTCAGCAGGCCCTGATCACGTGACTGATCATGCACTGATCACGTGGCTGATCATGCACTGATCACGTGGCTGATCATGCACTGATCACGTGGCTGATCATGCACTGATCACGTGACTGATCATGCACTGATCACGTGACTGATCATGCACTGATCACGTGGCTGATCATGCACTGATCACGTGGCTGATCATGCACTGATCACGTGGCTATCATGCACTGATCACGTGGCTGATCACACACTATCACGTGACTGATCATGCACTGATCACGTGGCTATCATGCACTGATCACGTGGCTATCATGCACTGATCACGTGGCTGATCATGCACTGATCACGTAGCTACCATGCACTGATCACGTGACTGATCATGCACTGATCACGTGACTGATCATGCACTGATCACGTGGCTGATCATGCACTGATCACGTGGCTGATCATGCACTGATCACGTGACTGATCATGCACTGATCACGTGACTGATCATGCACTGATCACGTGGCTATCATGCACTGATCACGTGGCTGATCATGCACTGATCACGTGCCTGATCATGCACTGATCACGTGGCTGATCATGCACTGATCACGTGACTGATCATGCACTGATCACGTGACTGATCATGCACTGATCACGTGGCTATCATGCACTGATCACGTGGCTGATCATGCATGATCACGCAGCTACCATGTACTGATCACGTGACTGATCATGCACTGATCACGTGACTGATCATGCACTGATCACGTGGCTATCATGCACTGATCACGTGACTGATCATGCACTGATCACGTGATGATCATGCACTGATCACGTGGCTATCATGCACTGATCACGTGGCTGATCATGCACTGATCACGTGACTGATCATGCACTGATCACTGGCTATCATGCACTGATCACGTGGCTATCATGCACTGATCACGTGGCTGATCATGCACTGATCACGTGACTGATCATGCACTGATCACGTCTATATCATGCACTGATCACATGACTGATCATGCACTGATCACGTGGATGATCATGCACTGATCATGTGACTGATCATGCACTGATCACGTGGCTATCATGCACTGATCACGTGGCTGATCATGCACTGATCACGTAGCTACCATGCACTGATCACGTGACTGATCATGCACTGATCACGTAATTGATCATGCACTGATCACGTGACTGATCATGCACTGATCACGTGACTGATCATGCACTGATCACGTGACTGATCATGCACTGATCACGTGGCTATCATGCACTGATCACGTGGCTGATCATGCACTGATCACGTAGCTACCATGCACTGATCACGTGACTGATCATGCACTGATCACGTGATTGATCATGCACTGATCACGTGGCTGATCATGCACTGATCACGTGGCTGATCATGCACTGATCACGTGACTGATCATGCACTGATCACGTGACTGATCATGCACTGATCACGTGGCTATCATGCACTGATCACGTGGCTGATCATGCACTGATCACGTGCCTGATCATGCACTGATCACATGACTGATCATGCACTGATCACGTGACTGATCATGCACTGATCACGTGGCTATCATGCACTACTCACGTGGCTGATCATGCAATGATCATGTAGCTACCATGTACTGGTCACGTGACTGATCATACACCCATCAGGTGACTGATCATGCACTGATCACGTGGCTATCATGCACTGATCACGTGGCTGATCATGCACTGATCACGTGCCTGATCATGCACTGATCACGTGACTGATCATGCACTGATCACGTGGCTGATCATGCACTGATCACGTGGCTGATCATGCACTGATACCGTGACTGAGCATGGACTGATCACATGACTATCATGTAGTGATCACGTGACTTAATGGCGCTGATCATGTGACTGATCATGCGCTGATCATGTTTGCTATCATACACTGATCATGTGCCTCTGGAGGCAATAAACAAAGAGCTGAGTAGGCACGAATCAAACAGTCAGCAGGCAATAATCATGGAACTCAGCTGTGAGGAATCATGCTGCTCAGCTGGCAATAATCAAGCAGCTGAGCAGGCAGGAATTACGCAGCACAGCTGGCAATTGTCAAGCAGATGACAGGCAGGAATCGTGCAGCTCAGCTGGCAATTGTCAAGCAGATGAGCAGACAGTAATCACGCAGCTCAGCAGGCCCTGATCACGTGACTGAGCATGCACTGTTCACGTGGCTGATCATACACTGATCACGTGATGATCATGCACTGATCACTTGGATATCATGCACTGATCACGTGGCTGATCATACACTGTTCACGTGTCTGACCATGCACTGATCACGTGGCTGATCATACACTGCTCACGTAACTGATCATGCACTGATCACGTGGCTATCATGCACTGATCACGTGGCTGAACATGCACTGTTCACGTGGCTGATCACACACCTGTCACGTGACATATCATGCACTGATCACGTGGCACTCATGCACTGATCACGTGGCTGATCATACTCTGCTCACGTAACTGATCATGCACACATCACGTGGCTATCATGCACTGCTCACGTGGCTCGTCATGGAATGATCACGTAGCTACCATATACTGGTCACGTGACTGATCATGCACTGATCACGTAAATGATCATGCACTGTTCACGTGACTGATCATGTACTGATCACGTGACTGATCATGCACTGATCACGTGGCTATCATGCACTGCTCACGTGGCTGATCATGCAACGATCACGTAGCAACCATGCACTGATCACGTGACTGATCATGCACTGATCACGTGGCTGATCATGCACTGATCACGTGGCTGATCACACACGTATCACGTGACTGATCATGCACTGATCACGTGGCTATCATGCACTGATCACGTGACTGATCATGCACTGATCACGTGACTGATCATGCACTGATCACGTGGCTATCATGCACTGATCACGTGGCTGATCATGCACTGATCATACAGCTACCATGCACTGTCACGTGACTGATCATGCACTGATCACGTAATTGATCATGCACTGATCACGTGGCTTATCATGCACTGATCATGTGACTGATCATGCACTGATCATGTTTGGCGTCATACACTGATCATGTGCCTCTGGAGGCAATGAACATAGAGCTGAGTAGGCACGAATCAGTCAGCAGGCTATAATCATGGAACTCAGCTCTGAGAAATCATGCTGCTCAGCTGGCAATAATCAAGCAGATGAGCAGGCAGGAATTACGCAGCACAGGTGGCAATTGTCAAGAGATGACAGGCAGGAATCGTGCAGCTCAGCTGGCAATTGTCAAGCAGATGAGCAGACAGTAATCACGCAGCTCAGCAGGCCCTGATCACGTGACTGAGCATGCACTGATCACGTGGCTGATCATACACTGATCACGTGACTGATCATGCACTGATCACGTGACTGATCATGCACTGATCACGTGGCTATCATGCACTGATCACGTGGCTGATCATGCACTGATCACGTGACTGATCATGCACTGATCACGTGGCTATCATGCACTGATCACGTGGCTGATCATGCACTGATCACTGGCTACCATGCACTGATCACGTGACTGATCATGCACTGATCACGTGACTGATCATGCACTGATCACGTGGCTTATCATGCACTGATCATGTGACTGATCATGTGCTGATCATGTTTGGTGTCATACACTGATCATGTGCCTCTGGAGGCAATGAACAAAGAGCTGAGTAGGCACGAATCAGTCAGCAGGCTATAATCATGGAACTCAGCTCTGAGAAATCATGCTGCTCAGCTGGCAATAATCAAGCAGATGAGCAGGCAGGAATTACGCAGCACAGGTGGCAATTGTCAAGCAGATGAGCAGACAGTAATCACGCAGCTCAGCAGGCACTGATCACGTGACTGAGCATGCACTGATCACGTGGCTGATCACACACTGATCACGTGACTGATCATGCACTGATCACGTGGCTGATCATGCACTGATCACGTGATTGATCATGCACTGATCACGTCATATCATGCACTGATCACGTGGCTATCATGCACTGATCACGTGGCTGATCATGCACTGATCACGTGACTGATCATGCACTGATCACGTGGCTATCATGCACTGATCACGTGGCTGATCATGCACTGATTCGGGACTGATCATGCACTGATCACGGGCTATCATGCACTGATCACATGACTGATCATGCACTGATCACGTGGCTGATCATGCACTGATCACGTGACTGATCATGCACTGATCACGTGACTGATCATGCACTGATCACGTGGCTATCATGCACTGATCACGTGGCTATGCACTGATCACGTGATCATGCACTGATCACGTGGCTGATCATGCACTGATCACGTGACTGATCATGCACTGATCACGTGGCTGATCATGCACTGATCACGTGACTGATCATGCACTGATCACGTGGCTATCATGCACTGATCACGTGGCTATCATGCACTGATCACGTGGCTGATCATGCACTGATCACGTGACTGATCATGCACTGATCACGTGGCTATCATGCACTGATCACGTGGCTGATCATGCACTGATCACGTGACTGATCATGCACTGATCACGTGACTGATCATGCACTGATCACGTGGCTATCATGCACTGATCACGTGGCTGATCATGCACTGATCACGTGGCTGATCATGCACTGATCACGTGGCTGATCATGCACTGATCACGTGACTGATCATGCACTGATCACGTGACTGATCATGCACTGATCACGTGGCTATCATGCACTGATCACGTGGCTGATCATGCATGATCACGCAGCTACCATGTACTGGTCACATGACTGATCATGCACTGATCACGTGACTGATCATGCACTGATCACGTGGCTATCATGCACTACTCACGTGGCTGATCATGCAATGATCATGTAGCTACCATGTACTGGTCACGTGACTGATCATGCACCCATCAGGTGACTGATCATGCACTGATCACGTCTATATCATGCACTGATCACATGACTGCCCATGCACTGATCACGTGGATGATCATACACTAATCATGTGACAGATCATGCACTGATCACGTGGCTGATCATGCACTGACACTGTGACTGAGCATGGACTGATCACATGACTATCATGTAGTGATCACGTGACTTAATGGCGCTGATCATGTGACTGATCATGCGCTGATCATGTTTGCTATCATACACTGATCATGTGCCTCTGGAGGCAATAAACAAAGAGCTGAGTAGGCACGAATCAAACAGTCAGCAGGCAATAATCATGGAACTCAGCTGTGAGGAATCATGCTGCTCAGCTGGCAATAATCAAGCAGCTGAGCAGGCAGGAATTACGCAGCACAGCTGGCAATTGTCAAGCAGATGACAGGCAGGAATCATGCAGCTCAGCTGGCAATTGTCAAGCAGATGAGCAGACAGTAATCACGCAGCTCAGCAGGCCCTGATCACGTGACTGATCATGCACTGATCACGTGGCTGATCATGCACTGATCACGTGGCTGATCATGCACTGATCACGTGGCTGATCATGCACTGATCACGTGACTGATCATGCACTGATCACGTGCTGATCATGCACTGATCACGTGGCTGATCATGCACTGATCACGTGGCTGATCATGCACTGATCACGTGGCTATCATGCACTGATCACGTGGCTGATCACACACTATCACATGACTGATCATGCACTGATCACGTGGCTATCATGCACTGATCACGTGGCTATCATGCACTGATCACGTGGCTGATCATGCAATGATCACGTAGCTACCATGCACTGGTCACGTGACTGATCATGCACTGATCACGTAATTGATCATGCACTGATCACGTGGCTGATCATGCACTGATCACGTGGCTGATCATGCACTGATCACGTGACTGATCATGCACTGATCACGTGACTGATCATGCACTGATCACGTGGCTATCATGCACTGATCACGTGGCTGACATACACTGATCACGTGCCTGGTCATGCACTGATCACGTGGCTGATCATGCACTGATCACGTGACTGATCATGCACTGATCACGTGTCTGATCATGCACTGATCACGTGGCTATCATGCACTGCTCACGTGGCTGATCATGCCATGATCACGCAGCTACCATGTACTGGTCACATGACTGATCATGCACTGATCACGTGACTGATCATGCACTGATCACGTGGCTATCATGCACTACTCACGTGGCTGATCATGCAATGATCATGTAGCTACCATGTACAGGTCACGTGAATGATCATACACCCATCAGGTGACTGATCATGCACTGATCACGTGGCTATCATGCACTGATCACGAGACTGATCATGCACTGATCACGTCTATATCATGCACTGATCACATGACTGCCCATGCACTGATCACGTGGATGATCATACACTAATCTTGTGACAGATCATGCACTGATCACGTGGCTGATCATGCACTGATACCGTGACTGAGCATGGACTGATCACATGACTATCATGTAGTGATCACGTGACTTAATGGCGCTGATCATGTGACTGATCATGCGCTGATCATGTTTGCTATCATACACTGATCATGTGCCTCTGGAGGCAATAAACAAAGAGCTGAGTAGGCACGAATCAAACAGTCAGCAGGCAATAATCATGGAACTCAGCTGTGAGGAATCATGCTGCTCAGCTGGCAATAATCAAGCAGCTGAGCAGGCAGGAATTACGCAGCACAGCTGGCAATTGTCAAGCAGATGACAGGCAGGAATCGTGCAGCTCAGCTGGCAATTGTCAAGCAGATGAGCAGACAGTAATCACGCAGCTCAGCAGGCCCTGATCACGTGACTGAGCATGCACTGTTCACGTGGCTGATCATACACTGATCACGTGATGATCATGCACTGATCACTTGGATATCATGCACTGATCACGTGGCTGATCATACACTGTTCACGTGTCTGACCATGCACTGATCACGTGGCTGATCATACACTGCTCACGTAACTGATCATGCACTGATCACGTGGCTATCATGCACTGATCACGTGGCTGAACATGCACTGTTCACGTGGCTGATCACACACCTGTCACGTGACATATCATGCACTGATCACGTGGCACTCATGCACTGATCACGTGGCTGATCATACTCTGCTCACGAACTCATCATGCACACATCACGTGGCTATCATGCACTGCTCACGTGGCTCGTCATGGAATGATCACGTAGCTACCATATACTGGTCACGTGACTGATCATGCACAGATCACGTAAATGATCATGCACTGTTCACGTGACTGATCATGCACTGATCACGTGACTGATCATGCACTGATCACGTGGCTGATCATGCACTGATCACGTGGCTGATCATGCACTGATCACGTGGCTGATCATGCACTGATCACGTGGCTGATCATGCACTGATCACGTGACTGATCATGCACTGATCACGTGACTGATCATGCACTGATCACGTGGCTATCATGCACTGATCACGTGGCTGATCATGCACTGATCACGTGACTGATCATGCACTGATCACGTGACTGATCATGCACTGATCACGTGACTGATCATGCACTGATCACGTGGCTGATCATGCACTGATCACGTGGCTGATCATGCACTGATCACGTGACTGATCATGCACTGATCACGTGATGATCATGCACTGATCAGTGGCTATCATGCACTGATCACGTGGCTGATCATGCACTGATCACGTGACTGATCATGCACTGATCACTGGCTATCATGCACTGATCACGTGGCTATCATGCACTGATCACGTGGCTGATCATGCACTGATCACGTGACTGATCATGCACTGATCACGTCTATATCATGCACTGATCACATGACTGATCATGCACTGATCACGTGGATGATCATACACTGATCATGTGACTGATCATGCACTGATCACGTGGCTGATCATGCACTGATCACGTGACTGATCATGCACTGATCACGTGACTGATCATGCACTGATCACGTGGCTATCATGCACTGATCACGTGGCTGATCATGCACTGATCACGTGCATGATCATGCACTGATCACATGACTGATCATGCACTGATCACGTGACTGATCATGCACTGATCACGTGGCTATCATGCACTACTCACGTGGCTGATCATGCAATGATCATGTAGCTACCATGTACTGGTCACGTGACTGATCATACACCCATCAGTGACTGATCATGCACTGATCACGTGGCTATCATGCACTGATCACGTGGCTGATCATGCACTGATCACGTGCCTGATCATGCACTGATCACGTGACTGATCATGCACTGATCACGTGGCTATCATGCACTGATCACGTGGCTGATCATGCACTGATCACGTGGCTGATCATGCACTGATACCGTGACTGAGCATGGACTGATCACATGACTATCATGTAGTGATCACGTGACTTAATGGCGCTGATCATGTGACTGATCATGCGCTGATCATGTTTGCTATCATACACTGATCATGTGCCTCTGGAGGCAATAAACAAAGAGCTGAGTAGGCACGAATCAAACAGTCAGCAGGCAATAATCATGGAACTCAGCTGTGAGGAATCATGCTGCTCAGCTGGCAATAATCAAGCAGCTGAGCAGGCAGGAATTACGCAGCACAGCTGGCAATTGTCAAGCAGATGACAGGCAGGAATCGTGCAGCTCAGCTGGCAATTGTCAAGCAGATGAGCAGACAGTAATCACGCAGCTCAGCAGGCCCTGATCACGTGACTGAGCATGCACTGTTCACGTGGCTGATCATACACTGATCACGTGATGATCATGCACTGATCACTTGGATATCATGCACTGATCACGTGGCTGATCATACACTGTTCACGTGTCTGACCATGCACTGATCACGTGGCTGATCATACACTGCTCACGTAACTGATCATGCACTGATCACGTGGCTATCATGCACTGATCACGTGGCTGATCATGCACTGTTCACGTGGCTGATCACACACCTGTCACGTGACATATCATGCACTGATCACGTGGCACTCATGCACTGATCACGTGGCTGATCATACTCTGCTCACGTAACTGATCATGCACACATCACGTGGCTATCATGCACTGCTCACGTGGCTCGTCATGGAATGATCACGTAGCTACCATATACTGGTCACGTGACTGATCATGCACTGATCACGTAAATGATCATGCACTGTTCACGTGACTGATCATGCACTGATCACGTGACTGATCATGCACTGATCACGTGGCTATCATGCACTGCTCACGTGGCTGATCATGCAACGATCACGTAGCAACCATGTACTGGTCACGTGACTGATCATGCACTGATCACGTAATTGATCATGCACTGATCACGTGGCTCATCATGCACTGATCACGTGGCTGATCACACATGATCACGTGACTGATCATGCACTGATCACGTGGCTATCATGCACTGATCACGTGGCTGATCATGCACTGATCACGTGGCTATCATGCACTGATCACGTGACTGATCATGCACTGATCACGTGACTGATCATGCACTGATCACGTGGCTTATCATGCACTGATCATGTGACTGATCATGCGCTGATCATGTTTGCTGTCATACACTGATCATGTGCCTCTGGAGGCAATGAACAAAGAGCTGAGTAGGCAGGAATCAGTGAGCAGGCAATAATCATGGAACTCAGCTCTGAGAAATCATGCTGCTCAGCTGGCAATAATCAAGTAGATGAGCAGGCAGGATTACGCAGCACAGCTGGCAATTGTCAAGCAGATGACAGGCAGGAATCGTGCAGCTCAGCTGGCAATTGTCAAGCAGATGAGCAGACAGTAATCACGCAGCTCAGCAGGCCACTGATCACGTGACTGAGCATGCACTGTTCACGTGGCTGATCACACACTGATCACGTGACTGATCATGCACTGATCACGTGGCTATCATGCACTGATCACGTGATTGATCATGCACTGATCACGTAATTGTCATGCACTGATCACGTGGCTATCATGCACTGATCACGTGGCTGATCATGCACTGATCACGTGACTGATCATGCACTGATCACGTGGCTATCATGCACTGATCACGTGGCTGATCATGCACTGATCACGGGACTGATCATGCACTGATCACGGCGCTATCATGCACTGACTACATGACTCCACATGCACTGATCACGTGGCTGATCATGCACTGATCACGTGACTGATCATGCACTGATCACGTGACTGATCATGCACTGATCACGTGGCTGATCATGCACTGATCACGTGGCTGATCATGCACTGATCACGTAGCTACCATGCACTGATCACGTGACTGATCATGCACTGATCACGTGGCTGATCATGCACTGATCACGTGACTGATCATGCACTGATCACGTGGCTATCATGCACTGATCACGTGGCTGATCATGCACTGATCACGTGGCTGATCACACACTGTCACGTGACTGATCATGCACTGATCACGTGGCACTCATGCACTGATCACGTGGCTGATCATGCACTGATCACGTACTGATCATGCACTGATCACGTGGCTATCATGCACTGATCACGTGGCTGATCATGCACTGATCACGTAGCTATCATGCACTGATCACGTGACTGATCATGCACTGATCACGTGACTGATCATGCACTGATCACGTGGCTATCATGCACTGATCACGTGACTGATCATGCACTGATCACGTCTATATCATGCACTGATCACGTGACTGATCATGCACTGATCACGTGGCTGATCATGCACTGATCACGTGACTGATCATGCACTGATCACGTGGCTGATCATGCACTGATCACGTGGCTGATCATGTCTGATCACGACTGATCATGCACTGATCACGTGGCTATCATGCACTGATCACGTGGCTGATCATGCACTGATCACGTGGCTATCATGCACTGATCACGTGACTGATCATGCACTGATCACGTGACTGATCATGCACTGATCACGTGACTGATCATGCACTGATCACGTGACTGATCATGCACTGATCACGTGACTGATCATGCACTGATCACGGGACTGATCATGCACTGATCACGTGGCTGATCATGCACTGATCACGTGACTGATCATGCACTGATCACGTGCTGATCATGCACTGATCACGTGGCTATCATGCACTGATCACGTGGCTGATCATGCACTGATCACGCAGCTACCATGCACTGATCACGTGGCTGATCATGCACTGATCACGTGACTGATCATGCACTGATCACGTGGCTATCATGCACTATCACGTGGCTGATCATGCAATGATCATGTAGCTACCATGTACTGGTCACGTGACTGATCATGCACCCATCACGTGACTGATCATGCACTGATCACGTGGCTATCATGCACTGATCACGTGGCTGATCATGCACTGATCACGTGCCTGGTCATGCACTGATCACGTGACTAATCATGCACTGATCACGTGGCTATCATGCACTGATCACGTGACTGATCATGCACTGATCACGTTGCTGATCATGCACTGATCACGTGGCTATCATGCACTGATCACGTGGCTGATCATGCAATGATCACGCAGCTACCATGTACTGGTCACATGGCTGATCATGCACTGATCACGTGACTGATCATGCACTGATCACGTGGCTATCATGCACTACTCACGTGGCTGATCATGCAATGATCATGTAGCTACCATGTACTGGTCACGTGACTGATCATGCACTGATCAGGTGACTGATCATGCACTGATCACGTGGCTATCATGCACTGATCACGTGGCTGATCATGCACTGATCACGTGGCTGATCATGCACTGATCACGTGACTGATCATGCACTGATCACGTGCTATCATGCACTGATCACGTGGCTGATCATGCACTGATCACGTGGCTGATCATGCACTGATCACGTGGCTATCATGCACTGATGACGTGACTGCGCATGCACTGATCACGTGGCTGATCATGCACTGATCACATGGCTCATCATGCACTGATCACGTGTTTATCAGGCAATGATCAGTGACTGACAGGCGCTGATCATGGGACTGTGCACGCACTGATCACGTGGCTATCATGCACTGATCACGTGACTGCGCATGCACTGATGACGTGGCTGTTCGGGCACTGATCACGTGTTTATCAGGCAGTGATCAGTGACTGACAGGCACTGATCAGGGGACTGTGCACGCACTGATCAGGTGGCTGATCAGGAACTGACCACCTGACCGCGCATGCAGTGATCACGTGGCTGGTCGTTCACTGATCACGTGTTTATCATACGGTGATCACGTGACTGAGAGGCGCTGATCACGTGACTGTGCCGTCAGTGATCACGTGGCTGAGCAGGCACTGATATCGTGACTGAGCATGCACTGATCATGTGCCGGGAGCCGGGGAGGCATTCCACTCTGGACAAAGGTCATGAGGAAGGAGGCTCGGCATACGCAAATGCGGGATCGAGCCTCAGGAGTCCACCCGGATATTCTCGAGCATCTCCCCCAAAAAAACCGGAGTCTGCCTACTGTATTGCTTTGTGCTCTCACCTCTGATTTCACTGGGGGCTGTCCCCACCACCATCTCGCTCTCTCTGTCAAAGAGTTAACTTACAGCTCCAATTCATAAAGTTCCTTGTCATTCTTCCCTTTAACTTCCAGCTGAGTCTCCATCTGGAGCGCGGAACCACCACGCTTACTAATTATGCCTGGGCTGCTAAGACCCACTCGAGAAGGTGTCTAGGGTGAGGCACCTTTCGCTATTCGAGAGGGCGCCTGCGGCCTACGTAAGTGGTGCAAACTTCTTGTCTTGAAGTTTGATTGGTCTTCCGCGTAAACCAAGCTACTCAGTCTCTTTTCTCCACCGAATTTTCCTACTGAGCTCTCCTCATACTATTATTCTTGACATCTCTGATTAGCATATAAATAGTCGCCTAGGCCATCTCTCCTTCGAATACCCTGGATCAGTTGGGGCTGGTCCCCGGCAGGTGGCGACCGAACAGGGACCTCAGGAGGCAATACTCAAAGAGCTGAGCAGACACGAACCACGCAATCAGCAGGCAATAAGCATGGAGCTCAGCAGTGACGAATCATGCTGCTCAACTGGCAATAATCAAGCACGTGACCAGGCAGGAATCACGCAGCTCAGCTGGCAATTGTCAAGCAGATGAGCCGGCAGGAATCACGCAGCTCAGCAGGCCCTGATCACGTGACTCTGCAGGCACTGATCACGTGGCTGATCAAGTCCAGATCACGTGACTGAGCATGCACTGATCACGTGGCTATCATGCACTGATGACGTGACTGCGCATGCACTGATGACGTGGCTGATCATGCACTGATCACATGGCTCATCATGCACTGATCACGTGTTTATCAGGCAATGATCAGTGACTGACAGGCGCTGATCATGGGACTGTGCACGCACTGATCACGTGGCTATCATGCACTGATCACGTGACTGCGCATGCACTGATGACGTGGCTGTTCGGGCACTGATCACGTGTTTATCAGGCAGTGATCAGTGACTGACAGGCGCTGATCAGGGGACTGTGCACGCACTGATCAGGTGGCTGATCAGGAACTGACCACCTGACCGCGCATGCAGTGATCACGTGGCTGGTCGTTCACTGATCACGTGTTTATCATACGGTGATCACGTGACTGAGAGGCGCTGATCACGTGACTGTGCCGTCAGTGATCACGTGGCTGAGCAGGCACTGATATCGTGACTGAGCATGCACTGATCATGTGCCGGGAGCCGGGGAGGCATTCCACTCTGGACAAAGGTCATGAGGAAGGAGGCTCGGCATACGCAAATGCGGGATCGAGCCTCAGGAGTCCACCCGGATATTCTCGAGCATCTCCCCCCAAAAAAACCGGAGTCTGCCTACTGTATTGCTTTGTGCTCTCACCTCTGATTTCACTGGGGGCTGTCCCCCACCACCATCTCGCTCTCTCTGTCAAAGAGTTAACTTACAGCTCCAATTCATAAAGTTCCTTGTCATTCTTCCCTTTAACTTCCAGCTGAGTCTCCATCTGGAGCGCGGAACCCACCACGCTTACTAATTATGCCTGGGCTGCTAAGACCCACTCGAGAAGGTGTCTAGGGTGAGGCACCTTTCGCTATTCGAGAGGCGCCTGCGGCCTACGTAAGTGGTGCAAACTTCTTGTCTTGAAGTTTGATTGGTCTTCCGCGTAAACCAAGCTACTCAGTCTCTTTTCTCCACCGAATTTTCCTACTGAGCTCTCCTCATACTATTATTCTTGACATCTCTGATTAGCATATAAATAGTCGCCTAGGCCATCTCTCCTTCGAATACCCTGGATCAGTTGGGGCTGGTCCCCGGCAGGTGGCGACCGAACAGGGACCTCAGGAGGCAATACTCAAAGAGCTGAGCAGACACGAACCACGCAATCAGCAGGCAATAAGCATGGAGCTCAGCAGTGACGAATCATGCTGCTCAACTGGCAATAATCAAGCACGTGACCAGGCAGGAATCACGCAGCTCAGCTGGCAATTGTCAAGCAGATGAGCCGACAGGAATCACGCAGCTCAGCTGGCAATTGTCATGCAGATGAGCCGGCAGGAATCACGCAGCTCAGCAGGCCCTGATCACGTGACTCTGCAGGCACTGATCACGTGGCTGATCAAGTCCAGATCACGTGACTGAGCATGCACTGATCACGTGGCTATCATGCACTGATGACGTGACTGCGCATGCACTGATGACGTGGCTGATCGGCACTGATCACATGGCTCATCATGCACTGATCACGTGTTTATCAGGCAATGATCAGTGACTGACAGGCGCTGATCATGGGACTGTGCACGCACTGATCACGTGGCTATCATGCACTGATCACGTGACTGCGCATGCACTGATGACGTGGCTGTTCGGGCACTGATCACGTGTTTATCAGGCAGTGATCAGTGACTGACAGGCGCTGATCAGGGGACTGTGCACGCACTGATCAGGTGGCTGATCAGGAACTGACCACCTGACCGCGCATGCAGTGATCACGTGGCTGGTCGTTCACTGATCACGTGTTTATCATACGGTGATCACGTGACTGAGAGGCGCTGATCACGTGACTGTGCCGTCAGTGATCACGTGGCTGAGCAGGCACTGATATCGTGACTGAGCATGCACTGATCATGTGCCGGGAGCCGGGGAGGCATTCCACTCTGGACAAAGGTCATGAGGAAGGAGGCTCGGCATACGCAAATGCGGGATCGAGCCTCAGGAGTCCACCCGGATATTCTCGAGCATCTCCCCCCAAAAAAACCGGAGTCTGCCTACTGTATTGCTTTGTGCTCTCACCTCTGATTTCACTGGGGGCTGTCCCCCACCACCATCTCGCTCTCTCTGTCAAAGAGTTAACTTACAGCTCCAATTCATAAAGTTCCTTGTCATTCTTCCCTTTAACTTCCAGCTGAGTCTCCATCTGGAGCGCGGAACCCACCACGCTTACTAATTATGCCTGGGCTGCTAAGACCCACTCGAGAAGGTGTCTAGGGTGAGGCACCTTTCGCTATTCGAGAGGGCGCCTGCGGCCTACGTAAGTGGTGCAAACTTCTTGTCTTGAAGTTTGATTGGTCTTCCGCGTAAACCAAGCTACTCAGTCTCTTTTCTCCACCGAATTTTCCTACTGAGCTCTCCTCATACTATTATTCTTGACATCTCTGATTAGCATATAAATAGTCGCCTAGGCCATCTCTCCTTCGAATACCCTGGATCAGTTGGGGCTGGTCCCCGGCAGGTGGCGACCGAACAGGGACCTCAGGAGGCAATACTCAAAGAGCTGAGCAGACACGAACCACGCAATCAGCAGGCAATAAGCATGGAGCTCAGCAGTGACGAATCATGCTGCTCAACTGGCAATAATCAAGCACGTGACCAGGCAGGAATCACGCAGCTCAGCTGGCAATTGTCAAGCAGATGAGCCGGCAGGAATCACGCAGCTCAGCAGGCCCTGATCACGTGACTCTGCAGGCACTGATCACGTGGCTGATCAAGTCCAGATCACGTGACTGAGCATGCACTGATCACGTGGCTATCATGCACTGATGACGTGACTGCGCATGCACTGATGACGTGGCTGATCGGGCACTGATCACATGGCTCATCATGCACTGATCACGTGTTTATCAGGCAATGATCAGTGACTGACAGGCGCTGATCATGGGACTGTGCACGCACTGATCACGTGGCTATCATGCACTGATCACGTGACTGCGCATGCACTGATGACGTGGCTGTTCGGGCACTGATCACGTGTTTATCAGGCAGTGATCAGTGACTGACAGGCGCTGATCAGGGGACTGTGCACGCACTGATCAGGTGGCTGATCAGGAACTGACCACCTGACCGCGCATGCAGTGATCACGTGGCTGGTCGTTCACTGATCACGTGTTTATCATACGGTGATCACGTGACTGAGAGGCGCTGATCACGTGACTGTGCCGTCAGTGATCACGTGGCTGAGCAGGCACTGATATCGTGACTGAGCATGCACTGATCATGTGCCGGGAGCCGGGGAGGCATTCCACTCTGGACAAAGGTCATGAGGAAGGAGGCTCGGCATACGCAAATGCGGGATCGAGCCTCAGGAGTCCACCCGGATATTCTCGAGCATCTCCCCCCAAAAAAACCGGAGTCTGCCTACTGTATTGCTTTGTGCTCTCACCTCTGATTTCACTGGGGGCTGTCCCCCACCACCATCTCGCTCTCTCTGTCAAAGAGTTAACTTACAGCTCCAATTCATAAAGTTCCTTGTCATTCTTCCCTTTAACTTCCAGCTGAGTCTCCATCTGGAGCGCGGAACCCACCACGCTTACTAATTATGCCTGGGCTGCTAAGACCCACTCGAGAAGGTGTCTAGGGTGAGGCACCTTTCGCTATTCGAGAGGGCGCCTGCGGCCTACGTAAGTGGTGCAAACTTCTTGTCTTGAAGTTTGATTGGTCTTCCGCGTAAACCAAGCTACTCAGTCTCTTTTCTCCACCGAATTTTCCTACTGAGCTCTCCTCATACTATTATTCTTGACATCTCTGATTAGCATATAAATAGTCGCCTAGGCCATCTCTCCTTCGAATACCCTGGATCAGTTGGGGCTGGTCCCCGGCAGGTGGCGACCGAACAGGGACCTCAGGAGGCAATACTCAAAGAGCTGAGCAGACACGAACCACGCAATCAGCAGGCAATAAGCATGGAGCTCAGCAGTGACGAATCATGCTGCTCAACTGGCAATAATCAAGCACGTGACCAGGCAGGAATCACGCAGCTCAGCTGGCAATTGTCAAGCAGATGAGCCGACAGGAATCACGCAGCTCAGCTGGCAATTGTCATGCAGATGAGCCGGCAGGAATCACGCAGCTCAGCAGGCCCTGATCACGTGACTCTGCAGGCACTGATCACGTGGCTGATCAAGTCCAGATCACGTGACTGAGCATGCACTGATCACGTGGCTATCATGCACTGATGACGTGACTGCGCATGCACTGATGACGTGGCTGATCGGGCACTGATCACATGGCTCATCATGCACTGATCACGTGTTTATCAGGCAATGATCAGTGACTGACAGGCGCTGATCATGGGACTGTGCACGCACTGATCACGTGGCTATCATGCACTGATCACGTGACTGCGCATGCACTGATGACGTGGCTGTTCGGGCACTGATCACGTGTTTATCAGGCAGTGATCAGTGACTGACAGGCGCTGATCAGGGGACTGTGCACGCACTGATCAGGTGGCTGATCAGGAACTGACCACCTGACCGCGCATGCAGTGATCACGTGGCTGGTCGTTCACTGATCACGTGTTTATCATACGGTGATCACGTGACTGAGAGGCGCTGATCACGTGACTGTGCCGTCAGTGATCACGTGGCTGAGCAGGCACTGATATCGTGACTGAGCATGCACTGATCATGTGCCGGGAGCCGGGGAGGCATTCCACTCTGGACAAAGGTCATGAGGAAGGAGGCTCGGCATACGCAAATGCGGGATCGAGCCTCAGGAGTCCACCCGGATATTCTCGAGCATCTCCCCCCAAAAAACCGGAGTCTGCCTACTGTATTGCTTTGTGCTCTCACCTCTGATTTCACTGGGGGCTGTCCCCCACCACCATCTCGCTCTCTCTGTCAAAGAGTTAACTTACAGCTCCAATTCATAAAGTTCCTTGTCATTCTTCCCTTTAACTTCCAGCTGAGTCTCCATCTGGAGCGCGGAACCCACCACGCTTACTAATTATGCCTGGGCTGCTAAGACCCACTCGAGAAGGTGTCTAGGGTGAGGCACCTTTCGCTATTCGAGAGGGCGCCTGCGGCCTACGTAAGTGGTGCAAACTTCTTGTCTTGAAGTTTGATTGGTCTTCCGCGTAAACCAAGCTACTCAGTCTCTTTTCTCCACCGAATTTTCCTACTGAGCTCTCCTCATACTATTATTCTTGACATCTCTGATTAGCATATAAATAGTCGCCTAGGCCATCTCTCCTTCGAATACCCTGGATCAGTTGGGGCTGGTCCCCGGCAGGTGGCGACCGAACAGGGACCTCAGGAGGCAATACTCAAAGAGCTGAGCAGACACGAACCACGCAATCAGCAGGCAATAAGCATGGAGCTCAGCAGTGACGAATCATGCTGCTCAACTGGCAATAATCAAGCACGTGACCAGGCAGGAATCACGCAGCTCAGCTGGCAATTGTCAAGCAGATGAGCCGACAGGAATCACGCAGCTCAGCTGGCAATTGTCATGCAGATGAGCCGGCAGGAATCACGCAGCTCAGCAGGCCCTGATCACGTGACTCTGCAGGCACTGATCACGTGGCTGATCAAGTCCAGATCACGTGACTGAGCATGCACTGATCACGTGGCTATCATGCACTGATGACGTGACTGCGCATGCACTGATGACGTGGCTGATCGGGCACTGATCACATGGCTCATCATGCACTGATCACGTGTTTATCAGGCAATGATCAGTGACTGACAGGCGCTGATCATGGGACTGTGCACGCACTGATCACGTGGCTATCATGCACTGATCACGTGACTGCGCATGCACTGATGACGTGGCTGTTCGGGCACTGATCACGTGTTTATCAGGCAGTGATCAGTGACTGACAGGCGCTGATCAGGGGACTGTGCACGCACTGATCAGGTGGCTGATCAGGAACTGACCACCTGACCGCGCATGCAGTGATCACGTGGCTGGTCGTTCACTGATCACGTGTTTATCATACGGTGATCACGTGACTGAGAGGCGCTGATCACGTGACTGTGCCGTCAGTGATCACGTGGCTGAGCAGGCACTGATATCGTGACTGAGCATGCACTGATCATGTGCCGGGAGCCGGGGAGGCATTCCACTCTGGACAAAGGTCATGAGGAAGGAGGCTCGGCATACGCAAATGCGGGATCGAGCCTCAGGAGTCCACCCGGATATTCTCGAGCATCTCCCCCCAAAAAAACCGGAGTCTGCCTACTGTATTGCTTTGTGCTCTCACCTCTGATTTCACTGGGGGCTGTCCCCCACCACCATCTCGCTCTCTCTGTCAAAGAGTTAACTTACAGCTCCAATTCATAAAGTTCCTTGTCATTCTTCCCTTTAACTTCCAGCTGAGTCTCCATCTGGAGCGCGGAACCCACCACGCTTACTAATTATGCCTGGGCTGCTAAGACCCACTCGAGAAGGTGTCTAGGGTGAGGCACCTTTCGCTATTCGAGAGGGCGCCTGCGGCCTACGTAAGTGGTGCAAACTTCTTGTCTTGAAGTTTGATTGGTCTTCCGCGTAAACCAAGCTACTCAGTCTCTTTTCTCCACCGAATTTTCCTACTGAGCTCTCCTCATACTATTATTCTTGACATCTCTGATTAGCATATAAATAGTCGCCTAGGCCATCTCTCCTTCGAATACCCTGGATCAGTTGGGGCTGGTCCCCGGCAGGTGGCGACCGAACAGGGACCTCAGGAGGCAATACTCAAAGAGCTGAGCAGACACGAACCACGCAATCAGCAGGCAATAAGCATGGAGCTCAGCAGTGACGAATCATGCTGCTCAACTGGCAATAATCAAGCACGTGACCAGGCAGGAATCACGCAGCTCAGCTGGCAATTGTCAAGCAGATGAGCCGGCAGGAATCACGCAGCTCAGCAGGCCCTGATCACGTGACTCTGCAGGCACTGATCACGTGGCTGATCAAGTCCAGATCACGTGACTGAGCATGCACTGATCACGTGGCTATCATGCACTGATGACGTGACTGCGCATGCACTGATGACGTGGCTGATCGGGCACTGATCACATGGCTCATCATGCACTGATCACGTGTTTATCAGGCAATGATCAGTGACTGACAGGCGCTGATCATGGGACTGTGCACGCACTGATCACGTGGCTATCATGCACTGATCACGTGACTGCGCATGCACTGATGACGTGGCTGTTCGGGCACTGATCACGTGTTTATCAGGCAGTGATCAGTGACTGACAGGCGCTGATCAGGGGACTGTGCACGCACTGATCAGGTGGCTGATCAGGAACTGACCACCTGACCGCGCATGCAGTGATCACGTGGCTGGTCGTTCACTGATCACGTGTTTATCATACGGTGATCACGTGACTGAGAGGCGCTGATCACGTGACTGTGCCGTCAGTGATCACGTGGCTGAGCAGGCACTGATATCGTGACTGAGCATGCACTGATCATGTGCCGGGAGCCGGGGAGGCATTCCACTCTGGACAAAGGTCATGAGGAAGGAGGCTCGGCATACGCAAATGCGGGATCGAGCCTCAGGAGTCCACCCGGATATTCTCGAGCATCTCCCCCCAAAAAAACCGGAGTCTGCCTACTGTATTGCTTTGTGCTCTCACCTCTGATTTCACTGGGGGCTGTCCCCCACCACCATCTCGCTCTCTCTGTCAAAGAGTTAACTTACAGCTCCAATTCATAAAGTTCCTTGTCATTCTTCCCTTTAACTTCCAGCTGAGTCTCCATCTGGAGCGCGGAACCCACCACGCTTACTAATTATGCCTGGGCTGCTAAGACCCACTCGAGAAGGTGTCTAGGGTGAGGCACCTTTCGCTATTCGAGAGGGCGCCTGCGGCCTACGTAAGTGGTGCAAACTTCTTGTCTTGAAGTTTGATTGGTCTTCCGCGTAAACCAAGCTACTCAGTCTCTTTTCTCCACCGAATTTTCCTACTGAGCTCTCCTCATACTATTATTCTTGACATCTCTGATTAGCATATAAATAGTCGCCTAGGCCATCTCTCCTTCGAATACCCTGGATCAGTTGGGGCTGGTCCCCGGCAGGTGGCGACCGAACAGGGACCTCAGGAGGCAATACTCAAAGAGCTGAGCAGACACGAACCACGCAATCAGCAGGCAATAAGCATGGAGCTCAGCAGTGACGAATCATGCTGCTCAACTGGCAATAATCAAGCACGTGACCAGGCAGGAATCACGCAGCTCAGCTGGCAATTGTCAAGCAGATGAGCCGACAGGAATCACGCAGCTCAGCTGGCAATTGTCATGCAGATGAGCCGGCAGGAATCACGCAGCTCAGCAGGCCCTGATCACGTGACTCTGCAGGCACTGATCACGTGGCTGATCAAGTCCAGATCACGTGACTGAGCATGCACTGATCACGTGGCTATCATGCACTGATGACGTGACTGCGCATGCACTGATGACGTGGCTGATCGGGCACTGATCACATGGCTCATCATGCACTGATCACGTGTTTATCAGGCAATGATCAGTGACTGACAGGCGCTGATCATGGGACTGTGCACGCACTGATCACGTGGCTATCATGCACTGATCACGTGACTGCGCATGCACTGATGACGTGGCTGTTCGGGCACTGATCACGTGTTTATCAGGCAGTGATCAGTGACTGACAGGCGCTGATCAGGGGACTGTGCACGCACTGATCAGGTGGCTGATCAGGAACTGACCACCTGACCGCGCATGCAGTGATCACGTGGCTGGTCGTTCACTGATCACGTGTTTATCATACGGTGATCACGTGACTGAGAGGCGCTGATCACGTGACTGTGCCGTCAGTGATCACGTGGCTGAGCAGGCACTGATATCGTGACTGAGCATGCACTGATCATGTGCCGGGAGCCGGGGAGGCATTCCACTCTGGACAAAGGTCATGAGGAAGGAGGCTCGGCATACGCAAATGCGGGATCGAGCCTCAGGAGTCCACCCGGATATTCTCGAGCATCTCCCCCCAAAAAAACCGGAGTCTGCCTACTGTATTGCTTTGTGCTCTCACCTCTGATTTCACTGGGGGCTGTCCCCCACCACCATCTCGCTCTCTCTGTCAAAGAGTTAACTTACAGCTCCAATTCATAAAGTTCCTTGTCATTCTTCCCTTTAACTTCCAGCTGAGTCTCCATCTGGAGCGCGGAACCCACCACGCTTACTAATTATGCCTGGGCTGCTAAGACCCACTCGAGAAGGTGTCTAGGGTGAGGCACCTTTCGCTATTCGAGAGGGCGCCTGCGGCCTACGTAAGTGGTGCAAACTTCTTGTCTTGAAGTTTGATTGGTCTTCCGCGTAAACCAAGCTACTCAGTCTCTTTTCTCCACCGAATTTTCCTACTGAGCTCTCCTCATACTATTATTCTTGACATCTCTGATTAGCATATAAATAGTCGCCTAGGCCATCTCTCCTTCGAATACCCTGGATCAGTTGGGGCTGGTCCCCGGCAGGTGGCGACCGAACAGGGACCTCAGGAGGCAATACTCAAAGAGCTGAGCAGACACGAACCACGCAATCAGCAGGCAATAAGCATGGAGCTCAGCAGTGACGAATCATGCTGCTCAACTGGCAATAATCAAGCACGTGACCAGGCAGGAATCACGCAGCTCAGCTGGCAATTGTCAAGCAGATGAGCCGGCAGGAATCACGCAGCTCAGCAGGCCCTGATCACGTGACTCTGCAGGCACTGATCACGTGGCTGATCAAGTCCAGATCACGTGACTGAGCATGCACTGATCACGTGGCTATCATGCACTGATGACGTGACTGCGCATGCACTGATGACGTGGCTGATCGGGCACTGATCACATGGCTCATCATGCACTGATCACGTGTTTATCAGGCAATGATCAGTGACTGACAGGCGCTGATCATGGGACTGTGCACGCACTGATCACGTGGCTATCATGCACTGATCACGTGACTGCGCATGCACTGATGACGTGGCTGTTCGGGCACTGATCACGTGTTTATCAGGCAGTGATCAGTGACTGACAGGCGCTGATCAGGGGACTGTGCACGCACTGATCAGGTGGCTGATCAGGAACTGACCACCTGACCGCGCATGCAGTGATCACGTGGCTGGTCGTTCACTGATCACGTGTTTATCATACGGTGATCACGTGACTGAGAGGCGCTGATCACGTGACTGTGCCGTCAGTGATCACGTGGCTGAGCAGGCACTGATATCGTGACTGAGCATGCACTGATCATGTGCCGGGAGCCGGGGAGGCATTCCACTCTGGACAAAGGTCATGAGGAAGGAGGCTCGGCATACGCAAATGCGGGATCGAGCCTCAGGAGTCCACCCGGATATTCTCGAGCATCTCCCCCCAAAAAAACCGGAGTCTGCCTACTGTATTGCTTTGTGCTCTCACCTCTGATTTCACTGGGGGCTGTCCCCCACCACCATCTCGCTCTCTCTGTCAAAGAGTTAACTTACAGCTCCAATTCATAAAGTTCCTTGTCATTCTTCCCTTTAACTTCCAGCTGAGTCTCCATCTGGAGCGCGGAACCCACCACGCTTACTAATTATGCCTGGGCTGCTAAGACCCACTCGAGAAGGTGTCTAGGGTGAGGCACCTTTCGCTATTCGAGAGGGCGCCTGCGGCCTACGTAAGTGGTGCAAACTTCTTGTCTTGAAGTTTGATTGGTCTTCCGCGTAAACCAAGCTACTCAGTCTCTTTTCTCCACCGAATTTTCCTACTGAGCTCTCCTCATACTATTATTCTTGACATCTCTGATTAGCATATAAATAGTCGCCTAGGCCATCTCTCCTTCGAATACCCTGGATCAGTTGGGGCTGGTCCCCGGCAGGTGGCGACCGAACAGGGACCTCAGGAGGCAATACTCAAAGAGCTGAGCAGACACGAACCACGCAATCAGCAGGCAATAAGCATGGAGCTCAGCAGTGACGAATCATGCTGCTCAACTGGCAATAATCAAGCACGTGACCAGGCAGGAATCACGCAGCTCAGCTGGCAATTGTCAAGCAGATGAGCCGACAGGAATCACGCAGCTCAGCTGGCAATTGTCATGCAGATGAGCCGGCAGGAATCACGCAGCTCAGCAGGCCCTGATCACGTGACTCTGCAGGCACTGATCACGTGGCTGATCAAGTCCAGATCACGTGACTGAGCATGCACTGATCACGTGGCTATCATGCACTGATGACGTGACTGCGCATGCACTGATGACGTGGCTGATCGGGCACTGATCACATGGCTCATCATGCACTGATCACGTGTTTATCAGGCAATGATCAGTGACTGACAGGCGCTGATCATGGGACTGTGCACGCACTGATCACGTGGCTATCATGCACTGATCACGTGACTGCGCATGCACTGATGACGTGGCTGTTCGGGCACTGATCACGTGTTTATCAGGCAGTGATCAGTGACTGACAGGCGCTGATCAGGGGACTGTGCACGCACTGATCAGGTGGCTGATCAGGAACTGACCACCTGACCGCGCATGCAGTGATCACGTGGCTGGTCGTTCACTGATCACGTGTTTATCATACGGTGATCACGTGACTGAGAGGCGCTGATCACGTGACTGTGCCGTCAGTGATCACGTGGCTGAGCAGGCACTGATATCGTGACTGAGCATGCACTGATCATGTGCCGGGAGCCGGGGAGGCATTCCACTCTGGACAAAGGTCATGAGGAAGGAGGCTCGGCATACGCAAATGCGGGATCGAGCCTCAGGAGTCCACCCGGATATTCTCGAGCATCTCCCCCCAAAAAAACCGGAGTCTGCCTACTGTATTGCTTTGTGCTCTCACCTCTGATTTCACTGGGGGCTGTCCCCCACCACCATCTCGCTCTCTCTGTCAAAGAGTTAACTTACAGCTCCAATTCATAAAGTTCCTTGTCATTCTTCCCTTTAACTTCCAGCTGAGTCTCCATCTGGAGCGCGGAACCCACCACGCTTACTAATTATGCCTGGGCTGCTAAGACCCACTCGAGAAGGTGTCTAGGGTGAGGCACCTTTCGCTATTCGAGAGGGCGCCTGCGGCCTACGTAAGTGGTGCAAACTTCTTGTCTTGAAGTTTGATTGGTCTTCCGCGTAAACCAAGCTACTCAGTCTCTTTTCTCCACCGAATTTTCCTACTGAGCTCTCCTCATACTATTATTCTTGACATCTCTGATTAGCATATAAATAGTCGCCTAGGCCATCTCTCCTTCGAATACCCTGGATCAGTTGGGGCTGGTCCCCGGCAGGTGGCGACCGAACAGGGACCTCAGGAGGCAATACTCAAAGAGCTGAGCAGACACGAACCACGCAATCAGCAGGCAATAAGCATGGAGCTCAGCAGTGACGAATCATGCTGCTCAACTGGCAATAATCAAGCACGTGACCAGGCAGGAATCACGCAGCTCAGCTGGCAATTGTCAAGCAGATGAGCCGACAGGAATCACGCAGCTCAGCTGGCAATTGTCATGCAGATGAGCCGGCAGGAATCACGCAGCTCAGCAGGCCCTGATCACGTGACTCTGCAGGCACTGATCACGTGGCTGATCAAGTCCAGATCACGTGACTGAGCATGCACTGATCACGTGGCTATCATGCACTGATGACGTGACTGCGCATGCACTGATGACGTGGCTGATCGGGCACTGATCACATGGCTCATCATGCACTGATCACGTGTTTATCAGGCAATGATCAGTGACTGACAGGCGCTGATCATGGGACTGTGCACGCACTGATCACGTGGCTATCATGCACTGATCACGTGACTGCGCATGCACTGATGACGTGGCTGTTCGGGCACTGATCACGTGTTTATCAGGCAGTGATCAGTGACTGACAGGCGCTGATCAGGGGACTGTGCACGCACTGATCAGGTGGCTGATCAGGAACTGACCACCTGACCGCGCATGCAGTGATCACGTGGCTGGTCGTTCACTGATCACGTGTTTATCATACGGTGATCACGTGACTGAGAGGCGCTGATCACGTGACTGTGCCGTCAGTGATCACGTGGCTGAGCAGGCACTGATATCGTGACTGAGCATGCACTGATCATGTGCCGGGAGCCGGGGAGGCATTCCACTCTGGACAAAGGTCATGAGGAAGGAGGCTCGGCATACGCAAATGCGGGATCGAGCCTCAGGAGTCCACCCGGATATTCTCGAGCATCTCCCCCCAAAAAGTCTGCCTACTGTATTGCTTTGTGCTCTCACCTCTGATTTCACTGGGGGCTGTCCCCCACCACCATCTCGCTCTCTCTGTCAAAGAGTTAACTTACAGCTCCAATTCATAAAGTTCCTTGTCATTCTTCCCTTTAACTTCCAGCTGAGTCTCCATCTGGAGCGCGGAACCCACCACGCTTACTAATTATGCCTGGGCTGCTAAGACCCACTCGAGAAGGTGTCTAGGGTGAGGCACCTTTCGCTATTCGAGAGGGCGCCTGCGGCCTACGTAAGTGGTGCAAACTTCTTGTCTTGAAGTTTGATTGGTCTTCCGCGTAAACCAAGCTACTCAGTCTCTTTTCTCCACCGAATTTTCCTACTGAGCTCTCCTCATACTATTATTCTTGACATCTCTGATTAGCATATAAATAGTCGCCTAGGCCATCTCTCCTTCGAATACCCTGGATCAGTTGGGGCTGGTCCCCGGCAGGTGGCGACCGAACAGGGACCTCAGGAGGCAATACTCAAAGAGCTGAGCAGACACGAACCACGCAATCAGCAGGCAATAAGCATGGAGCTCAGCAGTGACGAATCATGCTGCTCAACTGGCAATAATCAAGCACGTGACCAGGCAGGAATCACGCAGCTCAGCTGGCAATTGTCAAGCAGATGAGCCGACAGGAATCACGCAGCTCAGCAGGCCCTGATCACGTGACTCTGCAGGCACTGATCACGTGGCTGATCAAGTCCAGATCACGTGACTGAGCATGCACTGATCACGTGGCTATCATGCACTGATGACGTGACTGCGCATGCACTGATGACGTGGCTGATCGGGCACTGATCACATGGCTCATCATGCACTGATCACGTGTTTATCAGGCAATGATCAGTGACTGACAGGCGCTGATCATGGGACTGTGCACGCACTGATCACGTGGCTATCATGCACTGATCACGTGACTGCGCATGCACTGATGACGTGGCTGTTCGGGCACTGATCACGTGTTTATCAGGCAGTGATCAGTGACTGACAGGCGCTGATCAGGGGACTGTGCACGCACTGATCAGGTGGCTGATCAGGAACTGACCACCTGACCGCGCATGCAGTGATCACGTGGCTGGTCGTTCACTGATCACGTGTTTATCATACGGTGATCACGTGACTGAGAGGCGCTGATCACGTGACTGTGCCGTCAGTGATCACGTGGCTGAGCAGGCACTGATATCGTGACTGAGCATGCACTGATCATGTGCCGGGAGCCGGGGAGGCATTCCACTCTGGACAAAGGTCATGAGGAAGGAGGCTCGGCATACGCAAATGCGGGATCGAGCCTCAGGAGTCCACCCGGATATTCTCGAGCATCTCCCCCCAAAAAAACCGGAGTCTGCCTACTGTATTGCTTTGTGCTCTCACCTCTGATTTCACTGGGGGCTGTCCCCCACCACCATCTCGCTCTCTCTGTCAAAGAGTTAACTTACAGCTCCAATTCATAAAGTTCCTTGTCATTCTTCCCTTTAACTTCCAGCTGAGTCTCCATCTGGAGCGCGGAACCCACCACGCTTACTAATTATGCCTGGGCTGCTAAGACCCACTCGAGAAGGTGTCTAGGGTGAGGCACCTTTCGCTATTCGAGAGGGCGCCTGCGGCCTACGTAAGTGGTGCAAACTTCTTGTCTTGAAGTTTGATTGGTCTTCCGCGTAAACCAAGCTACTCAGTCTCTTTTCTCCACCGAATTTTCCTACTGAGCTCTCCTCATACTATTATTCTTGACATCTCTGATTAGCATATAAATAGTCGCCTAGGCCATCTCTCCTTCGAATACCCTGGATCAGTTGGGGCTGGTCCCCGGCAGGTGGCGACCGAACAGGGACCTCAGGAGGCAATACTCAAAGAGCTGAGCAGACACGAACCACGCAATCAGCAGGCAATAAGCATGGAGCTCAGCAGTGACGAATCATGCTGCTCAACTGGCAATAATCAAGCACGTGACCAGGCAGGAATCACGCAGCTCAGCTGGCAATTGTCAAGCAGATGAGCCGACAGGAATCACGCAGCTCAGCTGGCAATTGTCATGCAGATGAGCCGGCAGGAATCACGCAGCTCAGCAGGCCCTGATCACGTGACTCTGCAGGCACTGATCACGTGGCTGATCAAGTCCAGATCACGTGACTGAGCATGCACTGATCACGTGGCTATCATGCACTGATGACGTGACTGCGCATGCACTGATGACGTGGCTGATCGGGCACTGATCACATGGCTCATCATGCACTGATCACGTGTTTATCAGGCAATGATCAGTGACTGACAGGCGCTGATCATGGGACTGTGCACGCACTGATCACGTGGCTATCATGCACTGATCACGTGACTGCGCATGCACTGATGACGTGGCTGTTCGGGCACTGATCACGTGTTTATCAGGCAGTGATCAGTGACTGACAGGCGCTGATCAGGGGACTGTGCACGCACTGATCAGGTGGCTGATCAGGAACTGACCACCTGACCGCGCATGCAGTGATCACGTGGCTGGTCGTTCACTGATCACGTGTTTATCATACGGTGATCACGTGACTGAGAGGCGCTGATCACGTGACTGTGCCGTCAGTGATCACGTGGCTGAGCAGGCACTGATATCGTGACTGAGCATGCACTGATCATGTGCCGGGAGCCGGGGAGGCATTCCACTCTGGACAAAGGTCATGAGGAAGGAGGCTCGGCATACGCAAATGCGGGATCGAGCCTCAGGAGTCCACCCGGATATTCTCGAGCATCTCCCCCCAAAAAAACCGGAGTCTGCCTACTGTATTGCTTTGTGCTCTCACCTCTGATTTCACTGGGGGCTGTCCCCCACCACCATCTCGCTCTCTCTGTCAAAGAGTTAACTTACAGCTCCAATTCATAAAGTTCCTTGTCATTCTTCCCTTTAACTTCCAGCTGAGTCTCCATCTGGAGCGCGGAACCCACCACGCTTACTAATTATGCCTGGGCTGCTAAGACCCACTCGAGAAGGTGTCTAGGGTGAGGCACCTTTCGCTATTCGAGAGGGCGCCTGCGGCCTACGTAAGTGGTGCAAACTTCTTGTCTTGAAGTTTGATTGGTCTTCCGCGTAAACCAAGCTACTCAGTCTCTTTTCTCCACCGAATTTTCCTACTGAGCTCTCCTCATACTATTATTCTTGACATCTCTGATTAGCATATAAATAGTCGCCTAGGCCATCTCTCCTTCGAATACCCTGGATCAGTTGGGGCTGGTCCCCGGCAGGTGGCGACCGAACAGGGACCTCAGGAGGCAATACTCAAAGAGCTGAGCAGACACGAACCACGCAATCAGCAGGCAATAAGCATGGAGCTCAGCAGTGACGAATCATGCTGCTCAACTGGCAATAATCAAGCACGTGACCAGGCAGGAATCACGCAGCTCAGCTGGCAATTGTCAAGCAGATGAGCCGACAGGAATCACGCAGCTCAGCTGGCAATTGTCATGCAGATGAGCCGGCAGGAATCACGCAGCTCAGCAGGCCCTGATCACGTGACTCTGCAGGCACTGATCACGTGGCTGATCAAGTCCAGATCACGTGACTGAGCATGCACTGATCACGTGGCTATCATGCACTGATGACGTGACTGCGCATGCACTGATGACGTGGCTGATCGGGCACTGATCACATGGCTCATCATGCACTGATCACGTGTTTATCAGGCAATGATCAGTGACTGACAGGCGCTGATCATGGGACTGTGCACGCACTGATCACGTGGCTATCATGCACTGATCACGTGACTGCGCATGCACTGATGACGTGGCTGTTCGGGCACTGATCACGTGTTTATCAGGCAGTGATCAGTGACTGACAGGCGCTGATCAGGGGACTGTGCACGCACTGATCAGGTGGCTGATCAGGAACTGACCACCTGACCGCGCATGCAGTGATCACGTGGCTGGTCGTTCACTGATCACGTGTTTATCATACGGTGATCACGTGACTGAGAGGCGCTGATCACGTGACTGTGCCGTCAGTGATCACGTGGCTGAGCAGGCACTGATATCGTGACTGAGCATGCACTGATCATGTGCCGGGAGCCGGGGAGGCATTCCACTCTGGACAAAGGTCATGAGGAAGGAGGCTCGGCATACGCAAATGCGGGATCGAGCCTCAGGAGTCCACCCGGATATTCTCGAGCATCTCCCCCCAAAAAAACCGGAGTCTGCCTACTGTATTGCTTTGTGCTCTCACCTCTGATTTCACTGGGGGCTGTCCCCCACCACCATCTCGCTCTCTCTGTCAAAGAGTTAACTTACAGCTCCAATTCATAAAGTTCCTTGTCATTCTTCCCTTTAACTTCCAGCTGAGTCTCCATCTGGAGCGCGGAACCCACCACGCTTACTAATTATGCCTGGGCTGCTAAGACCCACTCGAGAAGGTGTCTAGGGTGAGGCACCTTTCGCTATTCGAGAGGCGCCTGCGGCCTACGTAAGTGGTGCAAACTTCTTGTCTTGAAGTTTGATTGGTCTTCCGCGTAAACCAAGCTACTCAGTCTCTTTTCTCCACCGAATTTTCCTACTGAGCTCTCCTCATACTATTATTCTTGACATCTCTGATTAGCATATAAATAGTCGCCTAGGCCATCTCTCCTTCGAATACCCTGGATCAGTTGGGGCTGGTCCCCGGCAGGTGGCGACCGAACAGGGACCTCAGGAGGCAATACTCAAAGAGCTGAGCAGACACGAACCACGCAATCAGCAGGCAATAAGCATGGAGCTCAGCAGTGACGAATCATGCTGCTCAACTGGCAATAATCAAGCACGTGACCAGGCAGGAATCACGCAGCTCAGCTGGCAATTGTCAAGCAGATGAGCCGACAGGAATCACGCAGCTCAGCAGGCCCTGATCACGTGACTCTGCAGGCACTGATCACGTGGCTGATCAAGTCCAGATCACGTGACTGAGCATGCACTGATCACGTGGCTATCATGCACTGATGACGTGACTGCGCATGCACTGATGACGTGGCTGATCGGGCACTGATCACATGGCTCATCATGCACTGATCACGTGTTTATCAGGCAATGATCAGTGACTGACAGGCGCTGATCATGGGACTGTGCACGCACTGATCACGTGGCTATCATGCACTGATCACGTGACTGCGCATGCACTGATGACGTGGCTGTTCGGGCACTGATCACGTGTTTATCAGGCAGTGATCAGTGACTGACAGGCGCTGATCAGGGGACTGTGCACGCACTGATCAGGTGGCTGATCAGGAACTGACCACCTGACCGCGCATGCAGTGATCACGTGGCTGGTCGTTCACTGATCACGTGTTTATCATACGGTGATCACGTGACTGAGAGGCGCTGATCACGTGACTGTGCCGTCAGTGATCACGTGGCTGAGCAGGCACTGATATCGTGACTGAGCATGCACTGATCATGTGCCGGGAGCCGGGGAGGCATTCCACTCTGGACAAAGGTCATGAGGAAGGAGGCTCGGCATACGCAAATGCGGGATCGAGCCTCAGGAGTCCACCCGGATATTCTCGAGCATCTCCCCCCAAAAAAACCGGAGTCTGCCTACTGTATTGCTTTGTGCTCTCACCTCTGATTTCACTGGGGGCTGTCCCCCACCACCATCTCGCTCTCTCTGTCAAAGAGTTAACTTACAGCTCCAATTCATAAAGTTCCTTGTCATTCTTCCCTTTAACTTCCAGCTGAGTCTCCATCTGGAGCGCGGAACCCACCACGCTTACTAATTATGCCTGGGCTGCTAAGACCCACTCGAGAAGGTGTCTAGGGTGAGGCACCTTTCGCTATTCGAGAGGGCGCCTGCGGCCTACGTAAGTGGTGCAAACTTCTTGTCTTGAAGTTTGATTGGTCTTCCGCGTAAACCAAGCTACTCAGTCTCTTTTCTCCACCGAATTTTCCTACTGAGCTCTCCTCATACTATTATTCTTGACATCTCTGATTAGCATATAAATAGTCGCCTAGGCCATCTCTCCTTCGAATACCCTGGATCAGTTGGGGCTGGTCCCCGGCAGGTGGCGACCGAACAGGGACCTCAGGAGGCAATACTCAAAGAGCTGAGCAGACACGAACCACGCAATCAGCAGGCAATAAGCATGGAGCTCAGCAGTGACGAATCATGCTGCTCAACTGGCAATAATCAAGCACGTGACCAGGCAGGAATCACGCAGCTCAGCTGGCAATTGTCAAGCAGATGAGCCGACAGGAATCACGCAGCTCAGCTGGCAATTGTCATGCAGATGAGCCGGCAGGAATCACGCAGCTCAGCAGGCCCTGATCACGTGACTCTGCAGGCACTGATCACGTGGCTGATCAAGTCCAGATCACGTGACTGAGCATGCACTGATCACGTGGCTATCATGCACTGATGACGTGACTGCGCATGCACTGATGACGTGGCTGATCGGGCACTGATCACATGGCTCATCATGCACTGATCACGTGTTTATCAGGCAATGATCAGTGACTGACAGGCGCTGATCATGGGACTGTGCACGCACTGATCACGTGGCTATCATGCACTGATCACGTGACTGCGCATGCACTGATGACGTGGCTGTTCGGGCACTGATCACGTGTTTATCAGGCAGTGATCAGTGACTGACAGGCGCTGATCAGGGGACTGTGCACGCACTGATCAGGTGGCTGATCAGGAACTGACCACCTGACCGCGCATGCAGTGATCACGTGGCTGGTCGTTCACTGATCACGTGTTTATCATACGGTGATCACGTGACTGAGAGGCGCTGATCACGTGACTGTGCCGTCAGTGATCACGTGGCTGAGCAGGCACTGATATCGTGACTGAGCATGCACTGATCATGTGCCGGGAGCCGGGGAGGCATTCCACTCTGGACAAAGGTCATGAGGAAGGAGGCTCGGCATACGCAAATGCGGGATCGAGCCTCAGGAGTCCACCCGGATATTCTCGAGCATCTCCCCCCAAAAAAACCGGAGTCTGCCTACTGTATTGCTTTGTGCTCTCACCTCTGATTTCACTGGGGGCTGTCCCCCACCACCATCTCGCTCTCTCTGTCAAAGAGTTAACTTACAGCTCCAATTCATAAAGTTCCTTGTCATTCTTCCCTTTAACTTCCAGCTGAGTCTCCATCTGGAGCGCGGAACCCACCACGCTTACTAATTATGCCTGGGCTGCTAAGACCCACTCGAGAAGGTGTCTAGGGTGAGGCACCTTTCGCTATTCGAGAGGGCGCCTGCGGCCTACGTAAGTGGTGCAAACTTCTTGTCTTGAAGTTTGATTGGTCTTCCGCGTAAACCAAGCTACTCAGTCTCTTTTCTCCACCGAATTTTCCTACTGAGCTCTCCTCATACTATTATTCTTGACATCTCTGATTAGCATATAAATAGTCGCCTAGGCCATCTCTCCTTCGAATACCCTGGATCAGTTGGGGCTGGTCCCCGGCAGGTGGCGACCGAACAGGGACCTCAGGAGGCAATACTCAAAGAGCTGAGCAGACACGAACCACGCAATCAGCAGGCAATAAGCATGGAGCTCAGCAGTGACGAATCATGCTGCTCAACTGGCAATAATCAAGCACGTGACCAGGCAGGAATCACGCAGCTCAGCTGGCAATTGTCAAGCAGATGAGCCGGCAGGAATCACGCAGCTCAGCAGGCCCTGATCACGTGACTCTGCAGGCACTGATCACGTGGCTGATCAAGTCCAGATCACGTGACTGAGCATGCACTGATCACGTGGCTATCATGCACTGATGACGTGACTGCGCATGCACTGATGACGTGGCTGATCGGGCACTGATCACATGGCTCATCATGCACTGATCACGTGTTTATCAGGCAATGATCAGTGACTGACAGGCGCTGATCATGGGACTGTGCACGCACTGATCACGTGGCTATCATGCACTGATCACGTGACTGCGCATGCACTGATGACGTGGCTGTTCGGGCACTGATCACGTGTTTATCAGGCAGTGATCAGTGACTGACAGGCGCTGATCAGGGGACTGTGCACGCACTGATCAGGTGGCTGATCAGGAACTGACCACCTGACCGCGCATGCAGTGATCACGTGGCTGGTCGTTCACTGATCACGTGTTTATCATACGGTGATCACGTGACTGAGAGGCGCTGATCACGTGACTGTGCCGTCAGTGATCACGTGGCTGAGCAGGCACTGATATCGTGACTGAGCATGCACTGATCATGTGCCGGGAGCCGGGGAGGCATTCCACTCTGGACAAAGGTCATGAGGAAGGAGGCTCGGCATACGCAAATGCGGGATCGAGCCTCAGGAGTCCACCCGGATATTCTCGAGCATCTCCCCCCAAAAAAACCGGAGTCTGCCTACTGTATTGCTTTGTGCTCTCACCTCTGATTTCACTGGGGGCTGTCCCCCACCACCATCTCGCTCTCTCTGTCAAAGAGTTAACTTACAGCTCCAATTCATAAAGTTCCTTGTCATTCTTCCCTTTAACTTCCAGCTGAGTCTCCATCTGGAGCGCGGAACCCACCACGCTTACTAATTATGCCTGGGCTGCTAAGACCCACTCGAGAAGGTGTCTAGGGTGAGGCACCTTTCGCTATTCGAGAGGGCGCCTGCGGCCTACGTAAGTGGTGCAAACTTCTTGTCTTGAAGTTTGATTGGTCTTCCGCGTAAACCAAGCTACTCAGTCTCTTTTCTCCACCGAATTTTCCTACTGAGCTCTCCTCATACTATTATTCTTGACATCTCTGATTAGCATATAAATAGTCGCCTAGGCCATCTCTCCTTCGAATACCCTGGATCAGTTGGGGCTGGTCCCCGGCAGGTGGCGACCGAACAGGGACCTCAGGAGGCAATACTCAAAGAGCTGAGCAGACACGAACCACGCAATCAGCAGGCAATAAGCATGGAGCTCAGCAGTGACGAATCATGCTGCTCAACTGGCAATAATCAAGCACGTGACCAGGCAGGAATCACGCAGCTCAGCTGGCAATTGTCAAGCAGATGAGCCGACAGGAATCACGCAGCTCAGCTGGCAATTGTCATGCAGATGAGCCGGCAGGAATCACGCAGCTCAGCAGGCCCTGATCACGTGACTCTGCAGGCACTGATCACGTGGCTGATCAAGTCCAGATCACGTGACTGAGCATGCACTGATCACGTGGCTATCATGCACTGATGACGTGACTGCGCATGCACTGATGACGTGGCTGATCGGGCACTGATCACATGGCTCATCATGCACTGATCACGTGTTTATCAGGCAATGATCAGTGACTGACAGGCGCTGATCATGGGACTGTGCACGCACTGATCACGTGGCTATCATGCACTGATCACGTGACTGCGCATGCACTGATGACGTGGCTGTTCGGGCACTGATCACGTGTTTATCAGGCAGTGATCAGTGACTGACAGGCGCTGATCAGGGGACTGTGCACGCACTGATCAGGTGGCTGATCAGGAACTGACCACCTGACCGCGCATGCAGTGATCACGTGGCTGGTCGTTCACTGATCACGTGTTTATCATACGGTGATCACGTGACTGAGAGGCGCTGATCACGTGACTGTGCCGTCAGTGATCACGTGGCTGAGCAGGCACTGATATCGTGACTGAGCATGCACTGATCATGTGCCGGGAGCCGGGGAGGCATTCCACTCTGGACAAAGGTCATGAGGAAGGAGGCTCGGCATACGCAAATGCGGGATCGAGCCTCAGGAGTCCACCCGGATATTCTCGAGCATCTCCCCCCAAAAAAACCGGAGTCTGCCTACTGTATTGCTTTGTGCTCTCACCTCTGATTTCACTGGGGGCTGTCCCCCACCACCATCTCGCTCTCTCTGTCAAAGAGTTAACTTACAGCTCCAATTCATAAAGTTCCTTGTCATTCTTCCCTTTAACTTCCAGCTGAGTCTCCATCTGGAGCGCGGAACCCACCACGCTTACTAATTATGCCTGGGCTGCTAAGACCCACTCGAGAAGGTGTCTAGGGTGAGGCACCTTTCGCTATTCGAGAGGGCGCCTGCGGCCTACGTAAGTGGTGCAAACTTCTTGTCTTGAAGTTTGATTGGTCTTCCGCGTAAACCAAGCTACTCAGTCTCTTTTCTCCACCGAATTTTCCTACTGAGCTCTCCTCATACTATTATTCTTGACATCTCTGATTAGCATATAAATAGTCGCCTAGGCCATCTCTCCTTCGAATACCCTGGATCAGTTGGGGCTGGTCCCCGGCAGGTGGCGACCGAACAGGGACCTCAGGAGGCAATACTCAAAGAGCTGAGCAGACACGAACCACGCAATCAGCAGGCAATAAGCATGGAGCTCAGCAGTGACGAATCATGCTGCTCAACTGGCAATAATCAAGCACGTGACCAGGCAGGAATCACGCAGCTCAGCTGGCAATTGTCAAGCAGATGAGCCGACAGGAATCACGCAGCTCAGCTGGCAATTGTCATGCAGATGAGCCGGCAGGAATCACGCAGCTCAGCAGGCCCTGATCACGTGACTCTGCAGGCACTGATCACGTGGCTGATCAAGTCCAGATCACGTGACTGAGCATGCACTGATCACGTGGCTATCATGCACTGATGACGTGACTGCGCATGCACTGATGACGTGGCTGATCGGGCACTGATCACATGGCTCATCATGCACTGATCACGTGTTTATCAGGCAATGATCAGTGACTGACAGGCGCTGATCATGGGACTGTGCACGCACTGATCACGTGGCTATCATGCACTGATCACGTGACTGCGCATGCACTGATGACGTGGCTGTTCGGGCACTGATCACGTGTTTATCAGGCAGTGATCAGTGACTGACAGGCGCTGATCAGGGGACTGTGCACGCACTGATCAGGTGGCTGATCAGGAACTGACCACCTGACCGCGCATGCAGTGATCACGTGGCTGGTCGTTCACTGATCACGTGTTTATCATACGGTGATCACGTGACTGAGAGGCGCTGATCACGTGACTGTGCCGTCAGTGATCACGTGGCTGAGCAGGCACTGATATCGTGACTGAGCATGCACTGATCATGTGCCGGGAGCCGGGGAGGCATTCCACTCTGGACAAAGGTCATGAGGAAGGAGGCTCGGCATACGCAAATGCGGGATCGAGCCTCAGGAGTCCACCCGGATATTCTCGAGCATCTCCCCCCAAAAACCGGAGTCTGCCTACTGTATTGCTTTGTGCTCTCACCTCTGATTTCACTGGGGGCTGTCCCCCACCACCATCTCGCTCTCTCTGTCAAAGAGTTAACTTACAGCTCCAATTCATAAAGTTCCTTGTCATTCTTCCCTTTAACTTCCAGCTGAGTCTCCATCTGGAGCGCGGAACCCACCACGCTTACTAATTATGCCTGGGCTGCTAAGACCCACTCGAGAAGGTGTCTAGGGTGAGGCACCTTTCGCTATTCGAGAGGGCGCCTGCGGCCTACGTAAGTGGTGCAAACTTCTTGTCTTGAAGTTTGATTGGTCTTCCGCGTAAACCAAGCTACTCAGTCTCTTTTCTCCACCGAATTTTCCTACTGAGCTCTCCTCATACTATTATTCTTGACATCTCTGATTAGCATATAAATAGTCGCCTAGGCCATCTCTCCTTCGAATACCCTGGATCAGTTGGGGCTGGTCCCCGGCAGGTGGCGACCGAACAGGGACCTCAGGAGGCAATACTCAAAGAGCTGAGCAGACACGAACCACGCAATCAGCAGGCAATAAGCATGGAGCTCAGCAGTGACGAATCATGCTGCTCAACTGGCAATAATCAAGCACGTGACCAGGCAGGAATCACGCAGCTCAGCTGGCAATGGCAAGATCACAGGAATCAGCATGGCAGCATGCAGATGCCGGCAGGAATCACGCAGCTCAGCAGGCCCTGATCACGTGACTCTGCAGGCACTGATCACGTGGCTGATCAAGTCCAGATCACGTGACTGAGCATGCACTGATCACGTGGCTATCATGCACTGATGACGTGACTGCGCATGCACTGATGACGTGGCTGATCGGGCACTGATCACATGGCTCATCATGCACTGATCACGTGTTTATCAGGCAATGATCAGTGACTGACAGGCGCTGATCATGGGACTGTGCACGCACTGATCACGTGGCTATCATGCACTGATCACGTGACTGCGCATGCACTGATGACGTGGCTGTTCGGGCACTGATCACGTGTTTATCAGGCAGTGATCAGTGACTGACAGGCGCTGATCAGGGGACTGTGCACGCACTGATCAGGTGGCTGATCAGGAACTGACCACCTGACCGCGCATGCAGTGATCACGTGGCTGGTCGTTCACTGATCACGTGTTTATCATACGGTGATCACGTGACTGAGAGCGCTGATCACGTGACTGTGCCGTCAGTGATCACGTGGCTGAGCAGGCACTGATATCGTGACTGAGCATGCACTGATCATGTGCCGGGAGCCGGGAGGCATTCCACTCTGGACAAAGGTCATGAGGAAGGAGGCTCGGCATACGCAAATGCGGGATCGAGCCTCAGGAGTCCACCCGGATATTCTCGAGCATCTCCCCCAAAAAACCGGAGTCTGCCTACTGTATTGCTTTGTGCTCTCACCTCTGATTTCACTGGGGGCTGTCCCCCACCACCATCTCGCTCTCTCTGTCAAAGAGTTAACTTACAGCTCCAATTCATAAAGTTCCTTGTCATTCTTCCCTTTAACTTCCAGCTGAGTCTCCATCTGGAGCGCGGAACCCACCACGCTTACTAATTATGCCTGGGCTGCTAAGACCCACTCGAGAAGGTGTCTAGGGTGAGGCACCTTTCGCTATTCGAGAGGCGCCTGCGGCCTACGTAAGTGGTGCAAACTTCTTGTCTTGAAGTTTGATTGGTCTTCCGCGTAAACCAAGCTACTCAGTCTCTTTTCTCCACCGAATTTTCCTACTGAGCTCTCCTCATACTATTATTCTTGACATCTCTGATTAGCATATAAATAGTCGCCTAGGCCATCTCTCCTTCGAATACCCTGGATCAGTTGGGGCTGGTCCCCGGCAGGTGGCGACCGAACAGGGACCTCAGGAGGCAATACTCAAAGAGCTGAGCAGACACGAACCACGCAATCAGCAGGCAATAAGCATGGAGCTCAGCAGTGACGAATCATGCTGCTCAACTGGCAATAATCAAGCACGTGACCAGGCAGGAATCACGCAGCTCAGCTGGCAATTGTCAAGCAGATGAGCCGACAGGAATCACGCAGCTCAGCTGGCAATTGTCATGCAGATGAGCCGGCAGGAATCACGCAGCTCAGCAGGCCCTGATCACGTGACTCTGCAGGCACTGATCACGTGGCTGATCAAGTCCAGATCACGTGACTGAGCATGCACTGATCACGTGGCTATCATGCACTGATGACGTGACTGCGCATGCACTGATGACGTGGCTGATCGGGCACTGATCACATGGCTCATCATGCACTGATCACGTGTTTATCAGGCAATGATCAGTGACTGACAGGCGCTGATCATGGGACTGTGCACGCACTGATCACGTGGCTATCATGCACTGATCACGTGACTGCGCATGCACTGATGACGTGGCTGTTCGGGCACTGATCACGTGTTTATCAGGCAGTGATCAGTGACTGACAGGCGCTGATCAGGGGACTGTGCACGCACTGATCAGGTGGCTGATCAGGAACTGACCACCTGACCGCGCATGCAGTGATCACGTGGCTGGTCGTTCACTGATCACGTGTTTATCATACGGTGATCACGTGACTGAGAGGCGCTGATCACGTGACTGTGCCGTCAGTGATCACGTGGCTGAGCAGGCACTGATATCGTGACTGAGCATGCACTGATCATGTGCCGGGAGCCGGGGAGGCATTCCACTCTGGACAAAGGTCATGAGGAAGGAGGCTCGGCATACGCAAATGCGGGATCGAGCCTCAGGAGTCCACCCGGATATTCTCGAGCATCTCCCCCCAAAAAAACCGGAGTCTGCCTACTGTATTGCTTTGTGCTCTCACCTCTGATTTCACTGGGGGCTGTCCCCCACCACCATCTCGCTCTCTCTGTCAAAGAGTTAACTTACAGCTCCAATTCATAAAGTTCCTTGTCATTCTTCCCTTTAACTTCCAGCTGAGTCTCCATCTGGAGCGCGGAACCCACCACGCTTACTAATTATGCCTGGGCTGCTAAGACCCACTCGAGAAGGTGTCTAGGGTGAGGCACCTTTCGCTATTCGAGAGGGCGCCTGCGGCCTACGTAAGTGGTGCAAACTTCTTGTCTTGAAGTTTGATTGGTCTTCCGCGTAAACCAAGCTACTCAGTCTCTTTTCTCCACCGAATTTTCCTACTGAGCTCTCCTCATACTATTATTCTTGACATCTCTGATTAGCATATAAATAGTCGCCTAGGCCATCTCTCCTTCGAATACCCTGGATCAGTTGGGGCTGGTCCCCGGCAGGTGGCGACCGAACAGGGACCTCAGGAGGCAATACTCAAAGAGCTGAGCAGACACGAACCACGCAATCAGCAGGCAATAAGCATGGAGCTCAGCAGTGACGAATCATGCTGCTCAACTGGCAATAATCAAGCACGTGACCAGGCAGGAATCACGCAGCTCAGCTGGCAATTGTCAAGCAGATGAGCCGACAGGAATCTCGCAGCTCAGCAGGCCCTGATCACGTGACTCTGCAGGCACTGATCACGTGGCTGATCAAGTCCAGATCACGTGACTGAGCATGCACTGATCACGTGGCTATCATGCACTGATGACGTGACTGCGCATGCACTGATGACGTGGCTGATCGGGCACTGATCACATGGCTCATCATGCACTGATCACGTGTTTATCAGGCAATGATCAGTGACTGACAGGCGCTGATCATGGGACTGTGCACACACTGATCACGTGGCTATCATGCACTGATCACGTGACTGCGCATGCACTGATGACGTGGCTGTTCGGGCACTGATCACGTGTTTATCAGGCAGTGATCAGTGACTGACAGGCGCTGATCAGGGGACTGTGCACGCACTGATCAGGTGGCTGATCAGGAACTGACCACCTGACCGCGCATGCAGTGATCACGTGGCTGGTCGTTCACTGATCACGTGTTTATCATACGGTGATCACGTGACTGAGAGGCGCTGATCACGTGACTGTGCCGTCAGTGATCACGTGGCTGAGCAGGCACTGATATCGTGACTGAGCATGCACTGATCATGTGCCGGGAGCCGGGGAGGCATTCCACTCTGGACAAAGGTCATGAGGAAGGAGGCTCGGCATACGCAAATGCGGGATCGAGCCTCAGGAGTCCACCCGGATATTCTCGAGCATCTCCCCCAAAAAACGAGTCTGCCTACTGTATTGCTTTGTGCTCTCACCTCTGATTTCACTGGGGGCTGTCCCCCACCACCATCTCGCTCTCTCTGTCAAAGAGTTAACTTACAGCTCAATTCATAAAGTTCCTTGTCATTCTTCCCTTCTTCCAGCTGAGTCTCCATCTGGAGGCGGAACCACACGCTTACTAATTATGCCTGGGCTGCTAAGACCCACTCGAGGGTGTCTAGGGTGAGGCACCTTTCGCTATTCGAGAGGGCACTGCGGCCCGTAAGTGGTGCAAACTTCTTGTCTTGAAGTTTGATTGGTCTTT